>NW_008360319.1:2511522-2529906 GCF_000622305.1 Nannospalax galili | reverse complement strand
TTTCCCCCCCCCCCCCGTTATCTGTCGCTGAGAGTAGAGCACACACTTCCTAAGGCTCTCTGTCTCACTCAGTTGCCCCTGTACACTTGCACTCACTCCACCTTGGAAACACAGCACACTGTAACTGGCCCTGAGCCCTCGGGACAGACTCTGGACTCTTTCTTTTTTTTCTCCACTTTCTGAAGGTTCCTTTCTTTCCCTACTATTGAAATGAGTCATTTCCGCCATTGCCTCAGAGTGTGACCACTCTCCAACTGTCCCTGGCCTATTCCCTGGAGATTCCAGCGTTCACTGTATGAGCGTTGTCTGCCATCTTCTGTTGGAGGTGCCAGTTCTTAGGAGCTTAGGAAGAAGAATTTCTATGTTTGCTATGCCTCACTTTGAGAAAGAATGAGGCTTAGGAAGCAGAGGGACAGTTCAGAGAGATGTTGCCCCTGAAGTCCTTCCAATGTCCTTCCGTTCAAAGTTCTCAGTGTGCCGCAGCACCCTGCTTTAGGGATTATGTTCTGAGTCTCAGGAATATTAATTACTACTGCTGAGGGAGAAACCAGAACAGGAAATATTCATCAAAAATGAAAAACTGAGAATGTAGCTCAGTGGCAGAGCATCTGCCTGCCATGTGTGAGGCCCCAGGTCCATCTCTAGCACTGCAAAATTTAAAAAAATTAAAAAATAAAGCTTAAAAATATTTTTTATTTATTATTCTTATTTTATGAGTGTATTGCCTGCATGTATGTGATTGCACACGTGTCATGCAATGTCTCTGTAGGTCAGAAGAGGGCATCAGATTCCCCTGAACTGAGTTAAGGATGGTTCATAGCTGCCATGTGGGTGCTGGGAATCGAACCCAGGTCCTCTGCAAGAGCAGTCAGTGCTCTTAACCCCCGAGCCATCTCTCCAGCCCCTAAAAAAGTAAAGTTTTTTAAAAAGTCTCTGCTAAGTAAAGACCTGGGTTTGCAGCTTGCAAAGACTACCTTGAACCAATAAAATAAGTAAATGCATAAATGTATATTATTCTCTCCTAGACTGATTGTACAGAAAGATTTAGAGGGAGGGCAAAAAACAAAGAAGAAAAAAGTCATCTTGTGTTTTTAACAAAGAAACCAGTTAAAACATGCCTGGTGATAATGGCTTCTGCAGAGGACAGTGAATGTCAGGGCCCTAATAGACAACATGGAGAGGTTTTCAGATAAAAACAAACTGTGGTCAAAGATTTCATGAACAAATCTGTTTTAATTTTTTAATGAATAACTGTAGCATAAAAGGTTTCTAAAATACACAAAAGCTCTGAAAACATAGCACATATATTCTGTTTCTTGGGAAAATAAAGAAGTAAGACTGTAACCAGCCAAAAGGTCAAGTTAAATTCAGAGCTTATGAGCTAGAACGGTGTGTCACAGAAGCAGCTGTCATCCCACAGTTGAGCCAGAGATGGCAAGAATTAATATGTATATAAGGATAATCTTCTAAAAGCCAAGATTCTGTTTTCTTTGAGCAACAGTCTCTGTCTGTGTAGACCATGTTGGCCTTGAACATATGAGCCTCCTGCTATGCTTCCTGAGTACTGAGATTACAAGCATGCACCACCACGTCTAATTTAAAATCTAAGACACTGGAGCTGGAGAGATGGCTCAGCGTTTAAGAACACGTGCTGCCTTTGCAGAGGACCCAGGTTTGGTTCTCAGCAGGCACATGGCAGCTCACAACTGTCTATGACTCCAGATCCAGGGGACCTGATGCCCTCTTCTGGTCTCTGCAGGCACTACAGGCACACGGTCCATATGCACTCAGGCAAAAGTCTCATACACATAATAAAAATAAATAAATCTTTAAAACATTAAGATACTAATGAAACTAATAGTGAACACTACTCTGCATTATTTGAAATGCCACTTTTTATTGTTCTTTCCTTCCTTATTTTACTTAAATATTTTATTTATTATTTATTATTTTTATGAGAATTGCCTGCATATATGTGAGTGCACCTGCCACAGAGGTCAGATGAGGGCGTTGGATTCCCCTGAGCTGGAGTTAAGGATGGTTCTTAGCTGCCATGTGGGTGCTGGGAATCAAATCCAAGTCCTTTCCAAAAGCAGTTAGTGCTCTTAACCACTGAGCCATTTTCTCCAGCCCCTTAAGTTATTTAATAATTTAATATGTATATGGACTCATTATTGATGAGGTTCAAGCAACAAAGAAGTTTGTGAAGAGGGATACACGAAATTTTCTCTCATTTCTCTCCCTAATTTTACTTCCCCTTCTAGATTAATTTTTCTTCTAAACCCTTTTAATCATGTGTATGCACATGTAAATACATAAGTATGCATGTACATATGTTATTAGAGGGAAAACATATTTTAGAAGGTTTACATTTGTGTTCAAATACAAGAAAAATTGACCTTATAAAACAAAAGATGAAAGATGAGAAGGAAATTAAATTGATTATAATGAAATTTTTAGGTGGAATTTTCATTTTAGAGGCTTATGATGAAAAGCAATGCTTTTTTTAAAGTATCAAGACTAAAAATACCAGAATGTAATTAACTCTGTTTTGGAAGCTATAAAGAACAAAAACATTCTATCAATCCTATTTTCAGCTAACAAACTAGCTGCTCTTAAAAAAAAAAAAAAAGGTAACACAGCAGCAAGCACCAACTCCACAGCCAAACAGGTACCTAACAAGGGTTTTCACAGCAGAGTAATTGGACTTATTCTACAAAATACTTAACATATACTGTAAGAGAACAGAAAGACCCCCAAATTCAGCAGTCATCAAACTTGAATTGGAGGTCTCTTTTTCCAAGCACCCTTTCCGAGCGAATCCTTTCTCACATCTATCTTCTAGAAACCACTATTGTTCTACTTCTTTTGGCCATGTCCTCTCTTCTCTCTCTCTCTCTCTCTCTCTCTCTCTCTCTCTCTTTCTTTCTCTCTCTCTCTCCCTCCCCATTTCTCTCTCTCCTCAAATACATACACAGGGAGAAAGAAACACAAACACAAAGGAACTAAAAAAGTCAGTCTTTTTATCACAGAGAAACAAAAGAGCTAAAGACAGAATTGTTTTCAGTGATAGGGAGGGAGGAGGCGCAGAGACTGGATAAAGAACTCCAAGACTAACATATTAATAAGGTTCACTCCTCTCACACCAATTCAGTGCCACAAACTTGAATGCCAATTACCTAAGTACAAGCAGCCAATGCAGTTATTTCAGCAGCAGTTTTTGATATGCAGAGCCTGTTGAGGATACAGTAGAGACCAAACAGACAAGCCTGTCGACCTCAAAGAGGGTGTGTTCCCATCTGAGATGTAGAATTGCAGAGGAAGTCGGGGAGCCAGTTTAATTCTGCATTAAAGCTGTAATTTCCGAATACCTACCCAGGAAACCCTCTTACTTTCTAATAAGCTGAAGCTTTAGAATAGCCACATTCATTCCAAAGAAATGAAAGCAAATTTAGAGTTCCCTTAGCATAGGAGGGAGTTAAAGGGGCCTAGAATCATCTATAAGATCAGCCTCAAGAATAGAGCAGGTTACCTCCAGGCATAAAGCAGCCTCACTTCTGGGTGCTATGTAAATATTCAACAATGGGATGTGGGAAGCTGTGGGTCTCCTAACAATGTGTTTTCTTAAGGTTTAATATTTTTAGCAGCTAATAAAATTTACTGTGAGAGATAATGGAAACAAAATAAGTTGACTGATTCTAGATATGCATAGATATTTTCAATGTTTTATTTTTCTAATCTTTATTTTGAAAGACTACAGAGTCTAAGGCAGGTGAAATTTTTTCCAGAGGCTCTGTGTCCCCTCCCCTGAATTCCATCCAGTGCTGTTAATTTTATGTAACTGTAGCACAATATGGAAACCAAAAACTGAGAATTGATGTAATCCATAGACCATATTCAGATTTCTCTAAGATTGTGTGTTTTCATGTGTGAGCTTGAGTGTGCGTGTGCATGTGTGTGTGTGTGTGTGTGTGTGTGTGTGTGTGTGTGTGTGAAGTGAGTGTCTGTGGATGTGTACATGCAAGCCTGGGTATATATGAATGTGTGAGTGTTTGTGTGAGTGTGCAGGTGTGTGTTCAGTGTATGAATGTGTGTAAGGGTGTGTGTGTATGTGTGTGTGTGTTTGTGTGTGTGTCTGTGTGTGTGATAGTACTAATTCTTCACAGTGTTATCATGGGCAAGCTCCTGTGACCACCACCACAACCAAGATACAAAAAACCATTCTAGAGCCATGAAGATCGCCTTCCTCCCATCACCCCTAATTCCTAATCCCTGATTAGGAACAATTTGTTTGTAATCTCTATAATTTTGCCTTTTTGATAAATTATATTGATAGAAACACACAATGTGTAAACTTTTGGGATTAGCTTTTGACTCAGCATAATTCTCCTGAGATATAATGAAGTTACTGTATCCAGTGTTTTTAAAACATTATGTAATATATTAAATGCCAAAGTAGTATATCAGTGCACTCTGTTAAAGGCTTTACTGTAAATAGATATGATAATGTGGACCACATTTAATGATTCTTAGCCAAATAGGATAATTGAAATTAACAGCTAACCAATGGCTTTTATTTTCTTTAAATAGCACTTTGACACATACACACACTTTTACCAGGATCATTAAAGAGCAGTTAAATACTTAATTTCAAGCACATATTGTTCTTTAAAATGTCCAGGTCAAAAGTCTTCCACTAGCACCGAATCTCAGAATCATGAATACACAGAAAATCCAACTAGATTTCTGGATCAATTCAGCATTTTTCTTTATTAAAAAACAAGTTTAGGTAGATTTCAATGGTAATGTTTTTCACTTCTACTAATTAACATGAAGCAAATTTTTATGCTTTTTCCTCAAATGTAACTCATTTTTTTACTTGTTGATTTTTTTGTGTGTATTTCATACAGAACATCCCAAACATTCATCTATATGCCCACATCGCAAATGGCACCCTCCCATAGCCTCCCCTCCCCACTGGAGCCCATATACTCTGTCATCCCTGTTACTGTCTACTGTGCTGTCAGCACCCCCAGCCATTCCCCAGTGCTTGTCCATCTGCTGAATCTAGTCAGTCTATCTAGGGTTCCTTGTTCTAGCAGCAATCAGTTGCCAATGTTCCTTTAGATAAGACCGGGATCTGCTGTTCATTTTCCCAGTTCTATGCTGGGTTACTGTCTGGGAGTCTCTTGGGCTACCCTGGCCAGCAACTCAAAGGAAGGTATCTCCTGTCTGGCATTGTTTCTTGTTATGTAGCCTTTAGCTATACACATGGACTCTTGAAGAAGAATTATATTGATCCCTTTACTCTTTGGTTATACTCTTTTTGGGAGGGGCATTTAAGACCATGCAGTTGGCCCAGATAAACCAATTTATTTTTGCTCTTAAGGTCGTTTGAGAATCTATTCCTCAGGGGTTACATTGGCTTGGGAGGAGCCCCTGGCTCCTTTCTTTTACCAGTTCCATCTATGTGAAGATAAGTCAATGGTCCTACTCGACCATGGCTGGCTTCACTTAGAAACATGGAGGAAATATTTCCTCTGTGTTAACCCTCCTCTTTGTAGATTGGACACTGATTCAAGTCCATCTGGCGGGTCTCCATGGCCTCCTTGATCAAGAGGACAGGTGACTCACCAGAGTTAAAGGACATTTTGAGAGATGCAAGTAGTCCCCTGGAACTGAAACCTATCTGATGACTTCAGATCCATGTTCAGGTGCCAAGGATCTCAGAAAGTAACCGACTGTGACTAGTATTATAATCAGATACATAGAGATTAGAGACGCATGTGCAAACATCTAAGTGTTAGTAGCATTAAAATGAGTTTTTCTGTATTAAACAGTATATTTTAAAATGAAATGGAGATCTTTTTAAAGGTTAAAACATCATTTAATTTATGTCTTATAGGGTTTATAATGAGTACAATATTGTATAACTGTAATAATTCAACTGTAAACCTAAAAATTTACAGCCAATTTTGAAAGAGATGCACATTTGCTCTGGAAATTGTTATTGAATATGTTAATACTGTAATGAAAGGCTTCTTTTAATCATGTGGTTATTAAATAAATCATTTTTAAAAATAAATATAATTTAAAAAAGACAAGTTTAGGGTGGGGGAGATATTTTAGTCAATCAAGTGCTTTCCTTGTAAGTACAAAGACCTGAGCTCCATGCCCAGAACCCACATAAAAACCAAAGTCAGCCTTGGTGGCATATGCATGTAATCTAAGCACTGGGGAAGAGGAACCAGGGTATCCCTGGGGCTCATTGGCTGGCCAGCCTCACCTACTCGGTAAGTTCCAGGCTAGTGAGACCTGGTGGACAGCATCTGAGGAGTGACAGTCAAGGTTGTCCTCTCTACATGCACACACACATTCATGTGTGTGTCCATGTATACACAGGCACACCACACACACACTCACACACATGGGTGCCCACTGGGTTTAGCTCCACAGCAAGCTTCCTTCCATGAAGCTGCAGCCTGATCATGCAGGGCAGCCCCAGTTTGGAAGAGCACATATATCAATGGTTCTTAGATTTCACAGCATTGTGTCAATGCTGTTTCTCAGAAACCTAAGGTCTGGCATAAGTCAATTACCTCTTCAACTAAGAGAGAATCTCAACCTCTCAGCACTGACGCAAGAACTAAATCTCAGATTGACTGCTACTTAAAGCCATGTCAAACCACAGTTGATAAATGGCATTTGAGATACAGTTAAAGGAACAAATGGAACATTTTCATTAGACAGTAGTGCCAGGCAGAGCTTTCCTGTGTTAACTACCTGGTTTTTATCAATTTATCTCTCCTAAGGCTGCTCTCCTGGAACTACAATTCATAACCATATACACTAAGCTTTCATAAAACATTGATATTTTTAAAACTTCATAAAGTATGTTGATTTGTTATCCTTAAATAAAGACTCTTTTCCGTATAGGAATAATTCACACTCCTTGTAGGCAAATTGAGAAGTGTAAGTAAAAGTATGAAACATTTCCACCTGCCTCATTCTCCAAACAATGTAGCTTCTTCCCACCCTGGCTTGCTGTGTTCTATGGAATTAGTTGTAGAATTTTATAACAATAAACTATTTACAAAGTGTATTTTTCATGGGAAAATACCATCAGGACATTGTTTATGTTATTTTATGTTCTTAATATAAGAGTCAATATGATTTCTTGATAAAAATGTAAAATCTGGCAAGTAAGATTGGTTTCTTTTATCAGAAAGAACAGTCTAGATTATCACTTATCTCTGTATTTTATTTGTTGGCAAGAAACTCAGAAAATTTTGTTCATTTATAGTAATGTTCTTGTTTATATTTATCGCTCCTTCTTCCAAGATGATCTTTGGTTTCTCTTTTACTTTTATTTTAACAGCTCTGTAATAATGTATATATATATATATATTTTTTTTTAATCTTAAAATATTTGTGTGTGTGTGTGTGTGTGTGTGTGTGTGTGTGTGTGATGGTGTGTGTGTTCCCACAGAGGTCAGAAGATGGCATCAGATCCCCTGGATCTGGAGTTACAGAAAGTTGCGAGCCACCCGACTTGGGTTCTGGGAATCAAACTCAGTCCTATGGAAGAGCAGGCTGTACACTTAACTGCTGAACATCTCTCCAGCCCCATGACTATAAAATGAAGGAGATCTTTTTTAAAAAAAAATTATAGACCCTGACATCTTTTCAAAGAATTTGTGATGCAAATAAATACATTGATTGACAGCTAACAAAACACAGTAAGTATTTAATTTCTTCTTTGGAAAAATGAAAAGAATAAAAGTCAATGGGAGCCAGAAAAGAGGAGCTGAACAAAGTGAGAGAGGGAAGTATATAGAATGTCTAGAAGCTACTTCATGGTGCTATGGTGATCAGATTTGGCTGAGTGCAAAGATGCACATGAAAAGAAATCAATAACTCAAAGCAGGAAATACAAGTAATTAATGCTGCTTGAGATAAATTCACTTCTTGCATCTGTGTGGGTTGTTATCTCTCACCTTGAACTCACTGTTCTTTAAAAGGGAAGCCTTTTTCCTTAGACATGGTTAGTGGTGGTTCTGATCATTGTGAATCAGCTCCAAATACCTAACTGTAACTGAATCCCACACTACTCTTGACCCCAAGTTCATGAAGCACAGAAGTGGTAAGGGGAGGTGTGGCTACCTTGAAAGGTAAAGTGGGAATGATCAGGGAACAGGGTGGAATGAAGGTGTTGTGGCTTGAGTGTGAAATGTCCTCCCCCCCCCCCAAGGCTTATGTGTTTGAACACTTGGTCCCTAGCTGGTGTCACTGTTTAGGAATGTTAGGTAATCTGTAGGAGGTAGAGCCTTGACTGGGGAAGTATGTTACTGAGGTTTTGAGATGTTGTAGCCTGGCCCCACTTAGCATTCTCTCTCTGCTTCCTGAGTTGCATTAGTGTGACCAGCCAACTTCAGCTCCTGCTGCCCTGCCACCCCTGCCTGTTGCCATGTCCTTCCCACCGTAATGGAGTCTGTCCCCCTGGAACTGTAAGCAAATCCTTTCTCCATAAGTTGCTTTTTGTCAGGGTATTTCATATAGCAACAGAAAATAATAAAAGGTTATGGATGTTTAAGTCTGAATGGGGAAACTGAATTTAAACAAGAAGAAAAACACCCATCAGATCAGAAAACAGTGAAATGAGACAGTGTGAGCCAGGGACTGCACTGGAATGTTCATGTGAGATCATTTAGAGCAATGCTAGCTCAGGGTTGTGGAGCTGTGACTGGCTGGACCAAGAAGACAGAAAAGACCTTGGGATGCTGATGGACTGGAGAAGAAAGAGGGGCGTGATTGTGACAAAAGCAAATTTGGTCTAAACTATTGGAAGATCTGAAAAAACATAGTGAGTTGCTAATCAAAATAATAATGTTAATAATCATAAAAATGACAATATTTCACACTCAGTATGTTGCTTTCCTGAGGAGTAATCCTCCACAGCAGGCTGGGTTTCAGCTCCCACTGTCTGCCTTGGGCAGATGCCCTCATTTAGAGCTGAGATTTCATGATGCTAAACAAGCAGGGAGCCACTTCAGTGATTAAGAGCTTGGCTGTCAGATGGACTTGAACTAACTCCAGATTTCCCATTACTAGCTTAGTGACCTCCCTGAGACATCTCCTCTCCTGTAGAAATGATGCAGTAATGATGTCTTCCTCGACTCACGTGTTTTGAGAAAATACAGCTACGCGACCAAACTGCAACACACAAGACACTGAATCAGTTATGGGAAGAAGGTAAGTAGGTTCTTTAAAAAAGAAAAAGTTGAATGGTAGAGGGATGTCTCTTTAGCTATGAGTACTTCCTGCCCTTCCAGGGAACCAAAGTTCACTTCCCAGCACCCGGGTTGAGTGAGTGACTCAGGACCACCTGTAATTCCAGCTCCAAAGGATCTGACGCCCTCTTCTGGCCTCCATGGACATCTGCACTTGTAGATATACCCAAACACAAACACACATGCATACACACACATACACATAATTTAAAATTAAAAATAAACCTTTTCTTGTTTTGTTTTTTGAGATACAGTCTCACTATGTACTCCTAACTGGCCTGGAACTCGCTATGCAGACTACCCCAGCCTGGCCGCTCAGGCTCACAGTTATTCACCTGCCTCTATAAACCAAGTGCTGGGATTGAAGGCATGTGCTACCACACCCGACTCAAAATAAATCTTTTCTTTAAAAAGTGAAGTTTGAGCAGTTCTTGTCTGTGCATTTTAGCAAAAGAAAGCTCTCATCTATGTGACCCAATTCTAATATCCTTAGAAAATATTACAGACACTTGGAAAGCTGTGAGAACATATGATACTGAGGTTAGCACTGAGTGGATTGTGCTTTTGAAAGGAATCCCTGGAAGAAATAGGTGTTAGAAACAAATAATTCCTCAAGAAACCTTTGGCTAACCCTGCTTGAGGTCACATTTTACTCTTAATGTAGTCACATGATGGCCAAAATACTAGAGTAACCTTCCAATCACCAGAGAGAGAGAGAGAGAAGCAATTTAAAAATTAGTGCCAGAAAGGGTCAGGATGGTTGAGTGCTCTAATCTACCAGATTCAAAAATAAAATAAAAATAGTGTCAAGGCTGGAAATTCAGCTCTGTGGTGGAACATAAGAACTCTGGGTTCTATTCCCAGCACTGAAAAAATCTGATTATGCATAGAAATATTGAATAAAATGTGATATACACTCGTAATTTAAAAATTGATGTCAGCTAAACACGTTAATTTTTAAAATATGAAATAATATGTTTTCCACGTGGAAATCCATTTAAATTTGCTATTCTTTTTAAAATTAAAAAAATTATGTGTAGAACTATTTTGTCTGCATGTATGTGAGTGTACCATGTGTGCGCAATGCCCACGGAAGCCAGACCAAGGCATCCAGTCCTCTGGAACTGGAGTTACAGATGGTTTTTAGCCACATGTGGGTGCTGGGAACCCAACTCTGGTCCTCCCGAGAGCAGCCAGTGCTCTTAATTGCTGAGCCATCTCTCCAGTCCCACTCTTTTTCTTTTAGTTGTTTTTACTTGAAGCACCTTTACTCATTATCTTGTTGGCCCCCTAAATTTGATGTTCTTCAAATGAGTTCAGATCACAGATTTTTACAAAAATATATTCTTGGTCCCATATTCTTGGACCATATATTCTGGTCTCAAAATGGAAGGTCATGATCCAAAGGAAACAGGGCAGCTGAGGAAGCTGTTTACTGGTGGTCTGAGCTTTGAAACTACAGATGATAGTTTAAGAGAACTCTTTGAAAATGGGGCACACTTACAGATTGTGTGGTGATGCGAGACCCCCAAACTAAACGTTGCGGGGGCTTTGGTTTTGTGACTTACTTTGTGTTGAAGAGATGGATGGAGCAATGTGTGATTGACCACACGAGGCTGATAGGCATGGAGTGGAACCAGAAGGAGCTGTTTCTAGAGGGGATTCTGTAAAGCCTGCTGCCCATTTAACAGTGAAGAAAATTCTTGTTGGTGGTATTAAAGATGATATGGAAGAATATCATTTGAGAGACTACTTTGAGAGGAACGGAAAGATCGAAACCACAGAAGTTATGGAAGACAGGCAGAGTGGAAAGAAGAGAGGATTTGCTTTTGTAACTTCTGATGATCGTGATACAGTTGATAAAATTGCTGTTCAGAAATATCACATTATTAATGGGCACGATTGTGAAGTGAAAAAGGCCCTTTCTAAACAAGAGATGCAGTCTGATGGATCACAAAGAGGTCGAGGAGGTGGGTCTGGCAACTTTATGGGCTGTGGAGAAAAGTCCGGAGGTGGTGGAGGTAATTTTGGTCGTGGTGGAAACTTTGGTGGAATTGTGGTTGTGGAGGTGGGGGCAGCAGAGGTAGTTATGGAGGCGGTGATGGTGGATATAATGGATTTGGAGGTGATGGTGGCAACCGCGGTGATGGTCCTTGTTACAGTAGCAGAGCAGGAGATGGTGGTGGTGGACCAGAATATGGAAACCAAGGTGGTGGATATGGTGGTGGAGGAGGATATGATGGCTACAGTGAAGGAGGAAATTTTGGTGGGAGTAACTATGGTGGTGGGAACTATAATGATTTTGGAAATTATGGTGGACAACAGCAATCAGATTACGGACCCATGAAAGGGGGCAGTTTTGGTGGAAGCTCAGGCAGTCCCTATGGTGGTGGTTACAGATCTGGTGGGGGAAGTGGTGGGTATGGCTGTAGAAGGTTATAAAAGCAGCAGAAAAGGGCTACAGTTCAGGAGTTGTTAGGAAAGCCGCAGGTTACTTTGAGACAGTCGTCCCAAATGCATTAGAGGAACTGTAAAAATCTGCCACAGAAGGAACGATGCTCCGTAGTCAGAAAAGTTACTGCAGCTTAAAGAGGAAACCCTTTTCGTTCAGGACTCTCAGAGCCACAGTTTGCAAAAAATGCAGCTATTGATAAATGCGATGTAGTATCAATTAGATGTACATTCCTGAGGTCTTTTATGTGTTATAGCTTTTTCTTTTCATTACATCAGGTATATTGCTCTGTAAATTGTGGCACCAGGAATAAAAAATTAAGGAATGTTTAACTTATATTCTTCCAGGCCTCCATTAAAAATGTCTCCACTGAAATTTCTTGTCTTCTACGTTGTGTAGCTTATTTAGGCTGCATACAGCATAGAGGTGACATTTAATTAAAAAGTGGGAATCCTACACTAAGGTAGAGATTTTCATTATGTATAAAACAGAAACTTGATCATTAAAATTAAAGGCTTTCCCTCAATAGAAAAGTCTTTTTGTTTGAAGTTTTAATCCAGTCTTATAACATTTCAAATAACTTGCTTACTTTAATCAACAAATATTTGAAAAGGGAAATAGGGCTCAAAGTCTAAATCAAGAAACAGCTTGTAAAGAGAGCAATACTTGGGGCATAAATTATTTGTAAAAAGTAGCTACTTCAGTGCAGAACTTTGTTGATCCAAGAATGTGAATGAATTCTTTTCTAAAACAAACAAAAAAGCACTTAATGAACAAGTTCCTGACCTATCTTTATCACAATTTTGCAATCAGTCTTTCTTGAGGCATTAACTGCAATATATGAGCCACATTCTAAAATCTGAAACTCTTCGACGTGTTTTATTTACATTCTGCAGTGAAGAGTTTAGGAAAGTAGCTCTCTTGGGTAGAACTGAAACATATGTGCAGTTATTAAAATCAGGGAAGTGCGAACTTGGCCAAGGTTTAAATCTTTCCCGGTCTCACTTTCCTTTTCTTTCCAAATGAGGACATTGGGTTTGATCGGATGTTAGTGATGCTACCCTCCTTATTTTATCTTAAGTGCGAACACTTATAGCCTGACTAACCATTAATACCTTTACTACATTTCTCTTTGGAACAAAAAAACTTTAAACATGAGGGAATAGCTTCAGATTTTCAGAGAAACAAAAGTAATTTACATAGGTCCACTGTACCCCTGTTTCCTCTGGGATTGATTGACATCTTACATTATTATAGTACATTGTCACAGCTCAGAACTAGAATTGATTGTTATATGGCTTATTCACTAAATTCCATACTTTAAATTCTTTTTTTTGTTTATATCACATAGTGAACTGTGAAGTGAAATCCTTACTGCACCTATCGAAGGTACATATCATTAAAATGGTTAATGATAACCAACCTTTGAAAACCATTGCTATGAATCACTGTGTAATAATTTGATTGACAATAATACAGGTCACCAGAACATTCCTTATCTGAAAACAACTTTCACAATCAACTTGCCTTTTGACAAACGAAGAGTTGCTGTACAGCTGTTGCACTAAATTCTCTTGTCTTTTCCCTTCTTGGGAGGCGTGAGAACTTGCCCTCCGAGGCCCCACGGCTCACAGACTAACATACAACATTTTTATTTTGGGTTTGGTAACCATTTTATATGATATTGGGAGGGGATGACTTACAAAGTAAGTTGTTCCTGATCACTTTCGCGCCCTGTGCCCACACTCCATCTCACCCCACGGTCTGCCTCATCTCGCCCTTCGGAGCCTGAGGGCATCCTCTGGCTGTCTATCCTCAGACCGCACACCTAGCTCCCAGACATCCCAAAACGGCTACACTAACTCTCCATCTGGCCATTCCCCATCACACAGAGGCTCGGCTGGCTCCGCCCCCCTTTCCCAGGCTGCCCCTCGCTCTTCTGTCACCCAAGCTTTTTGGATGCATGAGTACTTTCTGGGCTACAGCAGCTGAGGTGAATGTGATTTGGAAATGGTTTAAATTGGTGGGGAAGGAAAACAAGGAACACAGTTTTATTCTTACTCAATATAAATCTGTAGGTTCTGAAGCATTGGCTTAGAGGCTAAGAACAGGAACTGCTCTTGCAGAGTAAGTTTGGTTCCCAGCACCCACCGTGGGAAGCTCACAGCCATCTGTCATTCCAACTCCAGGGGATCTGACGTCCTCTTCTGACCTCTGTGGGTATTGCACTGATGTGCACAACACCCCTCCAACACACATAATTGAAAATAAAAATGTGAACATGTACTGTATGCATGTGATTATGTGCACATATGTGTGTGGGTGCATGTGAACATGTGTATTCATGTGAGTGTATGTGGAGGTCAGAAGTCAATGTTGGGTGACTTCTTGAACCTGGTGCTCACCAATTTAGCAAGGATGGCTGGCCAGTGAACTCCAGGAAATATCCATGCTCCACCTCCCCAGTACTGGGAATACCTGTGTGGGCATGTGCTACCACACCTAAATTTTAATGTGGGTGATGGAGATCTGAACTCAAGTCCTCGTGTTTGTACAGCAAACACTTTACCTGTTGAGCCATCTGCCCAGCCCTGAGATCTTTCTAACAAATCATTTCCCTATATGGATCATTTTCAATTAGTTGTTGGACACTACATATGATTAAGAAAACAAGATATATAGGCTAAAATACATCTCCTTGGCAAGACCTGATTAAGTTAGTATTGTTTGACCACACCTTTCAGGACCAGTCACCTCTCTACATCACAGTATTCTGCTTATAGCATGGGGAGCTCAGACCAGGTGACTGGAAAGGCATTTCTACCCAGAGAATTCTGTTATAACATTCCTGAGTTTATGTAATCGATGTTTGGGGCCAGACTCTGTACTGAGCACTGAGGGTAAAGCCACAAAAAATTTTTAGCTTTGCAACAAATTTTAATGAGTATTTTAACAAGGGAAAACTCAGGCATGTGATGGTAGTCAGGAAAACCTAGTTCCTCTTGCTTCTCTGTCACCTGCAAATTGACAAATATTACGGTGTCTTTCTAACTCATCTGCCTATTTTAATTTTTGTACAAAAGACTGTGTATAGCAGAAATCATTTATGTAAGAAAGCATTCCAATGCACTTTCTTCTTTTCCCAAAATGGAAGAACCAGAATTACTTCTTTCCTGTTTTTTTTTAAATTTTATGTATTATTTTTCTTTTATGTGTATGCATGTATTGCCTTCATGTAGGTAAGTTCACCTGTGTCATGCAATGCCCGCAGAGGTAAGGAGAGGCCATCGGATCCCCTGGTACCTGGAGTTATGGACAGTTGTTAGCTGCCGTGTGGGTGCAGGGATTCAAACCCAGGCCTTCTGCAAGAACAACCAGTGTTCTTAACCGCTGAGCCATCTCTCCAGCCCAGTGTTTCCTGTTTTTACAGAACCAATGATTCTTTGCCATTTTACTACCTAAAATGTCTTGATTTCTCTTGAAAATCTGTAATAGTTGGAAAAACTGAACTACAACAGCCTATAACAATCCATGAACACCACAGCCACAAACCCAGAACTATCATCTCTATGAGACTGAAGCAAGAATGGTAAGTAGTTGTCATAAGCTAATCAGCTGATGTCCTTGCCTTGTGGTTGAGGCCCACACTCTAATGATCATCATTTGGAAAGGTTACAGCACCACTAAAAACAATTTGTTTTTAATGAGTTACTTATACCAACTATGAATCATGTGGAGCTATTTCTTTTGAAAAATATATCACTCAGAATCTGGTACTGTTTGTTTGTCCATTTGTTTTTAGTATTGGATCTGGAACATGCTGGAGTCTGGAACTGGAGAGCCCTCTTCACTCAGAGTCTACTTCCAACAACCTTAAATGGCATGTGTCAATTTACCAATATAATGTCTATCACAGAAGTCCATATTCTACCCGGTGAAACTTCATCGCACTACTGTAGATTTTTTACAAACAAATAAAAGTTTATGGGTTTTAATTTTGTTTTATTGCAGTGCTGAATCAGAGTATGGGAGGTAGGAGGGAAGGAGGGAGAGAAGAAAGGAGGACAGAAGGGAATAGTCTCTGGGCCTCACTGTCTACCACTGAGTACATTCCCAGACATCAAAACTTCCTTTGTATTTCTGGGAAAGTGGAAGAGGGCTATAGATACTTCTTTCTTTCAAGTAAAATAATCCTGAGATGTTTTACTCCAAAGACTGAATTAAATGGTATAGATGAAAAGCATTTTATAATTAATGAAAAACAATATGAACATTAAGTATATAAGCACCTCTTATTTAAAGCCAGATATTCATCTTGGCTTGGTGGTTGCTTTTCTTTCTTCTTTCTTTCTTTCTTTCTTTCTTTCTTTCTTTCTTTCTTTCTTTCTCTTTCTTTCTTTCTTTCTTTCTCTTTCTTTCTTTCTTTCTTTCTTTCTCTGTCTTTCTTTCTTCCCTTCTCTCTTTCTTTCTTTCTTTCTTTCTTTCTTTCTCTTTCTTTCTTTCTTTCTTTCTTTCTTTATTTCTTTCTTTCTTCCTTCCTTCCTCTCTCTCTCTCTCTCTCTTTCTTTCTCTTTTTAATTGTATTGATGTATTAGGTCTAGCTGCAATGAATAAAACAAAACAGGAGTTCATAACATAATCGTTGATTATCTTCCTCCTCACATTCCACCTCCAGAAGAAGGCTACTCTGTCCCATGGATGGCCATGAGCCTTTCCATGCTTGAGACTATTCCCTTCTCCCCTTCCTCCGTCTCTCCCTCCTTCTGCCCTACCTCTCACTCTAATTTGGTTTACTTTCTTCACGCCTCCTTTCCTGGTCCATCACTGTGACCACATACGTCAGAGAACAATGTAAGGAAGGAAGTCTTATCCTGACTCACAGTTTTGGAAGTTTCAGTCCATGATGTTCAGGAAGGTGTGTTGGGGCAAAATAATTCATTGCACTTGTAGAATTGCAGTCAGCAGAGAGAGAGGATGTCTGTGTTAAGGGGCTTTTTCGACCTCTTTTTATTCTGTCTGGGTTCCCAGTCAAGAGATGATGTGGCTCACATCCACAGGGTCTCCCTGTTAGCCTTCTCTGGAATCACCCTCACAGACGGCAAAGGTGTAGTTTGTAAACCTCCCAGGTGTCTCTTAATCCAATCTATTTGACAAGATTAAGACTGCGTTCTGTCAGATGGCTTGGCAGGTAAAGGTGCTTGCCACAGAGTCTGAGTTCAATCTCTAGAACCCGCATGGTGGAAGAAGAGAAGTGACTCTCAAGATTTGTGTGATATGCACACACAGTGGTATGTGCACACCCACACATATCCACACACCCCTACACACCCACATACAAATAAATAAATATAAAAAGGTTTTTTTTGAGACAGGGTCTCCCTATAGCCCCAACTGGCCTGGAACTTTCTATGTAGATCAGGCTGGCCTCAATTTCATGGAGATCTGCCTGCTTCTGTCTCCCAAGTGCTGAAATTAAAGGTGTATGCCGCCACCCTGGGGAAAAAATAATTTTAAAAATGGAAAAGATTAAGCATCACAATTGATAATACTGCAGCCTAAAGGGTGAACTTGCTGCCATTTAGTCAACCTGTGAATGAACATTTGAACTTCTTTCCCTCCTTTCCTGACATTCACCCTCTCTCCTGCCTCCCTATCTTCCCCTTCCTTCCTTCCTTCCCTCCCTCCCTCCCTCCTTTCTTCCCTCCCTCCCTCCTTTCTTCCCTCCCTCCCTCCCTTCCTTCCTCCTTTTATTGTGGGGGAAGCAATCAAAATAGTTTACAAAAGTAGATTATCTTGTGTCTATACATACATACATATATATATATGTGTATGTACATATATATATATATGTGTGTATGTGTGTCAGATTCCCAAATGAGGTTTAAATTGTTATTTTGAAAGCAGGAAAACTTTAGGATTTTGTGGTAGGAGTCAGAGCTAGCACCTACATTACATTGCACCTAAATTAGAGACAATGGAGTGCTGTGTATTAATATGCATATGGTAGCTATTACTTTAGCAGCAGAATAGATACTCTGCAGTATAATGAGATCCTTCAAGACAGAATTTTACTGTTATTATCATTATCACTTGCCTCTTCAAATTGAACCTTATATTTTAAATTTAAGTGTAAATGTGAGGTGGGCAATGATAAAATTAATTTAGTAATAACTGTAATCATTAATGGAAGCTATTGCTCACTGTTAATTATAATCACTTACTGGTTTATCACTCAGATAAATCTGTCTAGCAGATTTTAATGCTATGTATGTTATGTAAAGATTTAAAAGCAGCTTTGCTAACATCCAGATAACAAAGAGCCCTGCTTTCTGAAGTGTCACTAAACTCTGACAGATGGCCAGTTTCATTACAGGAATTTTCCCCAAGCCAAAGCAGAAATGAAAGTTATACATTTATTAAGATGTGCCCTATTTATAAAACACGTGTGAAGTTAATGTTAATGTCTTTTCCAGTATGTACATCCTGTTATTTTGTGTGTGCATTTGTGTATGTGTGTGCACATGTATGTGGGTGTACCTGTGTCTGTGTGTGTGTTTGAGTTTGTGTGTGTGTGTGTGTGTATGTTTGAGTCTGTGTGTGTGTGTGTGTGTTTGAGTCTGTGTGTGTGTGTGAGGTTGTGAC
>NW_008360319.1:2495268-2511414 GCF_000622305.1 Nannospalax galili | reverse complement strand
TATATAGTCACATTGTCAAGAAACAACTAATCCAAGTCAATCCTGGAATAACTAAAGGCATAATAAATATTTTATCTTTACTGAAGCCATTTAGAAATACTAACTTTGAGAACCAGAAGAAAATTACCTGATCCTCAGATACTATTTATTTGCTATTTTGTCTATGACTTCATTCTTCAAATATTTGTGTGTGTGTGTGTGTGTGTGTGTGTGTGTTTGAGTCTCTGTGTGTGTGTGTGCGCGCATGTGCATGTGGAGCCAGAGATCACTATCAGGCGTTGTCCTCTACGGCTCTCCACCTTACTGTTTGATCCAGGGCCTCCCACTGAACCTGGAGCTCACTGATTTGGTTAGAATGTCTTGCCAATGAGCTCTGGGGATCTGCCTGACTGTCTCCTGTATTCTGGTATTGTAGATATGTTGGCACACCAGGGTTTTTACATGGGGAGAATTAAATTCAGATCTCATGCTTGGCATCAAACATTTTACTGATGGAACCATCTTCCCAGCCCCCTTCTGTATATTTTAACTTTAGTTCACAATTGATGGTTTACAAATGAAATCACCAGTTATGAATAGATCTCTCTACCCTGATATTATGGTCAAGAAAACTTTTGAAACCTAGATAGTTATAAAATGGCATGTTTTAAGAATTTAATGTTTTTGAGTCACATGATCTTATAGGATTACAAGAGCAGTTGGAAATGAAATCTCTTTAAGAGAGAAGCTGTGCAGGTTGTGGTGGTGCAAGCCAGTAGAACATGCTTAAGGGGTGGAGGAAGGAGGGTCACAAAGTCAAGGCAAGCCTGGGCTACACCTTTCCTAGACAAAGGTTTTTTTCTGGTCTTTTTGAGACAAGGTCTTCCTGTAGCTGTAGCTGGCCTGGAACTCGCTATGTAGACCAGGCTGGCCTCAATCTCACAGAGATCCACCTGCCTCTGCCTCCAGATGACAAGGCCTTTATGAGTTATTGATTTGATTTTAGACAAGTGTTCAGGTCAAGCAAACTACGAACTGCATTTTTGCTCCTGAGAGTTGATTTCTCACAACAGACATGTGCAGAGATGCAGAAGGCTAGGATTTCCCTTTGACCCAGTGGCTCCTCTGCTCTGACTCTTATCAGAATTGCAAATGACTAGATTGGCTCAGCTGAGTATACCACTATGGGGTGAAAACCTGCACCCCAAACATTGCACAGGCGAAATTTGTATTTCTATGTGCTCATACTACTTGCAATGATCCCACATGATGGGATTTGGTAGTTGTCAGTGTTACATTTTCTGTTAGCCATTACTACTGCATCTATGTGATTTGTCCTCTTCCCATTATGCTACATGTGGAATTCTTCTTGTCTTGCAAAACTCAATTTGAATATTAGCCCCACTTAAGTAGATATGTTCATAGCAGCCTTAGTCAGAAGGCTGGAGCAACTCAAGTATCCATGGACAGATGAATGGACAAAAAAGTGGTATTTGGTTACACAGAAGAAAGCCTGACCCACACATCCATAGAATTTATACACATTTCATTTGGTGGTGGGGGGCAAATAAGCACAGAAAGTTTTAAAACCAGAGCTTATGAATGGGACCAGAGTTTGAGCTTAATGATGGAGTTGTAGATTATTCTAATGCCTCACTGTCTGATTGCAATTCCTGTCGTAATAATGAACCACAGCACTGCAAGTCCTGGCTTCCCCTGGTTGTGTAGTGACTCTGGAGATTCTTTTTAAGTAGATGGAAAGATACACTTTTATATGATGCTCAGCTCTCATTGAAGGGCACTACAGTGTAAAGATGGGATTGTGGGGATTATACCAGGTAAAGGAAGCTAGCTTATTCTTGGACGATTTTGTAGAAGCACAAGTAAAGTCTGCAAAGTGGCTTGCCACCTGGTATGAAACATTCCATGTTTATATGTCTTAAAGGACTTGGGCGATTGTATTCTGCTGGCAACAAACACTCCACTGTTTGCAGGGTCATCAGATCTGTGCTATGCACACTTTTCTGTGAGGAGTAAAACCAGTGAAAAGCAAGAGAAAAACTGCTGAGTGGGCTGAAGAGCCAGCTCCACAACTAAGAACACTTGCTGCTCTCGCAGAGGACTGGAGTTTAGGTCACAGAACCCACATCAGGCAGCCCACAACCGCCTCTAACACCAGTAGACCTGATGCCCTCTTCTGGTTGCCACAGGCACCTGCATGCTTGTGTGCATACAGAGACATATATAATAAATAAACAAACAAACAATAAATAAATAAATAAATAAATAAATAAATGTGGCATATGCATGAAATAGTCAATTCAGTCACAAAAATTAGGGAAATCCCGACGTACGCTACAGCGTGGATAGACCTTGAAGATGCATGAAATATATGTGAAATGATGCAACACAAAATGTCAAATCTTGTACAACTCTTCTTGTCTTAAGTCTGTTTTCTATTGTTATAACTAAATTCTCGGACTGGGTAACTTTTATAAATAATGAAGGTTCATTCAACTCATGGTTTGGGAGGTGGAGAGGTTGAAGAGGGAGGTGTTACATCTGGCATGTTCTTACTGATGGGAACTCTTCACAGGGTCTCACCTGAGCTAACTAGCTAGAAATCGATTGCTTTCATAGCAAAGTTACTCCCTCCATAACTTTTAAATCCACTAATCCATGAATAATGTAAAGCCCTCATGATCTAATTTTTTTGAAAGTTCGTACTTGGTCTCACCTGTAAATACCTCAAAATGTATATTAAATTTCAACTTGAGTTTTGAAGGGGACATTCAAACGATAGTATCCTTTATGTGAGATACTTAGAGTAGTCAAATTCAGAGAGATAGATAAAATAGACTCGTGGTTACTAGGGACTGGGGGAGGAGATGAAGAGAATACTATTTAATGGGTACAGGTTTCAGTTCTGCAAGATGAAAACAGATAAGAAGATGGATGGTTGTGATGATTGTACTGAAATGTGACTGCGTTTAATGTAACTGAACTGTATAGTTGATGATTAAAATGCTAACTCATATATGTTTATCATAAGCAACGTGTGAGCTCCTACCCTTGTGAAGTCCTCCTGCGGCTGTGTTGATATGAGGCACACCAGTAGAAGAGAAGCTGTCATACAGTTCACTGTAATAACTGACCTGTTTCCGTCTTAAGATTTTAGGGCAGCATTTGTGTTTTTAGCTTTGTGTTTCAGGCATTTAGCACAATGCTTACCACTATGTGTTGACTAATTGTCTGAACAAACAAATCTTGTTCATAACTTTCTTCTATGACTTACGACAGAAGCATTTCTGTGATTCAAGCTGTACCTCTAATTGTTACAAGATTCTCACAGCATATATGTGAGTGTGTGTGTGTGTGTGTGTGTGTGCCTGTGGGGATGCACATGCACATGTGCATATGTGAGTAGAGGCCAGAAGCTGATGTGTGATGTCTTCCTCTATCGATTTCCACCTAATTTTTTTCAGTCAGGAATGTTCACTGGACCTGGATGTCATCTGTTCATCCACACTGGCTAACAAGCAAGCCCCATTTGCAGGTGTGCCTGGCCGTGTTTTCATATGAACGCTGGGGATCCAAACACAGGTCTTCAGTCTTGCTCCGCAAACACTTTATGAACTGAGCCATCTCCCCAGACCCTAGAATGTGAGATTCTCAAAGTATATTGGTCATATTTAGGTTTTTTTCATAACTTAGCTGAAACCTGTATTTCAGTGAGTCCACTGGAGAGACAGCTCTCTTCCTTAGGTGCAGAGAGATATGGAAAAGCTATTATTCTCAGCTTATAAAAAGAAAATGGTGAACTTTTTTTTTTGGAAAAACAGCCAGTGTTTAACAGAGATACTTATAAGATTCACTCCTGAGATTAGCCAATAAATAAAATAGGAGGTCATTGACTATTCGCTCATTTATTCAATGTATTAATCAGTCATTAATTGACAACTATTTACTGAGTGGTTACTGTATACCACCAATGGGTACCAGAAAGTGAAGCCAAACAGGGCCCACCCTTCCCCTTATGTTTAAACATTTTGATCAATGTCAATCTTTCTCAAGATGCCAGGTGAAAATTTATTTTGATTCTAGTCACTCTTAGCAAAGTTAAATAGCAGGCTTCAGGATTTCCTTAAAATCGAAGCTCACCAGGATGGTCTCTTCTAAGATCTTATGGTGACACTGAGTTAAGACATCTGACAGGGGCTGTGCTTTTCTGGACAACCCTGGTCCACCTTCACCAGCCTATTAATGTGAAAGAGTTTCACAGAGTGCCTGCTGAGCAATTTTAGGATGCATTTCTACTTTAAAACTCACATTTTAGTCATTTTTTATGGCCATTTTGTGGAATTCCCCTAGGGGTCTTTAGGAAATATCATCATCTTAAGGTTAAACAAAAATAAGTCTTCGTTTAAAATAGGATGCAGTGGGAGAGATAGAAGATGTTTTTACGTGATCCAGGTTCATAAAAAAGAACCTGTGACAGATTGAGGAGCTCTCCTGACTCCTGGTTTAATGTAGCTTTATGAGATACAGGATTTTCATCCCCAGTGGGTGCCTGAACCATGTACTCTGGAAAGTTCAAGTTAAAAATGGTCCCTTCCCTGTATCTGCTCATCCTAACCTTCCCATGTGTCTGTCACCTGTCAGTCTTTTGAAGTACAGGCATATTTGGAACTCATTAGGTTGTGTAAGCTAACTTGCCAATGGAATACCAGTCTCATCACTGGCCTCACATCTTCCCATCTCCTCTCCTGTTTTCTCTGCTGCTGCTTCTCCAACATCACTTCTGGGCTGAAATAGAAAACAAGTTCTCCCACCTCTGGCTGTCCCACTTTAGTTTCTTGGCACTTATCACAATTTGACCTTGGATAGCTCTTGTTTGCTTATTTTCTCTCTCCACATACATAAAATGCATCTAAGACAAAGAAATACAGAGAAACATCATGCCTTCCCATTGGAGCCCAGGCTCAGCTTCCCAGAGTACTTGGGCTTATAGTTTCCACCCCTACAGATTATCATTTCCTGCTGAGTAATGTTCAGACTACTACTGGTTTTTGTAATCAAAATATGTCTGGGGGGATGCCCCATAGAATGTGTGCTTCAGAGAACAGACGGTCTTATCATGGTGACATTCCTCGAGTTTTACAATATGCCTTACATGACGAGCACTTACTAAATATTTGCTGAGTGAATGAATCTAAGAAAACTTGGCACCATCACATATTTAAGATCTTGAAAAATCAATGAAAAAGACTTCTTAACTTTAATTTCTTTAGTCTTCAATCTGCAGTTTCTATGGGAGACTTTTGGGAAGCCTTTCAGTAAGGTATTTTCTTGTCTGATTCCCATACAAGAAAGCTAATTAACGTGTGCTGTGTGTACCTGTGCTTGTGGACAACAGAGGTCAGCATATCCATCTTGTCCTTTAAGAAAGGTCACTCACTGAGCTTGGACCTCACTTATTGGCTAGACTGGCTGGCAATGAGTTCCAGGGTTACAACTATCTCTGCCTTGCCTGCCTCGTAATGACTGGGGCAACAGATGGTGCTGGTGTACTCAACTCTTTGTGTGATTGCTGGAGATCCAAACTCAGGTCCTTGTGTTTGCATGACAGAAACTTTCCCAACTAAGACATTCTCTAGCCCGAAGAAGGCTAGTTTTTATAACTGAAAACAGTTATGATGGGAGAGGAAGGTAGTCACTATAATCTGAATAGTGGGTTTTGCAAGGCAAAGCAAGCTTCTTGCTTTAAAGATGTTGACAAGGACTGGGATGATGTATAAAGAGGCACTAGGGGATTTTTCCTGGACAGCGAACAGCTCTTACAAAACGACAATGTGATGAGCTCAGTGCAAATGATTCACAGACATATGGATTCAATTTCCCTGGGAACACACATGGCTTCGACAATTAAAAACCATAGCAATTAGTAGGGAAAAGAATACACAACAGGGACTTAATGGGGTCCACTTGAAAACTGAGGTCTTCCTTGAGCCCCACATGGGGTCACTCCCATAGTACACATGGAGTGTTAGTGCACCAGCTGCAGGAAACAGGAGGTCCTTTTCCCTTTACAGGCTGTCAGAAACACTCATAGTAACTTTCACACAGCTCTGTGGAAGAACGGGCTTTGTTCTTATGGATAATGGGAGGAGTGGAATTACATATTTTTGGGATTTAACACTTTCTTTGTTATCTTAATAATGTACAATGTGTGTGTGTGTGTGTGTGTGTGTGTGCGTGCATGTGCACGCACGTGCATGGGTGTTAGGATGATGCTCTTCAAGGACCTCGAATCTTCCTAAACGTGATCTTGTCCATTGCATTATGCATGCCAAGTTAAGCATAGGATCACTGTAGTTGTGCAGTTAGGGAAAGAAGACAAAGAACAGAGACCAGAAGGGTCTTTCCTGGATCACACAGCTGACCATGACTAGCCAGAGGCCACTTTCCAGCCTGCAGCCTGCTGATTCCTGCTTCCAGATCTATCCTGCCTCTAGATTAATACAGCCGTGTAGAGCATTACTGTATATTGACTTGGAATTGGCTCTCCTAAGGGGAATTCTGGCTTTTGCCAGTGAAGCTGTAGCACTTGGCAACTGGTGAAGAAGATGCAATTAATTTTTCCCTCATGAGTAAAATCATTATAGAAACTACCTCTGCTGCCTCCAGGGCCAGATAAAAGACACTGAGTTATATATCACTGACGTTGATCCTGCCATCAAAGGCTCCACACTCAGGTGAAAATCCGAAGCCCATACTCTCCCTTGTCACCAGCCTTGCTTAACAAACAGGGGTGGCAATTCTCTAATCAGCACACATTTGGGAAAGACATGCTGTCCCCCACCTCTTACAATGAGCAGCACGTCTTTTACAATGGTATCTTTTACTTGTGTATATATGTCTTTTACAATAGTGGGGCGGAGTCAACAGAATCTAGTTTTCTGGAACTTTCTGTGTTCCTGTAATGTTGGTTGGGACCAACATTGGTGCCCTGAAGGGTTATTTAGTGTGATCTGTCAAAGCTGGAGAAAACTTCACAGAAGACCCACACCATTTGGTCTCAATCTTGGCTGAGCATTAAATGGTCTTGGGAGTTTATTTAATTAATTTTCCTTTTAATTAATCTCTATTTGCTTTTTTATTCTTTTAGTTAGTAGACAAAACAATGGGTTTCCTTATGACTTTTTGTATGGAAGTACAATTGTGCCATGTTTGTGTTTGAGGTGAGGGTGGCCTTAGTACATTACAATTGACAGGTCTGCTCTAACCAGAACTCCGCAATAACCATTCGTGGGTGATTGCAATCCAGGATTGGCTGGTTTACATATCAAAAGTGCACTCTCAGGTTAGTCTTAATGTCACTGGGAATTAACTAGCCCTGGGAGGCACAGTCCACAAGATTCAAAGCATCATAAAACATGAAAGATAGAAAAATATAGCTCAATGCTACCCATCAGAGTACTAAAAGAAGGGCATGAGAATAAAATAATAATAAAACACTTTAACTAGGTTTTTCAATTTACACAGGGTTTTTAATTGAAAATTCCCCTTTCTTCTTCCTAGAGAAGGGTATATGGACAGCGATAGCATTTTATGGCAACGAAGGCTGAAGGAGAGATGTGGCTGTATTTCCTTACAGCGGAGTTGAGTTTGAAACCACATCTTTGGACCCCTGCTCCACCTTCTCCCCATGCTGATTCCAGCCTACGCTAGGCCTGGGTTTTTCCTCTGGTGACTGCAGGACACAGTAAGCAGCAGGCAGTGCCGGCCTGTGCTGTAATCTGTTAAAAAGTAGGACTCCATGCTCTCTGCTGCTCCGAATAGAACATTTCACTGTTTCAGATGGATATGTGCCATTCTTCATTTGTCTTTTTGTGTTGTGTGTGTTGTATACTATCTGCAGTCCTCTGTATGTGGAGGCTAGAGACCAACCTTAAAAGCTATTCGTCAAGACCCATCCATCTTCTTGTTGTTACTACTATTATTATTACTATTATTTTATGTGCAAGAGTGTATTACTTGCATGTACGTAGGTACACCTATGTCACACAATGCCCATGGAGGTCAGAAGAGGTCATCAGAGTCCCCTGGAACTGGAATTACAGATGATTGTTAGCTGCCATGCAAGTGCTAGGAACTGAACCTGGATCCTTTGCAAGAGCAGTCAGTGCTTTTAACCACTGAGCCATCTCCCCAGGCCCACAATCTTGTCTTTTGAGACAGAGTCTCCCACTGGTCTGGTGCTTACAATACAGCCGACTAGCCAGCGAGGCCTAGATTTACCTGTGTCTGCCTCCCCATTGCTAGGATGACAGTCACATGCCACTATGCCCAGCTTTTTGCATGGATTGTAGGGATTGAGCGCAGATCTTCATGCTTGCAAGGTAATCACTTTCCTGATTGAGCCATATCCCTTATTTTTCTTAGAGAACGTCTAGAAAGGATGTTTACACATCACATATGAATCACTAAAGGGTAGTGGACCAGCCGTAGAGAAGGGAATTGGCTTTGACAAATGACACAGGGACACTCCACCCACAGATGAACTCTATACTATGTCATCTTTAATGAAGTATGTGCACTTACATGAGGATAAAATGAACATGCATCTCTGGGTCCTTCCTTCCAGTCTGGCCTGGTTTTCAGCATGTCAAACAAACATTTAGACAGAAGGCCTTTTAGCCAGCTTCTCAGGGGCAGTGAATCAAATCAGAAAAGTAATTCAATCCTCAATCCCAAGGCACAAGGAAGGGAAGAAAAGCAGTTTTTCAGACTTCCTCCTTCCCATGGAACCGTTTGTCACCTCCCTCAGAGTCTGCATCAACCTAATGCAGGCTGCTCGCTGGAGGGGAACCGTGAAAGAATGGCTGCCATCTTTGTCTTCAGTGTCTTAGGCTTCCTGCTGCTTTGGGATATAAGGAGGTGACTGTGACATCCCAGGAAGCATGGCCTACCACAGGTGTCTCAAGCTTCTAGGCTCTTCTGTGTCCTCTGCCCATTCCTGACTACCCACTCCCATGGACTATTCTGTCCCTTGGTATTACTTAAATAACTGCCATGGGATTCATCTGAGGCTTTTGCAGACCACAGGAAATAACTGATTCCCATGGGAACCAGGCCTCTCTGAAACATGTAGCTGACCAATGTTTCTGGTGTGTTTGTGTGTAGACACATGTGTGTATATGTGTTCCTATATGCACACATGCATGAGCTTACATGTGGAGCCAGAGATCAGCGCTAGGTGTCTTCCTCCGTCATCCTCCACTTTGTGTGTGTATGTATGTATGTATGTATGTATATGCATGTATTTACTTTTATGTGCATGAATGCTTTGCCTGCATGTTTGAAAGCGCATCTGTGTCATGCAATGCCTGCAAAGGCCAGCACTGGAGGTACAGATGGTTGTTAGCCACTGTGTGGGTGCTGGGAATAGAATATGCATCCTCTAGAAGAGCAGCCAGTGCTCTTAACCACTGAGGCATCTTTCCAGCTCCTCCACTTTATTTTCTGAGTCAGGGTCTTTGGCTAAATCTGCATCTCATTGATGTAGATAGACTGCCTGGCCAGCAAGCCCCAGGTTTCGTGTTTCCATTCCCCCACTGCTGTGACTGCAGGTCTATGATGCCAAGCTTGGGTTTTTTGCATGGGTCCTAGAGGATCAAATTCAGGTCTTCATGCTTGTATGACAAGCACTTTATCAGCTGAGGCATCTCCACAACCTGACTGATGCTTCTTGAAGCTAGATTGACTGTGCACTTGATTCTGTGCCAACAAGAACCCTGCAGCAGCAACAGAGGCACTTGGGAAATAAACTCATAGTCTTAAAATAATAAGGCTTGGAGAACTCAACTAACCAAGCCAAAGTCACACCAATGGTATGAAAAATCCGCCCATGCAAAGTCAAGAGTGGGACCCAGTTACTGTTGCCACACCAGTGATCTTTGCCCTTATGTATGAAAAGGTTGCATACAGTTGCGTACAGGTGTTTCACTGAGTGGAAACCTTCGGACATGGTGTTCTGTGGGGTGTACTAGTCTATAAGAAAGGCTTTTCATATTGTGTAGCTAATTATGGAAGTGCTAGGCAACACTGAATGTTTTATTACAAACGAGTTTTCCCCGAAGAAAACACTCATTTTGATTAGTGTTTAGTGCCTACTGCTTCCTTTCTTTTGATAAAAGATTTTATCAAGTGTGGTGTCCTGCTGTCAAAGCCAGACCTACATGTTGAACAAACCCAGAGCAATTTTAGAGATGAACACTGAGATTTTCCTATTCTCTTTGTCAACTGTGATAAACAGAAGGGCACGTTTTAAAGACACCTTGGGGAATCTCTCCTTCTTACAGTAGAACAAAAATCTCTTTAAAATAGTCGCCAACAAAGCCTTAAGAAGAGTTGCTGAGGTCCCTTTCTTATGAATATATCCCTAGTCAGAAGAGGATGGTGAGAAATCCACCTCAAAGGGATTTACCAGCTTGAAAGAATTTACAGAATGGTGGGTGTCTCCTTCATGGCGCCTTTCACCTGCCCAACCATCACCCCACTTCTGAGTCCACAGTGAGTCTAGGGGGTGTCATTTCCAGAACACATTCACACCACACACACACACACACACACACACACACACACACACACACACACACACACACACACACACACACACACACACACACACACACACACACACACACACACACACACACACACACACACACACACACACACACACACACACACACACACACACACACACACACACACACACACACACACACACACACACACACACACACACACACACACACACACACACACACACACGGCTCTTCAGTAACGTGGTGAGCAATTCTAAGTACCATTTACATTTTCTCACATCTTAAATGAAGTATGTTGATTTCAATGAGAAGATGAGTATGTGGCCTGGGTACCTCATTACAATCCTACCTTCGCTCTCAGGACAGCAAGGAAACATTTAGACACCTCCATCCTTTTTAGCATTCTTATTAAAAAAGCATTCTTGCCTAGCTTTGGGTGGCAAACACTGTTAAGACAATCCAGGATGGATAGTCTATATTGGGTTTTCCTCATGGCTAAGTAAAGACAAAATATGAAGTCTACATCACTTTTATTCTTTGGCCAACTCCTGCTCTCTCCCAGGCACTGTCCCTCTATTTTCCTTCTTCTTCCTACTAAATGTTGCAACACATTGTAGATCCTGCATGACCACAAATCTTAGAAGCCAAGGATGAAATACTCTCCTCCTGCTTATGAGAAGCATAAGAAAACACATGAACTTCACTTTGTCGTGTGTGTTAGCTGCCTTTCTTATCACAGTGACAAAACAACTTAAAGGGGGAGGGTTACTTTGATCATGGTTTGGGAGGGTTCAGACCATGGTCTTGGACAGAACATTATGGTGGTGGGAGCATGTGGCAGCACTGAACTTTTCACATCATGGGTGACAGGAAGCAGAGAGTGAGACAGGAAGGGGCTAGAGCAGGAACTCCCAGGAACCCATCCCCAGTGACCTGCTTCCACTAGCTGTACCTGCCCTCTTTAAGCCTCGAGACTCTCCCAAAATAGTACCACTAGTTGGGTACCATGACCACAAAACAAGAGATTTTGGGGTAGAGAACACCATATCCCAATTAAGACATCTAAATTTATCACTCTCTGAAGAACCCACATGCCAGGAAGCTATCTATACTGAAACAGCTAAGAAGCCATGAGGCCACTGCAAAATAACCAGACATATTTCCTGTTTGTTGAAACATTTTGGGAAGTGCCATTGTATTTTAATAGCACGTTTTCAGAACACATTTATCCATTAGCAAGTGCCTGTTGGTATGCAGTAAAATTACAGGTTGATGTTAATTTCTATTGAAGCTTCAGGAGCTTTTTAAAATGTATATTAAATCACTTAATGCAGTTCTTTGCTTCATAAAAACCTTTTATTTTGAGTGCCTCCTATTATGCTATTAGACCTAAACTTTATTGAATGCAAAAGATCCTTAATTTGGTTGCATTGTTAAACCATAACTATTATTGATTTATAACTCATAATCATTTTCCATTGATCACAACCAAACAATTGCATACAAAACCATTTACAGATTTAGTAGACTTAGGAGAAAAGACAAGGAAACGTGGTGAATCCCTGTGTGGACGAGACAGTAGCCTGGCCAGGTACCCAGGGTCACCTGTTCATGCAGAAACCCCGTGTTCACAGAGCTTCCTCAACTGGTCTCCACTGACTTTCTCAGCACTTATCCGGTCGTAAGGTTACCAGAACTTTCATCCTCCAAAGCATATGTGGTATAAATAAATGTTGATGTTGAGGCTGGAATGTGAGCATCTTGCTGTTCTACTTTCTTTTCTGTTGCTGTAATAAAAGACTCCAACAAAAGCAAATGAAGGGAGGGAACAACTTATCTCGCTTATACTTCAGGTCACGGCCCATCACAGAGAAAGTCAAAGTGGGAACAGAGGCAGAAACTCCACAGCAGGTTGCCTGGTATTCCTGTAGCCAGGGAACTCACTCACAGCAAAGGAAGGATAGCAGAGACCATGGAGGGATGCTGCTTGTAGATCCACCAAGTGCTTAGATAGCCTTTTTTTTGGTCTTTTTGAGACAGGGTCTCCCTGTAGCCCCAGCTGTCCTGGAACTCACTATGTAGACCAGGCTGGCCTTGAACTCACAGAGATGCGCCTGCCTCTACCTCCAGAGTGCTGGGATTAAAGGCGTGCACCACCGCGCCCGGCTAGATAGCTTGTTTTATATAGCCCAGGATCACCTGCCCAGGGAATACGCTTCCCACAGTCTTCCTGCAATCAAGACAATCCCCACAGACCTGCCCTCAGGGCAGTCTGAACTTGGCAACTCCTTGTCAGGTAACTATAGGCTGTCAGCTAAAGCCCATACGTCACTTGTCTTGTAAAAATTACAGGCTCCCACCATAGGCCTCATTGCTTCTCTTTTCTTCTTATTCTTTCATTCATTCAACTAATTGTCATGGAGAAGGTTCTTTGTGTCAGACACTAAAGTTGGCTCCGGGGATACTACTCGGGACAGTCCAGATCTTAGTCCTGAATTGCTGAATGTTTCCCCTGTAAAATGATAATAGTAAAAAATAAATATCGTAGGCTAATACAGGAAAGCTGGTTTTGTTTTTCTTCTTCAGGAAGGTAGGGTGGAGAATCACATGTGTTTAAAATATGTACCACTCAACACTCCAAGGCAGGAACAACTTAAAGTGCCAAATTGGAGACTGATGAGTTGGGGATGGAGATTATTACATTTCTTTGTTCGGAGGAAGCATAATTAACATGATCACTTTGGAAATTCTTTTCTTCATACCAAATTCACTTTCTAGTCCTAAAATGATGTTGTGCAAATTATTGGCAAGTTGTTTCATGTTCATGCTTAATGAAAGCAAAAGAGAATCTTTTTCTTCTACTTAAATGCCTATTTAGTTTCATTTGGGCCATTTCTTTTGAACTAAATGCAAATGAGGGGGGATGCAGCTATTTCATAATCTTCCTTTAATCAAGATCACTACAAAGCATAGGCCCACTGGGCGATGGGTGACATAAATCATATTAACTTAATTCTGTGTGTTTCATTAAAGGATTTAGTGTTTTTATGAACTAGAATATCCGAGTCAATGCTATAGAGGCTTCAAAGTACAGATTTTTGCAGAGCCGATGATGTGTTTCCTGTTGGACGGGAAGCAGATGAAGAACCAGCTCCCGCCTCATGCTGGCTTCATTAATCTATGGCTTCCCTTCAAGAGTTCCTGAGTTTGGAAGAGGCAGTTGGGAGCTGGCTCCTGGGTACAAAATAGAAATCCAGATCTCATATAATGTGCTAAATATACATGTATAATCACGTCTGTGTTATTTTTCATTGGCATATGTTGACTGTGCGTGGTGTGGGTTTATGGAAGGACATTTTTTTCTTATTCCCTCTGCCTCCATGTTCTCTCCCCTTCTCTTCCTGTTAGTCTTCTTCCTTCAGCCTTACTTCTGCTTTTACATGACACACACAGGACTGCAGGTATCTACACAAAAATCCACAGATGAGAGAAAACATACAATATTTGTCTTTTTGAGCATGATTTAATTCACTTAATATGATGGTGTCCCACTGCATCCATTTTCCTGTAAATAGCATAATTTTGTTCTTTTAATGACTGAATGCAATTCTATTATATCTACATCTATATGTACATATCATATACATTGCACAGCACATGCATGCACATACTCAGGCACACACATATATTATGTACAGTATTTTTTATTATTTAGCTTTAAAATATTAGTAAACCTTTATGCAAGAATCATGATGGTCAAGTTCAGTGTTAACTAAGGTTTTTGTGATTCATCAGTGAAGCCAAGTCATTTACGTACCAATATCTACAGTTAATGAAAGAATTCAATTCTTAAATGCTCAAAATCAATGGTTAGCATTTTGGATTCCAAATTCCAAATGTAAGTCTTTCCTTCTTTCAGCATTGGGAATGGAAGCTAGGACCACATTCAGGCAAATGCTCTACCACTGAGCTATTGTCTCCATCCCTCATTTTGTTTTTATTAGGAAAAAGAGTCTCACTAATTGACCCAGGCTGGCCTTGAACTCACTTTGTATCCTAGATAAGCCTAGAACTTTTGCTCCTTCTGCCTCAGTCGTCTGAGTACTGGGATTATAGGCTTCCACCACCAGCCTCAGCATTATGATCAAGTTTTAACTGCGTATTAGCTCTTGACTTAAGCATTAAGAAGCAAGGGGAGGGTCTCAGTTTGTTCAACTACAAAATAACAAGTGACTGCAATAGTGACTTTCTTGCTTATCTCTTCTAGTTTATGACCTGGCTATTACCTGTTATACCCTCAATGACCTCCATTGACCTAACCCTAAAATATGCAACAATAACACCCCATCAACAACGAAAGGGTCTATTCAAGTCAAATACCATAAATGAAACCACTCATGCCACTGCTGCTTTTGTTTTCTTTGTTGTTGTTGTGTGTATGTGTGTGTGTGTGTGTGTGTGGTGTGTGCACATATGTGTATGAGTATTCGAATGTGTGTGGATGCATGTTGGGGGGGATGCATGTGCATGTGTGTACAAATCCATCTGGAGGCCAGAGGTTGACATTAGGTATCTTTCTAGATCAATCTCCACCTTATATATTGTGTCGAGGTCTCTCACTTGAACCTAGAGTGTTTCAATTCTGTCTGCTAGCCTAACTAGGGATTGCTAGCACGTGCCCCCATGTCCTGAGATTCCAGGGATCTACCAAGCCCGCATTTACATAGGTGCTGAGGACCTGGATTCCAGTTCTCGTGTTTACGTGGCAAATATTTTACCCGGTGAGCCATCTCTCCAGGCCCTACTTCCTTTTGCATACTATATGGCCTGGAGCTCACTATGGAGACCAGGCTGGCCTCGAACTCACAAAGATCTGCCTGCCTCTGCATCCCGAATGCTGGGATTAAAGGCGTGTGCCACCACTCCCGGCAACTCCATACTATATTTCTGTCTCAAAGTGAAATGTGAACCTTTGAAGGGAAAGGGTGACAAGATATCCACGATGACCTTGGAATAGAATGGAGTCATAACTGTTAACGTAATGGAAGCTCTCCTGAAGGAGGCAGCTACTCTGCCCTAACCCTCTCATGACAAAAACCACCACATTGCCTCAGCCATAGATGATAAAGGATAAGAAAGAATGAAAGTCTGACCTGAAAACATAATCAACCTAGAAATCCAGAAACCCAAAAGCCCTGGAGGGGGATTGAGTCTGCAGCCAAATCTCTTCTTAATTTTGTTAATTAGGCATTTGTCAGCACAGGGCACTTTTTGCAAGTGTTAAAAAAATCAAAGCTCAGGAAGAGGGCCTGGGACACATCTTATTACAATCTTTATCACTGGGGAACATTTCTCAAGATGACTTCCTAAAAGGCATCTGGGCTTCTGTCTCATGTATGAAGATAATTATTTCTGTCATAATGAATAATTTAACCCGACTCCCAACTCCCACCCTCAGACCACTCATAGCTTTCAGTGGAAGATATACTGCCAAGTAACGTAACAGCGTCTCAGTTTATGGATGTGGCTGAAAATGTAATAAGAGCCAACAGGT
>NW_008360319.1:2486092-2495087 GCF_000622305.1 Nannospalax galili | reverse complement strand
TTTTTTCAGTGTGAATCATAGAATATTAGCAGTAGATGTCTCTTCAGATGACTATAGATGAGAGAAATGAAGCTGGTGTTAATTCAGTATTCTGATCAAGGCACACTGCTACTGAGTACAGTGGCATTTTCAACCTAGGATTGTTTGTCTCCTGATGAAATTATTTACCTTCATGTCTCATAACCCTCCGGAAGTGTGACAATGTGATGTAATAAAAATCGATAAAGCAAGCATCATGGTTCGGTGCTGTCAGACACTGGCTTGGTAATTCAAGCAACTCAGAAGTCTGTTCATGTGTAAAATGGATCTGATAAGTGAAATTTTCTTTTATTTTGGAACAATCTCACACTTTCAGGAAAGTTGCAATTCAGTTCCCAGAGAACTTTTCTAAACCATATGAGTAAATGTTTCCAGTAGGAAGCCAATATGGTCCTTGTCTTAAGTTCCTGTTTCTGTGACAAAAATATCCTGACAAAAGAAGCTTAAGAAATGGTTTATTTGGCCCACAATGCAGGGTTGCAGGCTAGCGTTGTGGGGGCAACAAGACACTGTCAGGTTGCAGCCCAGCATTGTGGGGACATCGAGGTGGCAGGAACTTGCAGTACCTAGTCATATCACACCCATGATCAAGAGCAAGGGCAATGAATTAATGACTGCCTACTGTGCTCAGCCCCCTGCATACACATTTACAGGCCAGGACCCCAACCCAGGGAAGATGATGCCCACAATGAGTCTTCTCACCTCAGTCAAAACCAAGACAGTCCCCAACAGGCATGCACACAGGCCAGTTTGGTACAGATAATTCCTCCCTTCCCAGCTGATTTGCCAAGGTGACCATTAAAACTTACCTTCACAGTGTTCAATCTTCCAAAACACCTTAGTGTGTATTTCCTACAAAATCCACAGCACAATCTCCAAAATCGGAACTCACACCAATCCATGTATGGCATGCTAGTATTTTCATTAATGCTCTTTTTAGCAAAAGGAACTCATTGCTGGTCACAGTTGATTCTACCTGCCTCGTCTTTTGAATGGTTGCATAAACATTTCCTTCAATCTGCAGTGGTTGCTAAGTCTTTCTACGAAGAGCATAAGCCAATTACTTTATAAAGTAGCCCTCAGTTTGTAGCTCTCTAATGTTCCCCATGATGAGGTCCAGGCTTAGCACACTGTTGCAGAAGCACCAGCACGGTCGAGGGGCAGCGTGCACTTTGATTGTCCCGTGATCAGTGCTGTTAATTTGGGTCCTATGATCTAGGCAACTTCGCCCTGGATTCTCTACCCTAATGATATTCTCTCCATAATTGTTAGGTATTCTTCAATCATCTTTTAATTTATTCATTTATTTATATCAATATGAACTCAGGGCTGATTATTTTACTCAATGGGATATAATTATTTCTAATCATCTATTTTGCTATTCTAGTTTTCTCAAATTTGGTCATGTAGGATGACCTTTCAGACTAGTTGTTGCATCCTTTGGGCATAAGCCCACCTTATTTTGAATCCTTTATTGCTTTTTGAAATTCTTTATTCCAGGCAAAATTGAGATCCAGGTATGGTGTCAACAAATTTTGGAGCTTATTATCATACAATGATATTTAGAAGCAATACTTGATCACTAGGTGGACTCGTTGCACACACACCACCATATTTACATCTGTATCTTTTCTGTAGCTATCTCTGACAAAATTTTTAAAAACTAGAGCTGGGGAAGTAGCTCAGTCAATAGAGCGCTTGCTTTGTAAACTTGAGGGTCTCACTTCACTCTCCAGAAATCATGTTCAAAAGCCAGGCATGTGCTTCTCGTCCTAGTTCTGGGGAGACAGAGAGAAGTGTATTCCTGGGTTCACTCGTCAACTTACCTAGCCTGCTTGTATTATGGATCCAGTAACATGTTTCTCACTCCCATGATTTCCAATATAGCTACCCATGCTGAGCGCCAGATTCGTTTTCAAGGGGTGCCATGACAAGTTACCACAGCTGGATGAGTTAAGCAGTAGAAAGGTATTGTTCATTGCTCTGAAGACTGTTCATTTCAAGACCATGATGTCACTGGGGTTGCTTCCTTCTGTGGCTGAGGGTGAAGGATCTGTGGCAGAGCTCTCTACTTGACTACACAGAAGGATGTCTCCCCGTGTCTCCTCTTGTGGCTCACTTTATATTTGCAGTTCCATATTCAGTCTCCCTTTTGATAAAGACACCAGTTATACAGAATTAGGACTAATGCTAAAGATCTCATATCAAGTGCACTGCCTCTGTAAGGACTCTATCACTAAATGAGGTCACATCTGGAAGTGCCAGGATAAGGAATTTAACATATTAATGTGGGGAAAACACAATTTAATTAATTCAAGCAGATGTTGTCTAAGGATTGACTCGGAGACCCATGTTTCTTCTCTCTTCTACTTCATCTTCCACATAACCTCCTGAGGTTTCTATGGCTGTGCCAAGCTAGTAGAGGAAAGGAGTAGAGAGTATTAAACAGCAGCAGGTGCTATGGGTCCAGACAAAAAAACCACGTCACATAGTGTGTTGGCTAAAACAGTATCATGGTGAGGGCCATGGGATGGAAAGTGTGACCTAAAGAACTGTTCTAGAAGAGGAACTCTTTCCATGGTCATCTCACTAGTATCTTTCACATCCTGCTCTCTTCTACTTCACTGTGGTCAGGAAATTAAAATGAGAGTGCTGTTGGCAAGATCTTCAAAAGGACTAACAACAACAGAAACAACAACAACAACCCCCACCCCATTTCTCTGCACTTTTTGGGACACTCTCCATGTTTAAAGGACCAATTTCCATTCTGCCAAGAGAAATGATCTAGAAGAAAAACGAAGTCAGTGGTTGCTTGATTGTAGCTCAGGACTGCTTCAGGACCGGAGAATCTGCTCTGGTCCCTTCCCCAGTGCATTTTATTTGGGCTTTCTATTATTTGCAATCATATTTGCATCCCTATGTGCATGAGAAACTCTATTCTTGGGCCTGCAAGATGGCTCACGGGGTAAAGTTGTGCATTTACCTTAAAAACTTGACAATGTGAGTTCCAGTCCCAGAACCCATGTAAAGGTGGGAGGAGAGATCAGACTCTGATAAGTTGCCTCTGACCTCCATCCCCACACAAACACTAGTAACAATAATAAATAGTTTTTAAATAAAAAAGAAGCTCTAGCATTCTCCTGGCGCTGTCATTCTTTCCTTAGGGCTCCTGTTAGTTTTATTTTATATTAATGATAACTACAGCTGCCAGCCTGGTAAGGCTAAATAAAGAACATTCTCTTACAAAACTGAAACGAACTGCTGGGAATTTTTTCTAAACACCGTTATGCATAACAATGTTTTTAATGGGGATGATTTCCGACCAACTGGCTCACAAAACTCCTGTCAGTTTTTTTTTAAAGCAGAATTAAATAATACTGGGCAGCAGAGTGTGTAAGGCATAAATTACAGATGGCAAGAGGGCAAAGACATTGTGTGTTGAATAAATTAAAGCCTTCAATGACAAAGCTCGTACTGGGGAGGAATGCGAAGGCTGCCAGAGAGACAGGGTTTCGGACACATTCAAATGGGGTCCTTGAGAACCGGAAGTAGAACCGAGACATCTGCAGTGCTGAGGAAGATTTCCTTGGCCACAAAACGTTGCAGTAGGGAGTAAAGAAAGGTCTCACTCAGCAAGAGCACTTGCTGTGCAAGCATGAAGGCTTGAATTTGAATCTCCAGCTCCAATGTAAGAAGCTAGGCACAGCTGCATGCTTGCCTATTACCCCAACGTGGTCGGGAAGGACTGAAGACAGAAGCTCCGGGTTAAGGAGACAATGAGGCAAGAGTGATACGAAGGACACTGGATGTTTGCCTGTGCCCAGGTATATTCACACACACACACACACACACACACACACACACACACACACACCACACAGTGTCATACACACACAAGTGTTTCTATTAAAATACACATTTTTTCCTAACACTTTAATGAGAGCCTGAAGACCTAAAATGGCAGTTGTGGATCTGGTTATGTTGACTAGGTGAACAGACCTTGGAACCAATTAGGTATGGTAAGGGTGGTGAAGGAACACACAGGCTCATGCACTTTGTCCCTAAAAGAGTCAGAATTAACACTTTCTTGTCATTTCTATAGATTTAGATTTTTTCCTTGCAATACTGCACATTCACCCCAAGGCCTAAAACACACTAGAGCAGTGCTCTACCACTGAGCTGCATCCCAGCTCAGACCACTTTGCTTTCTCTTTTCTTCCCGCTTCTCTCTCCTGTCTCTGCTCTCCTCTTCTCCCCTCTGCTGTCCTCCATTTCCCTCCTTTCTCTTTTTAGGATTTGGGAAATGAACCCAGGTTTCTGCATGCTAGGCATGTAGTACACTAAATCTATTGACTATAATATTCATCTCATAGGCTGTGATGGATATTTTTTTTCTTTCATTTCTTAAAAATATTCTTTCACAATTTCATACATGTATAAATGAATTTTTGTCATTTTCTCTCCCTATATCCCTGGTTTACCCCTCCTCTCTTTGAAACCCTTCTTCCCAAGGCTCCCTCCTAGTTCCATGCCTTCTTAATGTGTCTGACCCACTGAGTTTAATTAGAATTGTTGGCACAAGTGTGATATGAGGTTGTTTACTAGAACAAGGATAGCAGATCGATGTCTATACCTCTAAAGGAAATAACACCCCTACCCCCAGCATCATTAGCTGCCAGTAGTCCCTCATCCCTCTGGGATGGTACAGCCTCAAAAGCTCCTTTTCCATGCAGGATAAATGTTAAAGGGCACAATTGTGTGGAAGTCTTGCTCAGGTAACCACAGCTGCAGTGAGTTCCTGAGAGCAAAGACCTTGTCATGTACAGAAGGTGTCTTTTTCTGGCACATCTCTCCATCCTCTGCCTTTTACATTCTTTCCTCCCCGCTTCTGGGATATTCCCTGAGTCTTGGAGGGCATGATACAGATGTTTCATTTAGGACCCAACATTCCATGTGATGACTGATCTTGATTGTCAAGTTGACAATATTTAGAATCACCATGGAAATGCACGTTTGGCCTTGTCTATGAGAGAATTTCCAGAAAAGTTCAACTGAAGACAGAAGACCCACCCTGAATGTAGGCAGCACCTTTCATGGGCTGTGGTTCCAGAATGAATAAAAGGGAGATGGGGATGGGGGCGTTGAGGGGGTCTGAGCACCAGCCTCCTTCTATTCTCTCTGCTCCCTGATTGCAGAGGCAGCGTGCCCAGCTGCTTCGTGTCCATACTACATGCCTACCCTGGCACAATGAGCTGTACCCAGGAACCACGTGCCAAAATACACCCTTCTTTCCTAACTTTGCTCTTGTTGCGTAATTTGCTACAGCAATGAGAAATGTAACTAATGCACCACCTCATTTTCTTCTATTTTCCTGCCAATCTTCCATTTTCTAAACTGTAATGCCAATTCTATAGGCTTAGTCATAATTTTCAAACATAAAACACTGATCACACAGCTTAAAAAGCTTTGTCTCGCAGTATTGGGTCTCAGATCTGCCCCGTGTGGCAAGAGACCCTGAGTCTATCTCTCAGGCACAGCTCTCTATGAGGTCCATGCTCAAGCTTCCCCAGGCTTCTGTCTTGAGTTTCACAGCTCTCCCAGGACTGTGGATGACACACACACAGCTTTTGTGCCAGTCAGAAGAGGAAACCTTTCTGCAGCCAGAGGTGCCTCATAGAGACACACATGCACAACAGCTGTGCAGTGAGTGTTCAACAGGGCAGGTAAGAGAAAAAAACAATAAGCGAATCCAGAAACTCAAAGAGAACTCAGAAAGGATAAATTGCCAAGTTGTACCAAACTACGAAAGAAGACTTTGCCTTGGTCTGATAAGTGGCATCTATGAAAAGTCTTCCATTGACATCACACTTAATAACTGAAGACTGAATGATTCCCACTGAGGTCAAGGGCAAGACAGCACGTCTTCTCTTACCAGTTCTATCCAAGGTTGTGCTAGAGTTCTTACCAAATCAATCCATCAACCAATTAATCAATGGGTCAGTCAGTACTGGAAAGAAGCAAAGTGTAAATAAACAAATGAATACAGTTTGGATAGGAAGAACAGTGTAAATAAAATGAAGGTAGATGGGAAAGGAAGTAGTAAAAAGGGTATTCTTTAAAAGATTTATTTTATTTTTTATTATTTATATGTATGTGTGTGTGCTTCTTGTGTGTTTGTGCACATGCATGTGAGTGCCCAAGGAGGCCAGAATAGGGCACTGGAGACCCTGAAGATGAAGTTACAGGCAGTTAACTGTCCAACATGGATGCTAGGTGTTGGGGGTTCTCCTCAGGCCAGCTGTGAAGACCCTGACCTGGAAAGGGTCCCCTGCCAATTGGGGGGGCAAGAGGTGCGGAGTCAACACACAGACCCCGGGAGTCAGGTAGAAGCAAGCACTAGGCAAGGTGCTGCAGGCTTGTTTAATGCAGGAGGGGGCAGGCCTCATATTTCCCTTTTCTCTGCCCCCAAGTCTCTTTAGTCAGCATATCGTTTTCTGATTGGTCCATGCCATGCAGTCTGTCAGCAGTCACTGGGCTTGCGAGCAGGGTACGGAGGCAGCGTGGGCTCCTTTTGGCAGGCTATTTGTGGACCAAGACATGAAGTGAATTCTCGCTGAATCCCGGGGCTCTGGGTCCATGCCATCTTTGGAGGCCTCCTGCTACATTGCCACCCTTTTTCTTTAAAAATGACTGTCCAGCGAGAGCCTGTAGGCAGCTCCACCTCGGGATGACCCCAGGATCATGGACTGTGCCTGTCTTAGTTTGTCCTATTCTGGCATGAAACTTACCCATCATTGGAGCATGGGCGTACACGTCCATGTCCTGGCTTAGGTTGATTCAGCCCAACAGGAGCTTACCCGTCATTGACTACCAGCCCTCCAAGGGGTATCGTCCCAGGGGATCAGTCAAGGTGGGGAATTATCTGTAGGAGGCCTCGTACATTTGCGTAAGCCAAGTCTGTCTGGCTGCATAGGGCAGGTTGAAATCATCTTCGTGTATTGCTCTGAGGGCCTGATACACCGAGTGATTGAATTTTTTCTGACTGCGGAAATGAATAACAAGCCATTTAAGAAGTAGAAAGAGAAGAATAATTATGCCTGTCAGGAGTAGGTAAGTGACGGCCCAAGACGGGTCAAATGGTGCTTTTAGATTAGACCAGATTTTCTCTAAGAACCCTGAATTGATGTCCAGTGTGGGGGTGCGGGTATAATTTAAAGCAATAATTTGATTAGTTAGTAATATAGAGTAATTAAGAAACTTTTGATTCCAGTGACTGTGAATATAGTGTGCGAGTTGTAGGCGTGCTTCAGTAATATTCTGGACTTTATAGGGGATGAGACAAAGTGACCTAAAGTGAGAGTCACAAGCTAGCAGAGCCATGTCTTTGGTAATTGCCAGCTCTTCACTTAAGAGATCAATTTGTTGTTGTAACACATTAATTGCCTGGTGAAGATGCTGATTAATAAGGGACTAAGTGTGAAAGGTAGAGGAGGTTTTGGACACAGCCTCATTGAGTGTCTCCACAGTAGTGGATTGGGTGATAGCCACTGCAGAGGTGGCGGCCAACCCTAATGCAAGGATGACGGCTGAGATGAGAGCGGCAGTGACCCCGAAATCCTGTTTTAAGTGGGGGGCTTGTGACAAGGCTGTCCGCTCTATAAGGGTGATGGCATGGAAGTGGGTTGCATTGGTGACTGGCACCCAGAGGGCTGTGGGATCACGCATAAAGAGAACTATGTGAGCTGGATGGTTCCAGCAGGCCGCCAGTACACAAGTGGTGTTGGTATTGGAGCAGTAACATTGACTAGCAATAAGGCAAACGGGGACCACACGCAAATAGGGGTAGGGGGCCAGGATGTCATGTGATCAATGGATGTAAGGATTTTGTTTTTGGCACAAGTAGAGGGATTGGTGTTAGTGTAAGTGCCATTGGAAAGCTGAAGGCCCTGCTGTTCCAGTAACAGCCTCATGTCCATGCGGGCGTGCAGACCACAGAGGTCCCAGTTACTAAGTATTGATTCGCGGCTGGTATGGGAGATCTTAATGCCACAGGGATAGGTAGGGGTCAGTTGTCTCCAAGATGCTAGGGGATGATTAGAGGGGGAGTGGCTGAAGTGGCAGAAGGGAGGGATGGCATGGCTGGGCTTAGGGTGGCATCTCTGCCACGGTATAGGGAGCAAGAGGAAAAAGGGTGCAAGGGAGAGTGTGTGTGGGCAGTTGGGGAGCAGTGGGAGTAGAATGGTAGGGCAAAATGGGGGCGGAGGGGTGGCAGTCCCCTCCACCTCCCCTGTTATGATTGTCCCCAGTGCAGCAAGGACCAAGGCTACATTGGTGTTGTTGAAGGTAGGGGAAAGGCCCTTGAGTTTAAGCATGTAACCCGAGGAGGCACTGCCGGCCTAATCTTGGATGGTCAGGTTGAACAGCCCGATGCATGAGGATGTGTTGTTGGTAGTGAAGCATAGAGAGTTATTTAGGGGCCAGGAGCCATTGAGTGGTTCCCAGGAAGTAACTGGGTCCATGGTGGGGAGGCCAAGCATAGAATTAGTTGAATAGAGGGTGGAGTAGGCTGGGGAATGAAGCAATAAGGGTGAGAGTATAGGCAGGAAGGGAACCAAGGCCCAGAGATCATGGGCCATGGCAGGGGCGGGGAAGAGCAAACCAATTACCCAAATAGTGGCAAGTCCCATTGGTCAGTTGCTGGTCTCACATCTCTTGCTGGAACCCATACTGGCTTTGTTTCTGTCTGAGGAAACACACAAGCATAGCCTTGCCCCCTTGTTAACAAGGGGGTGGGCAGTTGCCATTGACATGTTATGGGGTCCTTCCATCTCACTAGTGGTAGGGGTGTAGGCCTAGGTATGGCAGCCCAGTGTTTGTAAGCTGGGCTCAACCCATTTTCATCGAAGGACAGGAAATTAATGCTGAATAGAGCTTCAATTAAAGCCAGGTGCGGGTC
>NW_008360319.1:2479942-2485454 GCF_000622305.1 Nannospalax galili | reverse complement strand
CCAGGGCCATTGTCTGTTATCTAAGATAATCTGGAGAGCTCTCATGGTTCTAGTGATGGGATCCTTGTGGTCTTTTACCCGAGCAAAGGGAAGACATCTGAGGGCCTGAACTGCATACTGGCTGTCAGAGAATATATTGAGTGGCTCAGTCTGGCAGACTTGGAAGACTTTTAACAAGGCCAGGAGCTCCCCCAACTGGACAGAGCTGGGATTGGCTTGTACATAACAGGTGTCATCCTTTCCCGTGCACTGAATGACAACACCATAATGGGACTTATTGGCAACCGAGAAGGCTAGCGTAGCTAAAGGTAGGGGGTTTTTGCAGGGGGAAGCATGTGGCGGAGTGGTGATTTCCAAACAGGCCAGGCTGGTCAGTCACTTATCTGGGGGTGTGTGGTTATCCAACTCCCCCATGAACCCAGACATCATTAGTTGGAAAGCCAGAGAGTCTGCCCATAATGTTTGGGAATGCTTAAGAGGAAAGGGCATTATAATTTTGTCAGGTTCCTTTCCGAATAAGCGCCTGGCTGTTTGTTGGGCCTTAATTGCTAACTTGAAGGCAATATCATACTTAGAGCTAAGCCTAGTTAGGTCCGGGGTAGCCAGGTGGATCTACACCAGGGGGTCTTGCTGCCATAGCGCCCCCAAGACACCATTTTTAGTCCAGAGGATCAAGGCCAGTAATGGTTCTGCTGGGTCATGACGTCAGAGTGACACAGCCCAGAGTATATGATCTATCTTATTAAGAAGATCCTTAGCTGACTGGGTGAGAGGGATCCTTGAAGTTGGTGAATTATGGCCTTCCAACAGGGAGAACAAGGCCCAGAATTCCAAGTCAGGGACTGGTATAAATTGTTTGAGCCAGTTTATAGTCCCACAAAGTTATTGGAGCTCAGTCAAGGTATATACAGTTTTTTTGCAAGATGGAAGGGTTAAGTGGTTTAATTACAGTATCTATATGGTAGCCAAGGAATTTGAAAGGTTGGATGTATTGTAACTTGTCTTGTGCAATGTGGAGACCTAGACATTCTAAATCAGCAAGCAGACTGGGTATTGCAGCCTGTAAAGTATTGTGAGATTTGTGTCTAGCAGATGTCGTCCATATAGTGGATGACAATTAGGTCCTTGGGGATGTTGGTTAAGGCCTTATTAACATATAATTGACAGACTGTGGGGCTATTTTTCATACCCTGTGGTAGTACCTTCCATTGGTATCTCTTGGCTGTTCTTTGAAAGTTGGGCTCCCATACTGTGAAGACAAAGTGAGGTCTGTCTTGTTCCGCTAGGGGGATTTGGAAGAAACAATCTTGGATATCAAGTACTATGATATGATGGGATGGGGGGATAGCCGTAGGGTGTGGTAAGCCCACTTGTAGTGAGCCCATCTTTTCCATCTGCGCATTGACTGCTCTAAGATCTTGGAGGAGTCTGCATTTCCCTGATTTCTTTTTAATAACAAATATTGGGGTATTATGTTTACTGAGAGAGGGCTCGATGTGGCCAAGCCTCAATCGTTCAGCTACCAAATCTTTGAGGGCAGATAATTTAGGTTCTATTATAGGCCACTGGTCCACCCAAATGGCATCATTAAAGAGCCAGGTGATAGGGATCAGCTCGGTGGCCAAGAGTCGATCCTGGGCGGGCAGTGGCCATTAGGATTGGGGGTGTTGGGCAAGGAGTTGTCCTTTCCCTGATAGTCCCAGGTTATCGTGGAGCATGATATCATCATAAAAGGCATGGTCATCCATGGTAAGGACCATGCCCATGTCCTCTATGATGTCTCAGCCCCATAAGTTATGGGGAACGTCCACTACTATGGGGGTAACTGTGCCCTGGTTCCCATCCAAGTCCTTCCAATATATTGGATGTGTGACCAGCTTGGTATCTTGTTTGCCACCAACTCCTTTTATTGGAGGGCCTGGTCGGTATTTCCAATGAGGGAATTTAAGGGATTCAGTTTCTGATATAATGGTGACATCAGCCCCTGTGTCTACTAGGCCCTTTATGGCAGTTCCATCTAGGAACAGGGTCATTAGTGGGGAGTGGTTGAGGATTGGGAGGGTCCATAATATCTATCTCATTTCCCCTCTTGTGGGCAGGGCTGAGGGGTGCCCCAGGTGGAGTTTAAAGGAGCCAAGCCCAGTTGAGGCTGTGACCTACAGTCTTTAGCCCAATGGAACCCTTTTTTGCACTTGGGGCAGCGAGTCTTGGGGCGGGCTGTACCTCTTGGGCAATGGCTACAAAAGTGGCCAGCAGCCTTCCTGTGCGCCAAAGTGGGCATGTTTTCCTTGCCACAAAAGAGTCTCCAAGGAGGCCGTCAAAGTGTCAATAGGGCCTGCCTTAGGGTTTAAGTCTCTAGTAACGAGTACCTATTTGTGAATGTTATCATTGTGGACAGGCATGATAGCATTATGAGTAGGGATGTTTAGTCCCTCCCAAGTTAATTGTGTGATAAGCACCTCTCGGGTGGGTCCAGACTCCACCCTCCACTCTACTGCCTCAGTGACATGGGTAAGGAAGTCTGTGAAGGACTCCCCTGACTGTTGAATCAAATTATGGAAAAAGACTTGTGGGTCACGGGGGGTAGCAGCATTTAAGGGCCTTAAAGGCCAAGTCAGAAACTTGTTGAAAATAGGCATGGAGGCCAATAGTAGACTGGGAGATGGGGTTAGAATATTGTCTGCGTCCAGTGAGTGGACGATGTAATGCTGAGGCCATATTGGAGATTTAGACATGCTTTGTTTTCATCCTGATCGTCATAGGCTGTGCACCAGTTTAGAAAGACTGAGGGTTCTAAGACTGCCTTTAGTAAGTTATACCAATCATAGTGGGTTTGTAAATGTAAGGACCACTGGCGAATAACCTGTTCAAAATATGGGAGTCAGGGCCCGATTGCTCAGCTGCCTTGCAGATAAGAATGAGGTCATCAAGTGGGGTGGGCAGCCATGGACTCTGCGCTGCATCAGGGCCAACATTAACTGGAATGCAGACAAAGGCGGGTGAGGCTTTAAGGAGGGTTGTCTAGGAGGGAGGGGCAGGTTAGTAGGGGAAGGGACAGGATGGTTATTGGAGGGGAGAGAGTAACTCCTTCCATGGGTAATGGGGCGGGGGAATTTCTGGGCATGGTAACTCTAGGAGAGGATCCTGAGATATAGGCAAAGGAGCTCCTTCCTTACTGGAACTGGGCGCAGAGGCGGCGTCCACCTCCGGGTCTGGGAGGTCTGGGGTCGAGGTAATAGCCAGATCTACACTAAATTGCTCCAGGCAGTGTTTGTTGTAGGCCAAGATGACTTCCTCAGGAGAGGAGGATTTAAGGCTAGCAATGATGGCTAGGAGGATCGGTATGAACGATGCAGGGGGAGTGATCCCTGACTGCACCTCCCTTTTTCAGGCCAGGAAGAGGACCCGCGTCCATGTGTCCGGGTCCCACATGTTTTCAGGGGAGACCCACGGAGCCAAAAGTGTTCAATATCTTTTGGTTTCACTTTAAACCCTCTGGTTTTAAGGAGCACCTTGAGTGCTGCCATTTGTGGTTTGCTGCATCGTGGTGGTAAATTGCTCATTGTGGGAGGGTCTCACGAAGGGGAATTCACCACAAAAGTAGAAGACGAGGGTGACTACCAAGAGGGCACAAAGGAAGCAAAGAAGCACTGTGAACCATTCGGATGTAAATCACCCTGCCATGTAAAGGTGTATCGGATCCAAATGTCTTGTGCTCAGTGAGGGACTTCTGGAGGCTGTGACACCTCCAGCCATGTGCTCACACGGTGTCTCCGAGACAGGCAACAGGGTGACCTGAAGCCTGGGCTCTGAGTTTGGGGTGGATCAGCTCTTATGTGAACTCACGGGGACGAGCCAAGAGGGGGGAGGTGCCAATGTGGGCTTCGGGACCACATAGCAGAGTGTGCCTCCCTGATCTAACAAACTAGTCCAACAATAAGGATGACAGACAGGGTGGAGGGGACAGAGGAGGGGACTACTCGCTTACCCTCGAGCAGCCAAAGAAACAGACAAATCCAGCGGCCTACTTACCGAACGAACCGAGGTTCTGGGTGTCGCCAACACTGTGGGCAGGGGTCCCTGTTCAGGTGCCAGGTGTTGAGGGTTCTCCTCAGGCCAGCTGTGAAGACCCTGACCTGGATTGGGTCCTCTGACAATTATTGGGAGCAAGAGGTGTGGAGTCAACACACAGACCCTGGGAGTCAGGTAGAAGCAAGCACTAGGCGAGGTGCTGCAGGCTCGTTTAATGCAGGAGGGGGCAGGCCTTATATTTCCCTTTTCTCGGCCCCCAAGTCCCTTTAGTCAACGTATCATTTTCTGATTGGTCCACGCCATGCAGTCTGTTAGCAGTCACTGGGCTCGCGAGCAGGGTATGGAGGTGTGGGATCCTTTTGGCGGCTATTTGCGGACCAAGAAGTGAAGTGAATTCTCACTGAATCCCAGGGCTCTGGGTCTGCACCATCTTTGGAGGCCTCCTGCTACAGCTGGGAGTCATCTCTTCAATCCCAAAGTAAAATTATTTTTATTTGCAAATGATCAGATTGTATATTTGGATAATCCTAAAAATTTTTAGCTTACTAATAAACATTTTAAAATATTTTATTCATTGTTTTTATTTGTTTATGTGTATGTGTGTGTTGCCTGCATGTGTGTAAGTGCATCCATGTCATGAAATGTCCAAGGAGGTCAGAAAGGCATTAGATCCCCTGGAACTGGATTTATGCACAGTTGTTAGCCTCCATGTAGGTGCTGGGAATCAAACCCAGGTCCTCTGCAAGAGCAGCCAGTGCTCTTAACCACCAAACCATCTCTCCAGCCCTACTAATAAACATTTTGAGGAAGTTCATAAATTTAAATTCAATTTATAAGAATCAATGTTGATCCTATATACAAGTAATGGATGATTGGAAGAAGAAATTTTAAAGTACAATTCCATGAACAATGGCATAAGACAATAAAATAATTTAATAAAATATGTATAAGACCAGAACATTGAAGACCATGAAACATTGCTTAGAAAATTAAAGAAGAAACAATCTGCATGAGTTTGAAGACTGAATGCAATTAAAATATCAATTATCTCTATGCAATGGATTAATTTAAAACCACTCACCTGAAATTTTACAGGTTTTCCTTGTAGAAAGTAACAAACTAATTCTAAAATACATAGAGAAATAAAAGAATGTAAAGCACAGGGACTGGAGAGATGGCTCAGCAAATAAGAGAACGCACTGCAGTTCCAGAGGACCAAAGTTCAGTTTCTAACACCCAAGTTGGGAAGATCACAACTGCTTATAACTCCAGCTCCAGGAGATCTACTACCCTCTCTGACCTCTGCAGGTTTGCATACATGTGGTCTCTCTCTCTCTCTGTCTCTGTCTCTGTCTCTCTCACACACATATACAAATAAATAAAAATAATTTTAAAAATTTTTTAATGAAAAACAAATAAAAATACCCCCAAATACTTTTGAAAATAGGGCACAAAGTTGAAGGGATCATATGACCAGGTT
>NW_008360319.1:2472598-2479887 GCF_000622305.1 Nannospalax galili | reverse complement strand
AAAAAAAAAAAAAAGCAAAAAAAAGCAATCAATAAAATGTCTTATGGATAGGAGTAAAAATTCAAGATATAAATTTGAATATATATAATTCATTGGTTTTTTTATGATATCAAAGTAATGCAGATGGGGCAAAAAAAATGCCTTTGAAAATGGTGTTAAAACAAAACAAAATAAACTTCAACTTGCCTCTTACACTATTCCCAAAATTATCTCAAGTGGAACTCTGACCTACTATATTTGCTAATACTAGGAAACATTAAAAGAATACATACATGATCATACTTAAAGCATTTATATAGGCAAATATATCTTAAAGAAAATGCCAAAACCATGAATCATAATAGGGAACAATTGATGCCTGGGACTCCATCAACATTGCAACCCCTGGTGCCAAGAATAAACTGAAAGAATTAGCCAAGCCACAGACTGGGAGAAAATACCAGCAAGACATAGATCTACAAGACCATTCTCCATAACAGAATCTACCAACTCAGTAGTAGCTCATTGAAAATGGACAAGATTTGAACGATACTTTATAAAAGAACTTGTATGAATGGACAAGTAACATACAACAACTAGCTCTCAGCAAATATAAATTTAAACTATATTTTGATACCACTGCATGTTCACTGGAAAGCTGGGAATTAGAGCAAATCTTTACAAAGATAAGGAATTCTCACACATTGTCATGCTTATATAAACCTTGGATAACTGCTTGAAACCCGTATAAGGTTAAAATTTGTTTACTGTATGGCCTAAGAACTCTACTCCTAGGTACTTATCAAAAATGCATAAATCACGTGTCCATAAAAAGACTTGCAAACAGATGTTCATTGCAACTTGCTCATAACAGCTAAAGCTGTTCATTGACAGCTTAATGGTAAACACATTATATTAATCAATACAATGGAACACTCCACAGTCAGAAAAGAGAGCTAACTGCTGACACACATAAGAGAGATGAATTCCAAAAATGTTATACACAATTAATGAAGCCACAAATGAAAATCCATGCTTTCTTTTTCTATATGAAATTATAGAATGAGCAAAAGTCATCTATAATTATAGAAATCAAGGAAATGGGGAAAGTTTGGGGAATAATAGAAATAGTCTATGTCTTGGGGCTGGAGAGATGTCTTGGCAGTTAAAAATACTTGCTGCTCTTGCAGAGGATTCAGGCTGAATTTCCAGCACCCACATGGAGGATAACAACCATCTATTACTCCAGTTCCAGGGGAGCTGACACCCTCTTCTGGCCTCCATGGGTACCAGGTACATATGACATCCACATACATTTATGCAGGGAAACATTCATACACACATAATAAAAATAAATAAATCATTAAAAAATGAAATGTTCTGTGTCTTAGATTGTGGGGATATAATGTGTGTATTTTTCAAAACCTGTAAAACTGCTTCTATTCTTATTTTCTTATATAGTCTACCATAATGATTTTATTTATGTCTCTGTGTATGTGTATATGCATTGTGTGGCAGTGCCTATGGAGACCAGAAGAGGGTATGAGATCTCCTGGATCTGGTGTTACAGGCATTTGCGAGCTGCCCTGTCATGGGTGCCGGGAGCTGAATTCTGTACATCTGCAAGAGTGGCTACTGTTTTTTTCCATTTATTAAATTAAATTAAATTAAGTTAAATTTTATTTTATGTGTATGCATGCATTGCCTGCATGTAGGTAAGTGCACCTGTGTTGTGCAATGCCTGCGGAGGACAGAAGAGGCCATTGGATCCCCTGGAACTGGAGTTACAGACAGTTGTTAGCTGCCATGTGGGTGCTGGGATTCAAACCTGGGTCTTCTACAAGAACAGCCAGTGTTCTTAAGTGCTGAGCCATCTCTCCAGCCCTGAGTAGCTACTGTTTTTAACAGCTGAACCATCTTTGCAGTCCCACCTTATTGATTTTAAAATAACAAAATGTACTTTGGGACTAGGCCCAGAACCTGCTGCTCATGGACTCCAGAATACCCTGCCTAGTCAGAAATACCTAGTCAGAAACCCATCCACTCTGCCACCATCCTTCTGCTCCAGAGATAGGCTGGGAACATGCTGCTGGAGAGCTCCCAACTAGGCCCAGAAAGCTCTGCTCCAGCTCTAGACTATCCCAGTGAGCTAGCTAGAACCAGTCCACCCCACCACCATCTTCACATTCATAGTCCCAGCTGTCATTACTCACTTCACACATTGGACTAGCCTGGAACCATCCTGTCCCTCAAAAAGTAAAATAAGTCAAAAGTGAGAATCTGAAGCACAGACCAATGAACTATTCCTACCTGATCAGAAAACAACCAAGCTGCAACAATAAGAAAAATAGAACCAAACTTCAACTTAACATAGGCAAGCTAGAATTCCATAGTAGATGCACAACCAACAAAAGAAGTTCATATGCCCAGGTCACAGTGAAAGAACAGAAATAATATGAAAGACAAGATAATATACTCCAACAAAATCTCACCAGCCCTGTAGAAGTGTTCTATAATGAGAAGTACCCAGAGGAACCCCAGGACACAAAACATAAAAGAACAATCATAAACATAATAAAAAATTCAAGGACTTTAAAGAATACACAAACAATTCAAACAACTCAAAGAGGATAGGAATAAAGTCCTGACTGAAGCTCAAGGGAATATAAATATACAACGGAATGAAATGACCAAGAACATTTGGGATTTGAAAAGTAAATTCAAAAGAGACAGAAATATTGGAGAAAACTCGCTGAAATGCAGATGGAATTAAAACACTCAGTAAGTCTATTTGAAATGACAGGAGAGTCTTGCCAGCAGAATGAATCAAATGGAAAATAGAATATCAAGATTCAAAAATAAAGTTGGAGAATTGGACTACACACACACACACACACACACACACACACACACATATATATATAATGAAAAACACAGGAATGGGATATGCAAGAGCAGTGAGATATGTTGAAAAGACCAAATCGACAAATTATAGGCATATAGGAAGAAGATTCTCTGGCCAATGGTATGGACCAGATCTTCAACTGGATTCTAGAAGAAAAGTTCTCTAAATTAAGGAAAGGCATACCCATAGAAATACAAGAAGCATACAGAACACCAAAAAAACAGGACTAGAAAAATCTTCACAGCATATCGAATAAAATATAAAATAAAATAAAACCACTAAATATAAGAACAAAGAGAGGGTACTGAAAGCTACAAGAGAAAACAAAAAACAAAAACACAAGTTACATATAAAGGAAAACTCATCAGAATAAAACAGTTGATATTTCAATGCAAACTTTTAAAGACAGAAGAGTCTGGAGCAATATACTCCAAGTTCTAAATGACCATAGATGCTAACCTAGACTACTTGACTCAGCAAAACTTTCTATTATAGTTAAGGAAAGAAAAGTCTTCCATGATTTAAATAGTCTGAAAGAATTCGTGTCCACCAGCCCTACAGAGAATACTCAAAGCAATACAAAGGACCGAAGAAAGGAATAACTACACCAAGAGCATATGAAAAGAAAACAAATGAAGCTATAACTATGGGAACAAAATAGGACTAAGAACACAAATAGGAAATAAAATGATGGTAACCAGTACACGTCTTTCAATAATAATTTTAAATATCAATGTCTTCAACTTCCCAAAGGACAAAGCTAGTTGAATGGTTTAAGAAAGAAAATCTATCTATTTGTTGTATAAAAGGAATTCATCTTCTCTTTGAGGTTAAGCACCACTTTATGGTGAAAGGATAAGAAGAATAATCCAGGCAAATGGCACCAAGAAACAAGTAAGTGTTGCTCATTACAAACATGAACACATATGCACCAAACACTAATGCCCAATTTCCCAAAGAGTCCTATTAAACATCAAGACACAGATTAACCCCAACTCAGTAAACCACTCAGATGACTTCAGTACTCCACTTTCTCAAATAGGCAGTCATCTGGACAAAGAATAAAGAGAGAAACATCTGAATTAAATGTTATTATAGATCAAATTGACCTAGTAGACATCGACAGAATATTCTATCCAAGCACCAAAGAATACACATTCTACTCAGCAACCCATAGAAGTTTCTCTAAAAAAGACCATAAAAGGGGGCTCAGAACAAACCTCAACAATTAAAAAACTGGAATAAATCCATGTATTCTAGCAGACCACAGTGTAGTAAAGCTTAAAGTTAAGAGAAAAAGAAACCCTAGTAACTACATGAACTCATGTAGATTAAACAAGACACTCCTGAATAATGAATAGATAGAAGAAGAACTCAAGAGAGAAATAAAAGTATTCCTGGAACTAAATGAAAATGAAAATATAAAACAAGAAAATCTCTGGAACATATTAAAAAACAGCCTTAAGAGGGAAGTTTACAGCTCTAAGCACCTAAATTAAAATATCAGAAAGAGGGCCTGGAGAGGTGGCTCAGCAGTTAAGAGTACTGGCTACTCTTGCAGAGGACCTAGGTTCAGTTCCCAGCACTCACATGATGACTAACAATTATCTCTAACTCCAATTCTTGGGAATTTGATAGTCTTTCCTGACCTCCATAGGTATTGTGTGACATGGGTGCACTTACATACATGCAGGCAATACCCTCATACACATCAAATAGCATTAAAACAAAATATAAAAATATATCAGAAAGAGCACAAATAAATGACTTAATCATACAACTCTGGAATCTGGAAAAACAATAATAAACCAAACCTGAATCCATCAGATGAGAAGAAATAATAAAACCACAGCAGGAATCAATGGAATGGAAAGAAAACAATATAAGAATCAATGTATATAAGAGCTGGTTCTTAGAAAGTTAAACAAAATGGACACACCCTTAGCCTACAAGAAAGAATGAGCAAACCCAAATCAACAAAATCAGAGATAAAAAGAGAACATTACAACAGAAAAAATGAAATTCATAACATTATAAAGTTTAAAAACTATATTCAATTAGAAAATCTAAAAGAAATGAGGAAATTTCTAGATTCAATGGAACCACCAAAGTTCAACCAAGAAGAGATCAACAATTTAAACAAAATGGTAATAAATTAGATCAAAACACTAATACAAATCCTCCTGACTAAAAGAAGCCCAGATAGATTCACAGCAGAATTTTACAAGAACTTCAAAGATCTACAATTAATACTGCTTTAATTACTCAAAAAAGATAGAAACAGAGAAAGAACTTCAAAACTACTTATATGAACCTAGTATTAACTCTAATAACAAAGCCAGGAAAAGACACAACAAGAAAAGAAAACCAGAGGTGCATACCTTTAATGAATGCAGATGCAAAATTATCACTAAAATACCTGCAAATCACTTACAAACACATATTCAAAAGACCATTCACCATAAACAAGTTGGATTTATTCTAGAAATTCAAGGATGGCTCAATGTACATAAGTCAATAAAGGTAATAAGTCGTATAAATGGACTTAAAACAAACATCGCACGATCACCTCAATAAACACAGAAAAGGCCTTTGGCAAAATCCAAAATGCCTTAATGATTATAGTCCTAGAGGGAATTGGACTAGAGGGAACGTATCTCAACATAATTAAGGCTATATAGGACAAACCAACAGCTGGCATCATTCCATGTGGATTAAAAACTGGAAGCATTCCCATTTAAATCAGGAAACAGTCAAGGCTGTCCACAGTCCCCACTCCTTTTCAATACAGTACTTGAAACCCTAGCTAGAGCAATAAGAGAAGAGAAGGAAATTAAATAAGCACTAATTGGAAATGAAGAGGTCAAATTATTTCCATTTGCAGATGATAAAATATTATATGTACAACATCCCCAAAAATCCACCAAAAAACTTCTAGAAATGATCAATACTTTAAGCACAATGCAGGATACAAAATCAATTTACAAAACTCACTAGCCTTTTTATGTATCAATAACAAGCAGTCAGAGAAAGAGGTCATAGAAATGCTCCCATTCTCAATAGCCTGAAAAAATAAAATCAAATATCTAGGAATAAATCCAATCAAAGACAGGAAAAAGCTCTACAATGAAACTTTAAATCTTTGAAGAAAGAGATTGAGGAAGACACTAGGAGATGGGAAGACTTCCATGTTCATGAATTGGTAGAACTGCTATTGTAAAAATAACCATCCTACCAAAAACATTTTGTAGATTCAGTGCAATCCAAATCCAAATTCCCACGACATTTTTCACAGACAAAAAACTCCTAGAGTTCCTAATAACAACATGTACCAGTGATGAAAGAAAACAACAAACCAGACCCCTAGTAGTCAAAGGATTCTGAGTAAAGAGAGCAATACTGGAGGGATTGCCGTACCAAATTTCAAATTAGATTATAGAAATATAGTTATAAAACAGCAAGGCATTGGCACAAAAAAATGTAAATCAATGGAAGAAACTAGAAGACCCAAACACGAGTGCACACAGTTTCAGCCACCTGACATTTGGCAGAGATGCCAAGAATACACATTGGAAGAAGGAGACCATCTTCAATGAATGGTGCTGGGGAAAACTGGATCTCCATGCATAGAAGATTGAAATTAGACCCATGTCCACCAACCTGCAGAAAAATCAACTCCAATGGTTCAAAGACCTGAATGCAAAACCTGAAAGACTGAAACTATTCAAGAAAACATAGGCATACAAAATAAGGTGCCAGAAAGACTTCAGTCAGCCAGGAAATAAGGTCAATAACTGACAAATGGGACCTCATTAAACTAAAAGGCTTCTGTACAGCAAAGGAAACATCCAATCAAGTGAAGAGGAAGCCCACAGAGTGAGAAGAACATCTTTGCCAGGTACATATCTTATAGAGGATTAGTATCCAGAATATACAAAAAATTTAAAAAACAATGAAGGAAATACAAATGGGCAATACAATTACAAAATGGGCTATGGATTTGAACAGAGAGTTCTCAAAGAGGAAATAGAATTGACTAAGAAATAGCTTAAAAAGTATTCAATATCTTGGGAGCTGGAGAGATGGCTTAGCAGTTAAGAGCACTGCCTGCTCTTGTAGAGGACCTACATGGTGGCTAACAACCATCCATACCTCTAGTTCCAGGGGATCTGATGCCTTCTTCTGACTTCTACAGGCATTGCATGACATGGGTGCATTTAAATACATGCAGGCAATACACTCATACACACAAAATAAAAATATTAAATAAAATATTTAAAAGTGGTCAATATAAAAAAAATTAATTGGCTTATCTGGGCCAACTGTATGACCTTAAACACCCAAAAGGAAAGTATAACCAAAGAGTAAAGGGGCCAATATAATTTTTAAGAGTCCATATGTATAG
>NW_008360319.1:2463842-2472263 GCF_000622305.1 Nannospalax galili | reverse complement strand
AATGTAGCTGAGATACACACAAAAAAATCAACAAATTAAAAAGAGGAGGAAGCATAAAAATTTGTTTCATGTTAATTAGTAGAGGTGATAAACATTACCACTGAAATCTACCAGATGACTTTATATCCATACACAGCTGCCAAGGATCCGAGTGCAATCGACCATGACTAATAATAATCAGATACATACAGATTAGAGACGCATGTGCCAACATCTAAATGGTATTAGCAAAAACAATAAGCCTTTCTGTAAGAAACAGTATATTTTAAAATGAAATGGAGATCTTTTTTAAAGGCTAAAAACTCATTCAATTTTATGTCTTACAGGGTTTATGCTGAGTTCAATATTGTACAACTGTATTAATTCAACTGCGAACCTAAAAGTTTTATAGCCACTTTTGAAAGAAATGTTTTTGCTCTGGAAATTGTTGAGTATGTTAAAGCTGTAATAAAATGCTTCTTCTAAAAAATAAAAAAGTGGTCAATATCATTAATAAGTAGGGAAATGTCAATTCAATCTACTTTAAAGTTTTATCTAACCCCAGTAAGAATGACTAAGATAAAGAGAACAAATGACAATAAATTCTGGCAAGAATATAGGGAAAAGGAAACTTTCATTCCCTGCTGGTGGGATTGCAAACTAGTGCAGCCACTATGGAAGACAGTGTGGAGAATACTTAAAAGACTAAAAATAGATCTACCATATGATCCAGCTGGACCACTCTTGACATATACTCAAAAGACTCAACATCCCACTACAGAGATACTTGCTCAGCCACATTTGCTGCTCCTCTTTACATAATACCTAGGAAATGGAAACAACCTAAATGTCCCTCAACTGATGAGTGGATTGGTACATTTACACAGTGGAGTTCTACTCAGTGGTAAAGAAAAGCAAAGCCAGAAATTTTCAGGTAAATGGATGAAACTAGAAACTGTTCCGCTAGTGAGGTAATCCAGACTCAAAAAGAAATAACACATGTTCTCTCTCATTTGTGGATTCTAGGTCTAAATCCCTAGATGTGAGTGTATATCATGGTGTAATTGCAGAACCCAGGACAATGGAAAGGAACCATGGGAATAAAGAGGAAGAAGGATCTTGAGAGAGGATGATAGTAGGAGACAGGTGTTACTAAGAAGGAAATGAGGAAAATGGAGGATACTTTAACTGGGAGTGCTATACGGGGAGAGAGAGAGGAAAGAGTGACAAACAATGTTTGGGTGCTAAGACAAACCAAAGGGAAATGTATTAGTTCATAAGCCCACTGAAAAATACACATACAATATGAGTGCATGTATATAGCTAAAGGCTGTATAATAAACATCCCGTGCCAGGCAAGGGAAACATCCCTTTGTATTGTTGGCTAGGGTGGTCCAAGAGACTCACAAAATACTGCAGAAGATTTTCACAGCCCTTGTTTGCCTCCCAGAACTTGAAGTTAAAACCCTATGGCATACTTTGGACAAAGGACTTGGGGCAATTGAGCTGGAACAGAATTAGATGCCCTTTCCCTGAAGACTAGCTCTGATAGTGTCAGAACATATTATGCAAGCTGTAAGCATGAACACCAACAACCCTACCCAGCTGGAAAGCCTATGAACCACAACAGTTATCTTTACTGGTGCAGTAGTGGTGCTTTTATCTTGAAGGTAATCAACAGTTGTATAATTGGACCTCAGGCTTATCGATGGGAGGAAAATCATATATGGTCATGAAATCATAGCCAAGTACACATGGCTGGAAAGGTCAGAGACCGAGAGAAAAACCTCATTCTCCTAGGTTTCCCTAGGACCAATGTAATTTCTTACTATGTTCTAAATACGTATCCTTATACTTATGCATGAGTGTACCTCTTACCACTTACCAAATAAGCTTCTTTTTGCAGTAGAGAAAGATGCTGACAAAGTTCTACAAGTAGTCAAACACAGAGAATAAGTCTCTGTGATGTGCCCAGCCCCAAGTGACAATCTACAATGCAACCTCTACACCTAAGGCTCAAGGAAGCAGCACGGAAGAGGGGGGCAGGAAGAACGTAAGGGCCAGAGGGACAAAATACCTGCTACTGCTTAAGTCATTCTAGGCATAATAGGGACTACAGGAATGAGATCTCCAAACATGGTGACCAAACAAGATCTGCATAATGACAAAACCGGTTGGCAAACCAAGGTTGATGAGGGAAATTTCAAGGGGTTTCACCTCAAGATGCAGAGCCACGGGCAATCAATGGATGCAGAGGGAAGGAGACTCCATTTTCTCCAGGGACTTGCTCACTAAGAAGTTATCTAATTCCAATTTGTCAGACTTAAACCACACAGGTACATAGGAGCACCACTAAATGGATTCAGCGTTTTATATATATGCACATATATATATATATATGCATGTGTGGATATCTAACAATATCCATAATAATCAAAGAAGACAAGAAATTTTGAGGCAGTTGGAGGAGGGGACATGAGAGAAGTTGGAGCAGGACTGGAAGTGTTGGATATAATGCAGTCTATACTCATGTCTGATAGTCAAAAAAACTAAAATAAAATAAAATGAGAAAAACAGGTTCAGAAGTTAAGGGTGCTTGCCATATCAGGTCTCAGTACCTGAGTTCCATTCCTGGGTTCCATGGTAGAAAGAAAGAACACTTTTGAAATTTGTCCTCTGATCTCACATGCACACCATGCGTATGATCATACAAGTGTGCGCACATGCACATACAATAATAATAAATAAATGTTAAGGGGATAACAACAATAGTGCATCATTTATAAGTGCTCAACCTACCAAAAAAATGAAGATATTCCTTTCTTGATGGAAAGATGATGATAAGATACTTTTATGTATAGTTGGTTAAAAAATAAAAGAAGACTTCCTCTTTCCAGACAGTACCAAGCCATGGGCATCTCGTGGGACAAGTGGCACAAGCACCGCAAGACCAGGGGGCGAGAGAAAGCCCTACCACAAGAAGAAGTACAAGCTCTGACCACCTGCTGCCAACACTAAGATTGGCCCACGCCACATACACACAGAGTTCGAGGAGGCAGTAAGAAGTACCGCGCCCTGAGATTGGATATGGGGAACTTCTCCTGGGGCTCTGACTGTTGTGCTTGAAAAACAAGGATCACTGATGTTGTCTACAATGCATCCAATAATGAGCTGGTCCGAACCAAGACCCTGGTGAAGAATTGCATCGTGCTCATTGACAGCACACCGTACCGACAGTACGAGTCCCACTATGCACTGCCCCTGGGCCGCAAGAAGGGGGCCAAGCTGACTCCTGTGGAAGAAGAGATTTTAAACAAAAAAAGATCCAAGAAAATTCAAAAGAAATATGATGAAGGGAAAAAGAATGCCCAAATCAGCAATCTTCTGGAGGAGCCGTTCCAACAGGCCACGCTTCCTGCCTGCATTGCATCAGTGTGGTAGAGCAGATGGCTGCGTGCTAGAGGGCAAGGAGCTGGACTTCTGGGTGAGGAAGCTCAGAGCCAGGAAAAGCGAATAGTCATCTTAGCTCCTGTAATAAAGGTGTTCGTGCTGTGCTAAAATATAAACAATAAATAAATAAATAAATAGAAAATGAATATAATCTTGTACAAGGAAATGTTATAATATTGGGGAAAGTCTTAAAGCTATATGTTCTGCTTTCTTTTCCATTCCTCAACTATTAAAATGTGCAAAGTGTTATCTATTGGGAGATAATCATGTAAATATTGTTTGCCGTAGAAAACACTGGAAAAGAAATTATACACAAATAGGAGCTCCGTTAAGCCAAGCCTATCTATAAGATAAAGCATCATTTGCTCACTAAAATGATGGGGACTTATATTTGTTGATACTGAAATATGTCACAAAATCTTACTAAATTATAAAATATCCTTTAGAGACTGTAGGACATGATCTTATTTTTTTACAAGTGCTCAGAATAAAATGGTAGGAGATTCAACACATGATCACCTGTTGCCTAGGTGACAGAACTCTGATGATGCTTTTCCTCTGTTCTTTGGTTTATCTGCACATCTGCATTTCTTTCAGGTGGACATGCACCATAGTATAGTGTGGCAAAAGTACAAAGCCATGCCATTACTGTAATGCTGTTCCTTTTTTAGTGTGTGTGTGCACGTGTGTGTGTGTGTGTGTGTGTGTGTGTGTGTAGGCACAAGTTTGTGTGCAGGCATGCAGAGGCAAGAGGATAGCTTTTTCAGACAGGGGTTCTCACCAGCCTGGGACTCACCACGTAGGCTAAGTTGACTGACCAGCAAGCCCCAAGGATTTCTTTTTCCTGCCTCCAGGCAGGGATTCTAAGATTCAAACTCAGATCTCCATGCTTGCAAGACAAGCACTTTACCAAATGAGCCATCTCCTCAGCCACAATGCTGTTCTTAAAATAGGAAATAAAGAGTAATGTGGAGGGGTGAGGTGGTATATCACCGCAGGACAGCACAAGCACCTCACTTTCTCTGTCTGCGTCAGTGTACAGACACCAAACCCACATAGGAACCCATCCTGGGCTCTCCCTTCGTTATTTGATCTCCTCCTGGACCAGGTCTTCCTGATATGAATTGCTTTACCAATTCCTTCCAACCATGAACTCACCATGATAAGTCAGCTTTTTGAAGGAATCTGTTTTGGGTCAGTATTCAGCATTAATGATGGCAGTTGAGTGAACTGAGGCTGAATTGTATAGGGCACTGTCTAGCACACAAGGTTAAGAGCCTGGCAACTTCATCAAATGTAAGGCAGTGCTTGGTTGATCTCAACACCTACCAATAGCCATTGCTGTCCGATACCCTTATGGGAATTCCTTATGAACCTTTCAAGTGCCTCGTGGCCACACAGCCAACAAGTATCCCTGAAATAATTTGACTACCAAAACTGAGAATTCCTGTGTAAATCCTGTCTGACCACTAATAGCTATTTGAGGGCTTAGAAGGAAAGGTTAAATGGAAAGAATTGGGTTAATTAGCTTGGTGAGAAGGAAACTGAAGTATATATTTAAGATCCATCTTTAAGTATCTGGAGGATTTCTATAAATAGACTTTGACGGCTCTTCACAGAAAGCAAAGTTTTTGATGCATCAAGAAGAAATTAAACAAGACATAGTATGGAACTTTCACCTAGAGAAAGTATATTTATTACTGGAAATCTTTCAGACTAGCACAGACAAGCCACTGTTCACTGGTCTAGTTCTGGATCAAAGATTTGAACAAACGTCCTCTTGTCTTTCATGTAAGGATGTCTAATTCTAGCTCAACCCCCAGTTCAGTCTCTCAAAGACTGCCGGAAAAGCACACTTAAACAGCCACAAAGTGCTCAGCATTAATTTTTCTAAATATTACGTTTAAGAATGATATTCATTACATTTATAGAATTTTATATATTGTAGAAGTTCCAGTCTTAAAAGTTACAGTCAAATTATTTCTTATTGCAGTGACACTTTAAAAAAATACATAAATGTAGCACCCTGGAGAAAAAGTTGTGAAGCCTCCTGTCATTACCATCACTCCTGCAAATATCTAAACTTTTGCCCAATGCCAAACAATAAATCCCAAATTGCATGCTCACCTGTGTACAGTCCTTTGCAGCCCTGTCCACAAACAATTAAAATGCTAAATAAATTCATTTCTTTTCCCCAAAGCATTTGAAAATGTCATTCTTTGTGTAGAGCTGTTCAGAGACCTAAGGCATAATTAGACCCCAGTCCTCAAAATATTAAACAACGACACTGAAGCGGGTGAATGGGGTATTAATCACACCCTGGTGAAACGCAGGCTGGCGGTGCATTCAATTAAAACCATCTCTGTATATTTAAGACTCCCCTCATGGAAAAACTCCCCCAACGCTTCAGCGATGAATGGCTTTCTTGTACAGTTTTCTGTCGTTCCAAACCTTATTCTTGGGCCCCAAACACTGCACAAAGCACAGGAGCTTAACAACCAGACTCAAGGGGCTACAGGCTTGCTGTTTGCTTGTTTGTTTGATTTTCCTCTTTGAAACCCTTTAGGAAGGCAAGCTGCTAACAAACTTTTGTGCCGCATTCAAATTCCAGAGTCCCCAAGCGATAATTAACAATTAGCTTTGGCGCCAAAATAAAGCACCAGTATCTTTTGGCTAAGAGGCAAAGACAACACAGGAGGCATTTAGCATTAGTTAATGAATAATTATTAATTAATCAACTCTCTGATAAATAGCCATGTTTGGTTTTGCCAGAGACTATTTTCTTTCAAATTGTTCCCTCATTACCAGTAAAAACCAATTTAGGGGCTACATTATGACATCAGTTTTATTAACATCACTCTGGAAAGACGATCATAACAGTGAAATGGCACACAGCTGCTAAAAGACTTTTTCTACATGTCTTAATAATGCATTCATAGTGATTTCAATACTCTTCATTCTAAGCCTGACTGTTTTAAACCCATGACAACCAAAAAGATTAGGTAGTAACAAATGCAGCACTTTTACCTGGTGTCCTTAAGGGACTGAGAATATCTCCTTCCACTGCACAAACACATCTGTACATAGCAGACACTGATAGCAAATATCCTAGTATTACATAACATTAGTTATAATTTGGAAATTGCTTATAAGAATGAGAATGCATTCCTGCCTGATTTGTGAGTCTCTTTGGAAAGGAAGCAGCACAATGCATTTCTGATTTTCTCCACTTAGTTCTAGGTAAAAGATGAATTCAAAGCAGTTTGAACAGTGGCTTTCTCAGCTTATTAAGGATTCTGTTGGGCAGACTCTCTTCCAGTGTTTTTGTTTTAGTGGTGAGAAGCAAAGACTTTAGGAAATAAGGGGTTAGCTGAAAGAAAAACATCACAGAGAACACAATAAATAGATTGGCAAAACATCTGTAAGATTCATATGTGAAAGCCTACATGTGTCTTAAAGCTAGACATAAAGAATTGTGTTTTTACAAAAAAAAAACCAACAACAACAACAAAAAACACTATAAATCCCCAACACAGCATTTTCCTTAGAGTTAGAGAGCGGAATCAGTGGTTAACAGCCCTTGCTCCTTTTGCAGGGGACCCGAGTTTTGTTTCTCACAGATATGTTGCATGGCTCACAACTGCCTATAACTCCCGCTCTAGGAAAGCCTTCTGGCCTCAGTGAGCCCTCCCTGCATTGTAACTGGTATTCTTGCACCCCTCCCCGCCCACACACAGTCACACACACATGCAAATAAACGTTTAAAACCCATCATTTGCCTTTTGCATCTCTGGGCAGCCCAGCCCCCTAGCTTCCTGGGGCCAGCATCTTTCCTGGAGGAATACAGTCCTCAGGAGAAAGCCTGAGAGCATCTACTCCTCATCCAACTTGGGCCTCTGTGGGAACTCCTGAACAGGAAGATGAAATCAATTTCCTATATAAAATCAAAAAAGAGAACCTGAAGCTTAGACCAACCAGTCTTTCATGCCCACCAACAAGTAAACCACAAAGGCATACAAAATTTACGAGAAGAAGCAGACCTAAACTCAACAAAGGAAGGCTTGGGTCCCACACAAGAATCAGAAACTACAAAAGAAATCCACATGTCAAAGCCACTGTGAAAAAATAATAACATGAAAAACCCAAATAATACATCCCCACCAAGTATCAACAGTCCTGTAGAGGAGTACAATGAGAACACCCTAGAGATAACACAGGACTTGGAATTCAAAAGAACAATTACAAACATGGTAAAAGAATTCAGTGAATTTAAAGAACACACAAAGAAATAAAAGAACTGGATATAAGTTCTTTTATATAAATATAAATAAAAGAAGATAGGGATAAAGTGCTGAATTAATTCAGAAAAGAGTTAGAAATATTAAAGAACAATCAGGCAGAATTGAAGACTTGAAACCCTCAACAAGCCAATTAGAAACAACAGGAGAAAGCCTCACCAGTAGGATGAATGAAATGGAAAACAGAGTATCAAGACCGGAAGGTAAAGTGGATGAATTAGACCACTCAAGCAAAGATTATGAAAAATTTAAGAAAACACAAGAATGGAATATGCAGGAATTGTGTGACACCATAAAAAGACCAAACTTATGAATCATAGACCTACAGGAAGGAGAAGAATCTCAGGATAACAAATGGACCAGATTTTCAACAGGATTGTAGAACAAAATTTCCCAAAATTAAAGAAAGACACATCCATACAATTACAAGAAGCATATAGAATACCAAATAGGACCAAAAAAGAAACTCTCCACGGCACATCACAGTAAAAACACTAAACGTACAGAACAAAAAAATACTGAAAGCTTCAAAAGTAAAAAAACAAGTCACAAATAAAGGAAAAGCCATCAGAATTACAGGTGACTTTTCCGTGCAAACTACTAAAGCCAGAAGAGCCTGGACCAAAGTATTCCCAGTTCTAAATGACCACAGATGCCAACCCAGATTACTATACCCAGCCAAAATGTCTATTAT
>NW_008360319.1:2431018-2463810 GCF_000622305.1 Nannospalax galili | reverse complement strand
AGAAAGTAACAACTATATATAAGGAGCAAAGGAAAGAAATTCAATGAAGGTATAAATGTGGAAATGCACAGGTATATCAAGAAGGTGAACAGAAATAAAATGACAGGATTCAATATACATCTTTCATTAATAACTTTAAATATCAATGGACTGAACTCCCCAGACAAAAGATACAGACTAGTTGAATGGATTATGAAACAAAATCCATCTTTTTGTTGTCTGCAAGAAACCCATCTCGCTTTCAAGGACAGGCACTACCTTAAGGTGAAAGGATGGAAAAAAATATTCCAAGCTAATGGTACTAAGAAAAAAAGCAGGTGTTGCAATTCTAATACCTGACAAAATATACTTCAAACTAAAACAAGAGACAAAAGATAAAGAGGGCCACTTCACTCTGATCAAAGGAACAATTGACCAAGAAGATACTACAATCATGAACATATATTCACCAAACTCTGGTGCGCCCAACTTCATAAAAAAAATACTACAGGACTTTAACACCCAAATTAACCCCAACTCATTAATAGTAGGGGACTTCAATACGCCACTGTGTCTCCATTAGATAGGTCAACAGGACAGAGAATTAACAGAGAAACATCTGAGACTTGAAAAAGAACAACAAATGAAACCCAAATCCACCAGACAAGAAGAAATAACAAAAATCAGAGGAGAAATTAATGAACTAGAAACAAAGAAAACAGTATAAAGAATCAACAAATCAAAGAGCTGATTCACTGAAAAGATAAATAAGATCGACAGACTGTTAGCTCAGTTAACCAAAAGAAAGAAAGAGCACCTCCAAATCAATGAAATCAGAGATGAAAGGGAAAATATCACAATAGACACTAAAAAGATCCAGAATATTATAAGGGAATACTTTAAAAACTTACATGCTACCAAATTTGAAAACTTAAAAGAAATGGACAGGGATCTAAAATGATGAGAACCACCAAAACTAAACCAAGAAGAGATCAACAGCTTAAACAGACCCATAACACACAAAACCTCCCAACTAATAAAAGCCCAGGAAGAGATGAACTTACAGCAGAATTCAACCAGAAATTTAAAGAAGATCTATATCTAATACTACTTAATTCATTCAAAGAGACAGAAATGGAGGGAGAACATCCAAATTTCTTCTATGAAGCCAGCATCACTCTAATACCAAAACCAGGTAAAGATACAACCAAAAAAGAAAACTGCAGACCCATATCCTTAATGAACATAGATACAAAATTCTCAACAAAATACTTGCAAACTGCATACAGACACACATCAAAAAGATCATCCACCGTGATCAAGTCAGTTTATTCCAGGGATGCAGGGATGGTTTAATATACATAAGTCAATAAACATCATAAATCATATAAATGGACTCAAAGTCAAGAAGCACATGGTCATCTCAATAGATGCAGAGACGTCCTTTGACAAAATTCAACATGCATTTATGTTCAAAGTCCTAGAGGGAATTGGACTGGAGGGAACATACCTCAACATAATTAAAGCTGCAAACAACAAGCCCACAGTCAACATCATTCTAAATGGAGAAAAGCTGGAAGCATTCCCATTAAAATCAGGAACCAGACAAGGCTGTCCACTATTTCCATTGCTTTTTAACATAGTGCTTGAAACTCTCACAAGAGCAATAAGACAAGAGAAGGAAATTAAAGGAGTAATAATTGGAAGATCAAATTATTGCTTTTTGCAGATGATCTGATATTATATCTAAGAGACGCCAAAAATTCTACCAGAAAATTCCTAGAAATGATTAACACTTTCAGTAAAGTGGTAGGTTACAAAATTATTCTATAAAAGTCTGTAGCTGTTCTACACACCAATAACAAGCAATCAGACAAAGAGCACACGGAAACACGCCCTTTCACAATAGCTGCAGAAAAAATAAATAAATAAAAATCTCACAATAAATCTGACAAAAGACATTAAAGACCTCTACAATGAAATTTTTAAATCTTTCTTTAAAGATATTGATATAACTGTATTAATTCAACTATGAACCTAAAAATTACAGCCACCTTTGAGAGCTTCTTCGGAGGTTCTAGCAGGGGAGCACAGCTACTCGTATACCCTTGACTGAAGACCGGTCCTTCTCTATCAGGGACGGTCATCCTTTTTGACCTAGCATGCAGCTTCGAGAGCTACGCAGTGGAGTGTTGAGGGAGGAAGGGGACACCCGCCTAGCCAGGCAGATCAGCCGAATCAACCCTGGCGATCAATGGGGTGACAGATGTCACAGCCAGATCGCCCTCAATTCCTACAGCCACCTTTGAAAGAGATGTACCCTTGCTGTGGAAATTTTTACTGAATATGTTAAAGCTGTAATAAAATGCTTCTTCTAATCATGTGGTTATTAAATTAAAAAATTTAATATTAAAAAAAGAGAGATTGAGGAAGACATCAGAAGATGGAGGAACCTCGCATGCTTGTGGATTGGAAGAATTAATTTTGTGAAAATGACCATCCTACCAAAAGCCATTTATAGATTCAATGCAATGCCCATCAAAATCCCAATGACATTCTTTACAGAATTGGAAACAGCCATCCTAAGATTCATATGGAAACACAAACGACCTCGGATAACCAAAGCAACCCTGAGCACTAAGCAATGTTGGGGGGACTACTATACCAGATTTTAAACTGTGTTACATAACTATAGTCATAAAAACAACATGGTACTGGCACAAAAATAGACCCATAGATCAATGGAACAAAATTGAAGACCCAAATATGAGTACATGCAATTTCAGCCACCTGATTTTTGACAAAGGGGCCAAGAACATTCACTGGAGGAAAGACAGCATGTTCAGCAAATAGTACTGGCAAAACTGGGTCTCCCCCTGTAGAAGAATGAAACTAAACCCCTATCTTTCACCTTCCACAAGTGAATTCCAAATGGATCAAAGACCCTAATGTGAAGCCTGAAAGTCTGAAACTGTTAGAAGGAAACATTGGCAAAAAACCTACAAGATATAGGTGTAGGAAAGGATTTTCTAAACTGGACATCAATTGCTCAGGAAACAAGGTCAAGAATCAACAAAGGGACCTTATTAAACTAAAAAGCTTCTGTACATCAAAAGAAGCTACCAAGGAAGTGAAGGAAAACCCCACAGAATGGGAGAAAATCTTCACCAGCAACAGATCTGACAGAGGTTTAATATCCAGAATATATAATAAACTCAAAAAACAAAGAATCAAGAAAGGAATTAACCCAATTAAAAGATGGGCTAAGGAGCTGAACAGAGAGTTCTCAAAAGAAGAATTAAAGATGGCTAAGAGGCATCTTTAAAAGTGTTCAACATCATTAGTAATTAGTGAAATGCAGATTAAAACCACTTTAAGATTTCATCTTACCCCAGTCAGACTGGCTAAGATCAAGAGAACAAATGACACTAAATGCCAGCAAGGATGTGGGGAAAGGGGAACCTCATTCGGTGCTGGTGGGACTGCAAACTGCTGCAACCACTATGGAATCAGTATGAAGAATTCTTTTAAAACTAAATATATACCTATCATATGATCCAGTTGTATCATTCCTTGGCATATACTCAAAGGACTTAACATCCTACTACAAGACACTTGCTAAACCATGTTTATTGTTGTCCCTTTCATGATAGCTAGGAAATGGAAACAACCTAAATGTCCCTCGACCAATGAATAGATAATGAAAACATGGGTACATGGATGGAACTAGAAACTGTTATACTAAGTGAAGTAACACAGACTCTGATAAATAAATGACGAATGTTCTACCTCATATGTGGATCCTAGCACCAAATCCTTATATGTGAGTATGTATCCAGACATAACTACAAGAACCAGGATCATGAAAAGGAAGCAGCGGGGTAAAAGAAAAGAAAGAATCTGAAAGAGAAAAACAGTAGGAAACAGGTGTTAATAAGGGAGATATGGATAAAAATGGGTATTTTAAGGGTAGTAGGGAGGTAGGGTTATACAAGGAACCTAGGGAATAAGAGGAAAGAAGGAGCTCAAGAGAGGTGGGACCATAGGAGAAAGGTATTATCAAGGGAGAATTGGGAAAATGGGGCACTTTAAATGGGTAAAGCATGGTGGGAGGTTTAGACAATGCGAGAGATAAATAATGCCTAGCTAGTTTTAAAAAACTAGAGGGAGCCATATTAGTCCAACAACCTACTGACAAATTATACGTAGAACTAACTAAAGTAACAATGTATGTCTAGTCAAGGTTTATCTGAGAAACTTTGGTCTTTGCCCAAGCTTTATCTAGATAGAACATGGTAACTGAAAGTACCAGACTGGTGGAACTAACCTTGGATGTTTAACAGCCATACTTTGAGGCCTATACTAATTTGGTCAGAGAAACTTAAGGACAGTTTTTGTTCCTTGCCCTCCAAGGTCTACTAATTCCAGGGGACTGGCTATGGAGCACCTCTCAAAATGGCCTGTAACTGTGGTAAGTCACTTGTCCTCTTGATCAAGGAGGCCATGGAGACCCCACCAGATAGGCTTGAACCAGCCTCTACTCTACAAAGAGGAGGGTCAACACAGAGGAAACATTTCCTCCATGCTTCCAAGCGAAGCCATCCATGGTCAAACAGGACCTTTGATTTATCTTCACATAGATGGAACTGGTAGAGGCAAGGACCCAGAGGCTCCTCCCAAGCCCATGTGACCCCTGAGGAACAGATCCCTAAATGACCTTAAGAGTAAAAATAAATTGGTTTATCTGGGCCAACTGCATGGTCTTGAAACCCAAAAGGAAAGTATAACCAAAGACTGAAAGGATCAATATAATTCTTTAAGAGTTCATGTGTATAGCTAAAGGCTACATAATAAGAAACAATGCCAGACAAGTAATACCTTCCTTTGAGTTGTTAGGGACTCCCAGATAGTAACCCAGCATGGAATTGGGAAAATGAACATCAGACCCCAATCTTATCTAAAGGAATATTGACAACTGATTGCTGCTAGATGAGGAACAGCTGATCTTCCTAAAACAAGGGACTCTAGATAGGCTGACTAGACTCAGTGGACGGCAAGCACTGGGGAATGGCTGGGGGCACTGACAACACAGTGGACAGGAATGAAAGATTATATGGGTTCCAGTGGGGGGTGTGGGCTAGGAGGGGTATGGGAGGGTGTCACTTGGGATGTGGGTATATAGATGAATAAGATTGTTTGGGGTGTTCTGTATGAAATACAAAAATAAAAATTAAAAAGTGAGTTATATTTGAGGAAGAAGCATAAAAATTTCCTTCATGTTAATTAATATATGTGAAAAAATGTTACCATAGAAATCTACCTAATGACTTTATATCCATGCTCAGGTGCCAAGAATCTCAGAAAGTAACTAACTGTGACTAGTAATAATCAGATATGTGGAAATTAGAGACACATACGCAAACATCTAAGTGTTAGTTGCATTAAAACTGAGTTTTTATGTATGAAACAGTATATTTTAATAATGAAATGGAGATATTTTTTAAACATTAAAACCTCATTCAATTTTATGTCATGGGATTTATACTGAGTACAATATTTTATAACTGTATTAATTCAACTGTAAACCTAAAAATTTACAGCTCATTTTGGAAGAGATGCATCTTAGCTCTGGAAATTGTTATTGATATGTCAATGCTGTTGTAATGAAATGCTTCTTCTAATTATGTGGTTATTAAATAAATATTTTTTTTAAAAAGCCAGCATTTTCCCCTTAGTGTTCTTTTATTTATTGTATTTTACTTTTTATTTTTGACTGGGTCTCTTGTAGCCCCAGCTGGCCTGGAACTCACCTTGAAGATTAAACTGGCCTCAAACTCAGTACCTCCTGAATGCTGAGATTAAAGGTATGTGCCTCCATGCCCAGCATCCGTTACTATTTAAATATTGATTTATAATTTAATGACCAGGAATATACATCTTGTCCAAGAACAGGCAGGATAGTAAAACTATATCAGATATTATAGCCCAGACAAACCCAAATTCATAGGATTCTAAGCAATGTATTCCAGGAACCTTGTTGCTTATCTATAAAATGGATTCATGAGATGCATTTTCATGATTAATATGAGGATTAAATTTCATGTAGCATATAAATCACAAGTTTACAGTAAGTGCTCAAATAATATTAAAAATAGTTCTAAAACATTACTCTTTGGGGCCTGGGGGATGGCTCAGTTGGTAAAGTGCTTGCTTTTCACACATGAGCACATGAGTTCAATCTCCAGAACCCATGTAAATAAAACTAAGCATAATCCCAGCACTAGCGAGGTGGAGACAGATCCCTGAGGCTCCCTGGCCCACCAGCTTAACCTAATGAGTGAGCTCCAGGCCACTGATAGATCCTTCCTCAATAGAGGGTAGATGGCCCCCCAGGAGTGGTGCCCAAGGTTGCCCTCTGATCTCCATATGGGTGTACACACATACACCTACACATACATGTACAACTGCATATAAATGAATATGCATACACATGCATACCAAAGACATAAAAAGAAAAAAAAGCCACTGTTGGCAGTAATACTATAGCATACACCTTAAAGGAAATCACATATGTAAGCTACCTACTATAGTTTAGACAAGTGTCTCTTGAAGGCCATGTGTTGAAGCCTTGTTTCCCTGTCTGTGGCACCAGCTAATGGAATCTTTAAGATGTGAGGCTTGTAGCACAAAATTACAGGACTAGGATATTGTGATCAAACCCCTTCTTCCTCCTCACACTGCTTACTGTGGTGACCAAGTTGATCCACCATGTGCCCCTGATGTCCACAATTCCTGGGGAGAAATGAACAGACATCTACTCATACTAGATAGGGAACTGACAACAGACCAAACTGAGGATACCACCAAAATCCAACACGAACCAATGAGCTCATCAGGGTTGCTTAAAAGAGTTTGGGTGAGGGGTTACTTATAGATACAGGAATGACACAGCTATATTACCAAAAGAATAGCCCACCTCAGCAGAGGGGATAGCTCAGGAAAGCCAGAACCCTGGACTCACTGTCTGACTTTCAGACAACTCAACAGGTCAGAGAGTGTCTTCTGGGCAACTCGGCTGGTCTCAGTGTCTCTTCTAAGCAGCTTGGCTTGTCTGATTTCAGAAATCCTTACAGCTTATATGAGGTTAGGGAAGGAGGGACCTAGTGCATATAGTTACTTTCAGGGACCTCCTGAGTCATAACAAGGCTCCCTTTAGAACTTGCTTGGTCTGAATGAGCTTCCATTCAAGGTGGAATGCTTCAGTTCAGTAGAAATTGCTACAGTATGAACTACTTCTACACAGGCCCAAACCGATGGAGCCAAGTGATGATGGCCAGAGACCTTGATAACCATGAGCCAGAATAAACTTTTCCTCCTTCTAAGTTGATGATCTCATATACTGTATTAATGAAAACCACATTGAGGTACTACAAACACCCACTACAATTGTTACTTATAATTTCTTCCCCCTTCTTCTCAAAGAAAGACCCCTCAAATGGATGTAATTTTATATTCAATGTCAAAAGGCCAAAAACTAAACTGAATCTGAGTGCCAACAGTCCAAGTTAATTTAGTGGTTAGAGAATGGAGAAGTCAGAGCCTAACTTCCAGTCAACTTCTTAACCTCTTAAGGTGGGAAAGGTATATATACAGGGTAAAAGAAATAAGGTGAAAGGTAGGGCTCATAAAGGGTTGAATGACCATAACTTTTCTGGGAATAGGTAGAGATTTTCTAGAAATCCAGGCACCACCTCCTTTGTTCTACGGTTCTCTCCAGTCACCATCATTGCAATTGTCAGCTGTCATGGTGTTGAGGGTTGTCACCTATTATGCAAATACCATTGTAATGGGGTTTAGGTTTCTTAGAGGTCATTTAAGTGGCCATCTTGACTCAAGAGCTTTCCATGTGGTCCATCACAGAGCAATGTCTGCTGATAAACATCCTGTTCATAAAAATAAGCAGAGTTGGAAATGGGCAAGAGTTTAGCCAAGAGGTAAATTACCACAGCAGAGGGAAGAAGGGTTAGATTGTGAACAATTGATTGTAGCAGATACCCCAAAGGAAAGATACACACAGAGGTGTAAGCCAAGAAGAATCTGAACAAAGCTCCCCTACATTCTCTACCATTGACCCAGGCCCCCTCTTGTGTACTTATGTCTCTCCAAAGTTACCATTTCATCAGACTTAGAAAAACATACGAAATTTCTCTGTCTTCAGGTCTTCATTGTGCGTGTGTGTGCGTGTGTGTGTGTGTGTGTGTGTGTTCATGTGAGTGAATGTGTGCACAGGTATGCAGGTATCTATGTGTGTGTACAGACCAGGTGTCATTCCTCTGACAACATTCGGTTTGTTTTCTTTAAGACGTAGTGTCTTATTGATTTGGGGGCCTCTTACTAGGCTGAATGATTGACCAGGGGACCCCAAGATTCTGCCTATCTCCACTAACCTAACTTTAGGATTATAAGAAGTGCCAATATTCCCAGATTTTTTCCCTTTTGACACGGGTTCTAGGAATCAAACTCTTGTCTTCATGCTTGTAAGGCAAACACCTCCCAAACTGAGCCATCCCCTCAACTTCAAAAAAATCTTCATTTCTGAAAGTCCCCATGTAGTGTAAAATTTTTGTTAAATAAACCCGTATGCTCTTTTCTGGTTAATGTGCCCTTCTTTATGGGGGCGTCAGTCTTGATTCTCCCTGTCACTGTCAGATATACAACATGAAATCCTTCTACTCAGCCTGCTGTATTCTGTTGGCATCAAACAATAGCACATACATCATGGGGCAAAATACAAGCAAAGCAACACCCAAGAGAAGAACGGAGAAAGAGGATCTCTTTTTAGATTTCAGTACAGAAAGACCTCCATTTGTATTGTGAATCCCCAAATTATTAGGGAAACCCAGATGGCCCTGCATCAAGGAAACTTTAGAGGGGTCAGCAGAAGCCAGGGACTCACTTTGGGGCAAATGAGACAGAAGGAAGATTCTTTCTCCCGTCAAACAAAATAGCAAAAACACAAAAAGAGATACTGTATGGTGATGATATTTTCTAAAACCAAGATGGACCTTAATAAGAGCATGATTTGGTCTACAGTGTTACGTAGTATGGTGATGGTGGTGGTGGTGGTGATGATGGTGATGATTATGATGATAAGGATGATAAAGGATGATGATGTCTGGACCCAAGCACTGTGTGAGTGAGTGCCTGGAAACTTCAACTATGTCTCCAGGTAGTGTTGCCATGGAAACCACAGGATCCCTTCTGCTGGACCACACCAATACAATGCCTTGCCCTACTTTTTCGTTCTCCCCTGAGTGTACATCCAATGGAAAAACCCATGTGCTTCATTCCTGAAAGGATGGATGAACAGTCCTAAATGACCTCTTCCTGTCAAAGGAACACTTGAAATCACTAGGCAGCAGTAATTCTCTGCAGAAAGGAGGTGAAACGATTAAAAAGAGGGGTCAAGGGATAGAGGGGAATGAGTAGATCAGTAGAAATTTGTGGGCGAAACATCAGAGCCGGTGTTTCCATTCCCCCCACTGCTGTCAGGAAGCAGCTGCTCCTTTGTTCATGTAAATGACAGGCTTTTAAGAGGTGACCTCGGCCATTAATTTTAAACAAAAACCGCTCTTTGGTTTCTGCCCGTGGAGTGGATCTAGCTGTTTCCATAAAATAACAATGAGTTGAACTGGTTTTCCTAGGATGGTAGGATTCTCTTTTCCTTCTTACTGGGTCAGGGCAGAAAAGTTTTGCTTTAGGAAAAGGTAAATTTATGACTCTCATGTCTATGGTCTTCAAAAATGGTAATAAGTAATGACATGCATGGAACCATTATTTTTTTCTGTCCCTTTTTTTGGCTTTTTCTCCATATTGTATCTGACCTCTAACCTCCCCAGCTCCCTCCCCTTTCCCCCATACACTCACAGCTTTACTGCAGCCCTTAACCCAGATCCATTTATGTGTAGCAGAGGTCTAATCAATACCATTTGCGAGGATGACCTGAATTCCCCAGGAATCAGTCTTTAAGGTCATTATCTCTTCTTCAAAGTAAAAATGGATATATTTCCAGTGGTCTCAAAGGGGCAAACACAAGACAAATTCGCGTTCTTCATCCAGTGGTTTTCTCTGGCTGGTGAAGGGATTCAGGACACAAGATCCCAAAATATGGCAACTTGGGAACTGAGAAGACTCCAGAAGGGGGTCATAAAGATTAAAATTCCCCTCACTCTTTTTCCTTAGTAGCAGGCTATGAAGTCTAGCTGAAAATGGGTCCTAAGACCTTCATTCTAAAGAAGTCCTCCCTGAGTCTGCAGAAAGACCACCCTTATCTCTGGAAGCATAGGGACCCAGAGAGAAGAGTCCCAGTAAAATGGCCTTGCTATGCCCCTCCCCCAGTGTATTACCAGCAGATCAGACTCTTTTTTGACTTACCATATGTTTTTTATGACTAGAAGAAGTGACTTCTTCAACAGCTTTTCATTTCTAAGGGCTCTTGCATCAAGTAAAACTTCTATGAAATAAATCTGTATGCTTTCCCTCATGAATTTCTTGCTCATGTTTGTGTCCTCGGCCATAGCTCGCATGATGAATGCTCTAGTTTGGTTTCTGTTGCTGTGATAAAATATTATGCAAAAGGAACATGGCAAAGAAAGGGTTTATTTCACCTGGAAGCTTACTGAGGAGAGCCAGGGCAGGAGCTCAGGGCAGGAAAAAATAGAAGTGCGCTGTTTACTGACTTGTTTTCCTGGCCTGTGCTCAGGCTGCTTTCTTACACAACCCAGGATCCCTTGCACAAGGGTGGCAACACCCACAATGGGCTGGGCCCTCCCACATCACTTAACAATCAAGAAAATGCCTCACAGACATGGCCACAGGCCAGTCTGATAAAGGGAATTCCCCACTTGAGGGTCCCTCTTCCCAGGTATGACAAGTTGACACCTGCAGCATCCAGCACAGGGAGGAAGAAGAGAATGACTTCCCACCCTTCACTGACATCACTCACTGTCTAGCTAAGTGGTTTTCGTTAGTTGGTGGTTTTTAATCCTTGCTGTTGTTGAGACGGGGGTCTTACTTGTGTAGCCCAAGCTGGCCTTGAACTAACAATCCTGGCTTAGGCACCCAAATGCTACGATTATAAGCATGAGCCCCCATACCCTGCTTCTATGTCTAATTTTACCTTTTCCTTTATTGGATGCTAGGTTTGGGGGAAGTTTTACTTGTGAAAAGAGTACTAGTTTAAACCAGTAGAATTCAACTTGACTGTGTATCTGTTGTAAAAGCTGAGCCCAAGCCCAGGAGGAGGATGGCGTATAACATGCCAAGCCATCAGGCATCAGGTCAGGATCTTAATACCAACCTGTACTCGAAGCAGAACTGAAAACAAGGGCTCCCCACCCGACAAACACAAATGGTTCCCAGAAGTGGATCTGAAACCCTTAGATGAGCTCCAGACCATTCTTCCTTCGATTTGTAAGTTGTGTATGACCAGACAAGCTTAATTTGAAAGTTGTCATTCTGGATGAGAACTCACCTGGAATTTTGAGAACACCTAATAAATGGTGATGCAGAGCTCTTAAATATTCATATTAGAAAGTAAGTAGCTGTCAGTTTCCTCAGCTAGGGGCAACATATTTAATGCCAAATATGAATCACCCTATAGTTTTCTTTCTCAAAACCATGTAGTGCAAGCTATAAATCAGTGTGCCAGAGTAAGCCACACACTTTCATCTGTTTATAACCTCTTTGTCTTCCAGTTGTTCCAAAAACCGTTTTCATTTTACTTGCAGGGTGCTCTGCTTGGCGCAGCACAGCTGTGCTTCCCTTTAGCTACCCAGGCTTTCTTAAGTCAAAAAACATTAGGCTCATTACTCCAACACCATGGAAAAAACAACAATGAAAGAGTATATGGAGTGTCAAAGACCAACACGGCATGACAATTAGGCAAACAGACTCACATGTCAAGTCTCCTTCAGGTCTAGCACTGTCATTTACTGCCGCTGTCAGCTGAACCATTACTCTCCAAGCAAATGAATGATCCTTGCCTCAGTTTCCTTCACTGTAAATTTGGGATTAGGAAGGAGGGCTGCAGGGAAATAGGCTCTCTGAAAGTTGTGTATTTTTAGCACATTTAGAAATACCAGCTCTCCAACTTCAATGGCCTTAGGAAAAATGCTGCTGTCAAACAAGAAGACAAATACCAAACCCCTCTCAGCCTAAACTAAGCAGAATAAAAACAAACTGAATCACATTTATTGTGCTTTTGAGTTACTTTAGCTTTGAAGATTTTGAGAGAAAGTAGGAAAAGGAAGGGACCTGGATTCTCTTTGAAGAGGCTTCTGCTAAACCAAGCGAGAGCTAGCATGACACCAAGTTTCCATATACAAGTACACGAGGGGTTGTCTATCCTGGCACTAGTTACATTTGGGATTGAATGATTCTTTGATGTTGGGGTCTATCCCATGTGTTGTGGGAAATTCAACAGCATCCCTGGCCTATATCTATTAGATAAAAGGAACATACTCCTCCTCCACCAAAGTTGTGATGATGCAAAACGCCTTTAGACAGATATTGTCAAATGTCTCCTGGGGACAAAAGTCTTCCCAGTTGTAAGCTACTGAGATAGATGATTGATAGATGGTAGATAGATGGATATATAGATGATTGATAGATAGATGATAGATAGATAGATGATAGATGATAGTTAGATGATAGATAGATAGATAGATGATAGATGATAGTTAGATGATAGATAGATGATAGTTAGATGATAGATAGCTAGATGATTGATAGATGGTAGATAGATGATAGATAGATGATTGATAGATAGATGATAGATAGATAGATAATAGATGATAGTTAGATGATAGATAGATAGATAGATGATAGATGATAGTTAGATGATAGATAGATGATAGATAGATGATAGATAGATGATAGTTAGATAGATAGATGATAGATGGTAGATAGATAATAGATATATTGCTATAAATATGAAATAGGAATAGATGTAGAAATACACATGAATATACAGTATAGATAATTGATAGATAGTTCTCAATAGATAGAATGCTAACTTCTTTGAATGCTCCATCATAAATTAAAAATTACCTTTTAAACACATAGACCAGATCATGTTCGAAAGCTTTCCATAGTTCTCTGTTTATCAAATAGAACTCAACTCTTCAGTATTTAGTTGTGTCCTTCATACCTGATCTCTTCTTATTTCAGATCTCTGCCTCATCATGCTCCATCGTGTTGGTCTTCTCTCAACCTTTACACATACAGAAACATAGTGTGCACATACTGTTATGGAAAATCAGGCAGCTGGGAAATCAAGCATTCACCCAGAGAATCGGAGAACTCACTCTTTTATTATTGTACCAAACCCAGGAGAGCTAACACTCAGGTTCTGGGCTCTGGTTACAGAAATTCATAGGCCTTTATAGGGTTTTTTGTGTCATTTCTTTAATGGGTACAGAATTCGTGGGTTTAGACTAAAGCTTACATGACTTTCAGAATGTCTACATGTATGTAAGCCATTCCTGGAAATTCCTTTCACAGTCAGCATATTTACAGAAGTAGATATTGCAGGCAATAGTTAAGACATCCTTAGTTGTGGGGAGATGTGAATATGGGAGGGGATCTAAATACTTTCAAACTATATTGTATAAAAATTTCAAAAATTAAATAAAAATGAAATTATTTTTAAAAAGGCATCCTTATCTGTATAATTTATTGCTTGTACCAACACAATGGTTAATCAGTGTTTCACCAGATAGCTTCGGTATTTGCTTCTGGCCCCTTTGTGTTCTCTAGTTTTACCTTATCGATCAGTATAGTTAAGTATTTACTAAGAAGGCATTACAGAGATTACAGAGCGACAACTAGTTGTCCTAAAGCACAGTAAAGTGCACGAATCAGTCATAAGGAAACAATGTCAGATACACCAAGAGCAGCACTAAATGCATGGGCATAGTTCATTCCCCCGTCAATATTACACACACACACACACACACACACACACACACACACACACACAGATTTCCTAGGAAATTTTCAAACACAACTTCCATTCTTCATCCATGTTTCTGTTCTGTGTCCCTGCTCTACCACAGCTCAACCTAGAGAAGAATGTATTCCATTTCAAAGGCTAGCCTAAATGTGGCCTGTCCTGGGATGTCTCTTCCAGTATCTACTCTAGTCCACTCAATCAGTTATCAGCTTCAGTCCTCTGATCCTTCCTACTGATGCCCCCAGTAGCACTCTTCATTATAGCTCGTTGAGGCTATACTCGCCTTCTCTGTAATTAAAACTCCATTCTGCTCGTGCCTGTGCTAACACAGGCCCTGCTGGCTTGCTTGTACCACACATTCTGTCAAGATCCTGCTGAGTTGATGGAGATATGTGTTTCTCCAGCTTTAAACCTCATAGCCCCTCTACTTCGAGTTTCCCTAGACACTAATTGAACATCTGCCATGGATATAACACCGCACTGTCTCAGGCAAGGATTGTGCAGCCTATTCAAAATTGAAGTTACTGTAGAGAAAAAGTGGGAGAAGCACCGGAAAATGAGAGCAAGTGCTTCCTGTTGAAGGTCTTGTTTGCAAGATGCATTGGAAGAGAAAACTTTTGGAGATACTTAAATATAGAGACACCTACAAGAACCTCTTTATATCTGAATGGAAAGGCCCCCTCTGAGGGAAAGTTTTCCCATTTCTGGAAATTCCCTCACAGACACAGAAGCACATCTCCTAGTGGGGTCTACATCTTGTGTTCACATCTTGTTGAATTTCACAGTCAAGATTAACCATCATATCATATGAATACACAAAAATAGAACTTGGAATCCCAAACCTAGCACACATCAGAGGAGGCAGGGGGGTAAAGAACCCCTTCTCAAGATGGTTCGATCACTAAAGTGCTCACTGCACAAGCATGAGCACCTCAGTTTGATATTCTAGAATTCATATTAAAAAGCCAGACATGATGACACAACTGTAACCCCAGTGCTATGGAGGGAAAGACAGACAGATCCCTGGGGCTCACTGGCCAGTCAGTCTAGACAAACCTGTGAGCTCCAGGTACAGTGAGAGAGGTAGAGAGCAGCTGAGGAGGACATCTTTGCTGGTTAGTTTAACGGTCATCTTGACACAACCTAGAATCACCAGGAAGAAAGTCTTACCAAGCAGTTACCCAGATGACGGTGGCTGTAGGCATGTCCCTGTGGGACTGTCTTGATTGCTTATTGATAAGGAAGGTCCCGCCCACTGTGGGTGGCACATTCTCTGGGCAGGGGTTCCTCAACAGTGTTATGAGAGAGGAGAAAGCTAGCTGAGAGCAAGCAAGCAAAGACACGTGTGTTCTCTCTTTGCTGTTGACTGTGGCTGTGACGTGACTAGCTGCTTGAGCTCCCTCCTTGACTTCCCTGATGTGATAGACTGTGACCTGGAATTGTGAGTCAAATAAATTGTCTCCTCCCCATACTGCTTTTGGTCCGGGTGTCTTTTCCAGTTTGTTTGTTTTTGTTTGTTTGTTTGAGACAGGGTCTCCTTGTTCCCCCTTCTGGCCAGGAGCTTGCTATGTAGACCAGGCTGGCCTCCATCTCACAGAGATCCCTCTGCCTCTGCCTCTGCCTCCTGAGTGCTGGGACTAAAGGCATGGACCACCACGCCCAGCTTGCCAAGGCGTTTTATCTCAGCATCAGAAATGAAACTAAAATAGTACTTAACCTTGACCTCCACCTTCCACACACAGGATCCCTCCACAATCCATCTTCTTTCAAGTCCTAGAAAGCAACTCAAGGCTAAGTAGGAAAGTAAAGCTGAGTACAAGCCAAGACCAACTATACTGCTGAAGTCATTGAACCACATCGAGTGAAGGAATTCATATTTAATTAATATTCGTTCTCTCTTCTCCAGTAAGTAGAAATTCCTAGGACTAGTTTTGCAGACTAAAGAAAGCAGGAGAAATTACACATCCTCTGTATACCGGGCAATGGTGATTTTCTAACTCTACTCTGTGTACAGGGGCCTTGACGAGTGTAACCCCCAGACCACCATACATTAAAGGCTTGTTCCTCAGGGCGACCCCCGGGGAGGTGGTGGAGTCTTTGAAAGGGGGATCTTCATAGGAGATCTGTAGATCTGTAGATGCCCACTATAGACGCTTTGCTTCCTGGATTGTGATATAAGCAGTTTGGCCTTCCAGGTTCTCTCACCATAATACACCTCCCTCATGAGAAGAAACAACAGAGTTTCTCGATCTCAGACTAGAGTCTCCAGAGCCGTGAGCAAAAGTAAATCTTTTCCTTTGCATGCTATTTGTCTCAGTTATTTTTCTACAGTGACAAAGCTAATACACTGTCTTAGGAAGTTGCTAACTTGAGCACAGGGTGCCATGACACAAAGTGGTTCATCAAAGCTCAAAAGGCACATTCCTTCCATAAGTCATTTTAAGATCAAACCTGGACTTGCAATTGACTAAATGATGTGGAACACTACACAAGGCTCCTGATGTTCTCTCTCTCTCTCTCTCTCTCTCTCTCTCTCTCTCGCTTGCTCTCTCGCTCTCTCGCTCTCGCTCTCGCTCTCGCTCTTTCTCGCTCTCTTTCTCTCTCCCTCCCCCCTCCTTCCCCCAGCACTTTTGTCTTGACTTTCATCAAAGCCATTTGAAAGGATCTCATGAGACAAATGCATTCTTTAAGCCACACAAGGTTGTGTAGTTTTGGCTTACTATTGTAACATATTGTGGGTACTGTAAGTATTCTATAATAAGCATAGATGCATCACAATGCTGTGGGATTTCTTGGGTATAGTTATTTCCTGCACATAAAGTCTGTATAAATTTGAGACAAGAAGGAAGTCACTGCTGCCTCATTTTAATATCTTAACCGTTTACAGTAACAAAGATTCATGAACAGGATTACAAAGATCTGCAGCATGACTTCATCCCATGCCTCATGCCTCATTTCAAGGTCATGACGCTACGTCTCTGTGTGCTTTCAAGACCGGCCTCAGGTTTGAGGTTTCTGTTTCCAGGTCCAGTGACGTATTGATCGTCTCATGATGTCCTTTTAAAAAATATTCTATTACAGTTAAAATAAATAACAACACACAACTGATATTTCATCTCTTCAGTCTCCAAAATGCACTCCCCATAGTACTTCCCTTCTGCCTTTAGAATGGGGTTTTCCCCCTTTCTGGGGCTGGAGCTGCAACTCAGTGGTTAAGACCATTTGCTGCTTTTGCTGAGGACCAGGGTTTGGTTCCCAGTACCCATATGTCAGCTACAAAGTGCCTATAACTCCTGTTCCAGGACATTCAGCACCTACATCTGGCCTCTGTGAGCACTGCACACTTAAGGTGACCTTACATAGATTCAGACAAAACATTCACACATAAAATAAATAAATCTTGTTTTTGTTTTTTTTGTTTTTAAAAAGAGAGAGTGTGAGGGAGGGTTGGAGAGATAGCAGCAGTTAAAAGCACTGGCTATTCCAGAGGACTCAGGTTCTGTTCCCAGCACCTACATGGCAGCTAACAGCCATCTATAACTCTGGTTCCAGGGAATCTGATGTCATTGTCTGGCTTCTGGGGACATTGCATACAAGTGGTGTGCTTGTATGCATACAGACAAAACAGTCATATGCACAAAATAAAAATAAATATTTTTAATTTTTTTTAAAAGAAGGGAATAGATAAACACATGATCCATATTTGTTACTAATGAGGAAAGCCAAGTTCCTGTAATGAGAAAACAGGCTTAGGAAATGACAAGTTATTTGTTCCCTTCGCTCCTTTCCCAGCCCTTCCTTCTTTCCTTCCTTTCTTCCTTTCTTCTTTGAGACAGGATCTTGGTATAGAGCCCCGGCTTCCTGAAACTTCCTGTGTAGTCCAGGCTGGCCTCAATCTTGACGTGCTCCTCCTGCTTCAGCCTCAAGAGCACTGGATTATAGACGGGTGCCATCATGCCCAGGCACTACAAGTTGTGTTTTAGGGCTCCTTTAGATTTAAAAATATCTGTGCCCGATAAAGGGAAAAACAAGAATGGTTGCTTCACAGAACACATTGCGGACTGGATATCAAAACAAGGAGATTAAGCAAGATTTCTGGGTCAGAAAAACAAGTGAGACTTCCACTGTTTGCCGAGGAGAAAAAAATGTAATGGGAATTGCTGTTACCAGTAGGTGCTGATATCAGCGAGAGGCGCTGATATAGCTTCAAGTTCATTAAAATAATAAGCACAGCTTGGGTCGCCAACAAACCACCCTAGCCGTATGATTAGATTTGGTATTTATTGTCCCTTGGAGTGAAATGTTATTGCAAGGACTGCGTTATGTGATTTTACCCTAATTTAACTGGAAGGGCTAATTTGTACTATTTAAAGGCAAATTTCTTCCTTTAATCACAGGACATACATTAAGCCAAATGAAGTGGCAATGTCAGGGCACAGAACAGGCCACTCCTGGAAAACTGAGAGATGTCAGAGGGGCAAAATGGGAGGCAGAGCTCACCGGAGACACACTGAAAAACTGCTTTAGCATTGGAAAAGTGGTGTTAAAATGCTTCCTGATGCTTTCTGAAAATGAATTCATTTATTACCAATTCAGTACATATGGACCCCATATCTATTAGTGTTTATACAACAATTGAGAAGAAGATGAGTTTATGTTCGTGTGTGTGTGTGTGTGTGTGTGTGTGTGTGTGTATGTGTGTGTAGGTACAAGAAAATAAAAACAGAAACTATTTCAGCAAGTCAAAAGGGCTATGAAGAAAATAATCAGGACAAAATGACAGAGAGTGGAGTTGCGGAGATGGTTCAGTCAGTAGAGCGCTTGCCATGAAAATATCAAGACCTGATTTTTACCCCAAGAACTCACATAAAAAAGCTGAGTGTGGTGGAGTATACTTGTAAACCTAGTGCTAGGCAGGCAGGAGGGAAATAGATAGGTACATCCCCGAAGCCTAGCCTAATGGGTGAGCGCCAAGCCAATGTTCGACCTTCAAAAGCAAAGTTTATGGGCTCCTGAGGAGCGACATCTGAAGTTTACCTGTACACACACACCTACATGCATATGTGTGCCCATATGAACACACACAGACACACACACACACAATGACAGTAACAGGGAGGGAGTCAGGAACACCTCTTTGTGAGATCATTATAGAACTGACAGAGCCGAGGTTTGATCCTTGAGAAGTAGGCTCAGGAGAAGCAGGACACAGAAGGGCATAAAAGCTTAAGCCATCTGAGCAGATCTGAATGTAAAAGGCCAGAGTGGATGAGGCACAGAGGGAGGGAGAGGAAGCAGAGGCCACAAGGTGCGTTTGGGAAGAGAAGGGGGTGGGAAAGGCTGGGAGCAGTGCAGGCTTAGACAGGGAAGAAACAAGAGATCCGATTCACATTTTAGAACAGTGCCTGATGGTTTTGTTGAAGATGGATCATTGAGGTGCAAGAACGCAGGGCAAACAAGGTCTGGCGGTGAAGTGCAGAGGCAGAGCACTGGCTTGGCATGCTGAGGCACTGGGTTTGATGTCCAGTAATATTAAAAAAAATTAACCCAAGAAGAACAGCCTATCAACCATTATGGACAACCAGCAGTTGCTCAGGAAGAAGTTGAGAGATAAGTGAAGTTAAACCGGTCCAAGATTCACAGAGAAGCCTATGTGTTTTGGAGAAGCCTATGTTTTTTGAAGCTGTGGGAAAGGCAGGGATGAAGGCAAATGGAGCTTTACCTTATACTACTGAGGAACTGAGGCTACCGGTATCCCACAGGAAATAGACTGGGGAATTCAGAAAGAAAATCAGGAGCTGTACTGTGAAGGTGTTCAGCTAAATCAATCCATCAATATATAGATTATAGACAGTTAAATACACAACTGGGAAACAAAAGTACTTTAGGGTTGGAAATAAAAGTCTAGAAGTCAACATATGGGAGCATCTAAAGCTAAGGGACACGATGAGGATGTTTAGGAGGAAGGCATATACACAGAAGAAAAGATAGCCAGACTAATAACATGTTGCCCTGATATTAATGTCACAGCCATAAGAAAGACCCAGAAAACAGAAGTAAGGTAACAATTCATGTCGGTGGATAACCAGGAGAACATGGTGCTGTGGAAGGGTAACTACATTCTACACTCCTGAAAAGTTGAGTGGACATTTTATCATGGTGTTGACTGCAAAATGTTTGTGTGTGTTGTTGAAGAACATCCAAATGTTAACTATGTGGGGCAAATGCTTGCTGAATGAGTGAGTGGGGGTGAGTAGAGAGAGAAGACAGGGCATTCAAACAGGAGTCTGGTTCTGTTCTTTTGTACACTAATTACTTGGCCTGAGGTTCTATTGGGATCTATATTCCTAAGGTAGCATATCTGAAAATGCTTCAACACAATGTGGTAGCTCCTGAGAAGCAGGATTCTCTCTCTCTCTCTCTCTCTCTCTGTATGTGTGCACATGAGAATCTTTATTATGAGGAACTGATTCACACTGATTCACATGATAACGGGGACCTACAAAATTCAAGACCAGCAAGGAGAACTAGCCAAGTAGAGACCATGTGCTGGTGACTTAGCTTCAGTCCAAGGCTAGCTTGAGGCTTGAGATCAAGAAAGAGTTGTTTCACTTCAATCCAAAGGCAGGAAAGTGGGTGTTCTAATTGGAGAACTGGAGGGAAGAGGAATCTGCCTTGAATTAAGAAAATCCGCATTAAAGGAAATAATCTATTCCTTGGTCTGTTAATGTAAATGTTAGTCTCATCCAAAACAACCTCAGAGACATATACAGCAAATGGTTCACTAAATACTTAGGCCTCCATGGCCCAGTTAGGTTGACATATAAATTAGCTAGCCATCACACAGGCTTGATAACTCTTTGTTGGGGCTGCTTTGGGATAGGTTTGTAGACATGGTTGCTTTGAAAAAGCCCTTCAAACAAGTAGAAGTCAAGATTCTACTGTTTTGGGGATAGGAGCACGTGAAACAAATGCTTTTAAAGAACTAACTAAAGAGTCTTGTGTCCTGTGTTGCAATATTGCGCCAAATAAGAATATAAATAGGTGCTAAGCTGACAAGCAGGCCAGGATGCCTAAGCATTCTTGTTTGTAAAGCCAGGGTTGTTAGAGCTCTAAGATTCCATCTGAGGTAGGATTGCTTTTGTCTCCTTTTGGCTTTTTCCTTTCCTCCTCGTGGGTCTGTCAAAGAGGATTATTTTATTCCACCTACAGGGCAGGTGGATATAGCTGAATGTGAGGGTTAGAGGACTGATCCCCAGCCACATGCCCTGATGTCTTCTGACCATTCACACACTCTCCTTTCCTGCTTCTAATTCCCTACTTTGCTGTTGAGATGTTTTTTTTGTTTTTTTTTTTCCATTCACGTGCAGATGCTTACAGTCGCCGATAGGTGGCAGCAACTTTCTGAAGGAGGTAAAGCAACCTTTGACACACTTCCTCAAAAGCTTGAGACCGGGTGCAGCCCAGGGCAGAGGGGGTGTTCCCCGCTCCCACAAGCTGTGCGTTTTCCTTTCCAAAGAAAAGACAAGAGGCACTGCCCTGGCACGTTTTAAAATATTTATAATTTAAAGAAATCTAATGCTCAGGTAACAGTTCCTAACCTTTTCACGTTCTGGTTCACAAGCATTCAAAAGCAAGTTGTAATCTTGACGATGTTTGCATCTGTTGCCCTCTTATCATTTCCCCGCAGCTGCAAGCATGAGGACCGAACGAGGCGGTTCCCTATGGCTGTAATCAGTTAAGTACAGATGGCCAGGTCGATGTGTCTTCCCTCTGAACTTTAAATAAAGGTAATTGATGGGGAGAAAAAAGTGAACACTGCTTCCCAAATACAGATGGACAGATGGCTTCGCCCGATAGAACTGTGCCGCACGGGTCATTAAACATGAAGGTTCAGCAGCATCACTTAAGAACACCGTCTTTCACATTAAAAATGGCTGATTGGGGGGCTGGGGCGATGACCGTTTGTAAAGTGTTTGTCAGGCGAGCACAAGTACTTGAGTTAAAAAGTTTGGTGCCCTGGCATACATCTATAACCCCAACACTGACGGAGTGGGCAGGATAATTCCTAGAGCTCATTGACCAACCATTCTAGCCAATCAGAGAACTCCAGGTTCAGTGAGACATCCTGTTTCAAAATATACAGGAGAGAGGAAGACACCCCCTGTTGACCTCTGGCTTCCATATGTACATGCACAAGTGTGTGTGCATACTCATGTATGCACATACACACGCACATACAAGAACATATACACACATGGGCACTCAAAAATTGATATTGAAACTAATAGTTTTGTCTTCCCATATTTAATGCTGCAGTCTCTCTAAATAGCGCTACAGGGTCTAATGGAACATTTTATAAACCTCAGTTCTGTGGAGATACCCAGCAACTGCCCAAGAGAGTGGCCTAAGTGTTCTGACTTGGACAAAGAAAATAGCATAAGCATTCTCTTTCAGATGGGTTTCAGGAAAAAAAGGAAAAACTTGAGGATCCACGTAGATGTGCAAACTTCTACATGCGTTCACTAGGCCACCTTCTTGGACCAGCTCCAAAGTTGGAGGGAAGATACAGTGAGTCAGTTCAGGATTGCAACACTGTTCTCTAAGCTCTTTGCATGAGCGTTTCTTCCAAACATTTTTTATTTATTAATGAATTGGTAATTCACACACATAGCTTAAAAAAGGAAACGTGTACTAAAGGAATACAGTGAAAAGATCCCTTTAAATGTCTGCTGTCATCCACAAGTTATCTGTGTCATGAATTTTTGCTGTGCCCTTCTAAAGTAGAAATACAGACAAGTAAAGGTGAGTTTGTGTCCTTATTTACTCCTTTTTAAACAAGAAACTTTTGCCTTTTCAAGTAGCACTACAACTTGGAGATTACTACAGATCAAAATATAGAGTTTCATTATTTTCTTCTATAGCTGTATGATAACCCATTATTGACAAGTCAAAATATGCCCCATATATTACATATAATATATACAATATTGAATTAAACATGTTATATACCTAATATACACACATAGGTATATATACATGTATTTTATCTATACACACATATACATTCATTAGCTTTTCAAGACAAAGTCTCATATACACCAGGCTGGCCTCAAACTTGATATAGTGAAAGAAGACCTTGATTTTAAAAATAATGAATTCTTTGAGCATTTCGTGCAATATATTTTAATCATATTCCACCCTCCCCTGTCTCTTCTCAGATCCATCTCCACCTCCCTAAGCTCCCAATTTTGTGTCTTCTTTTTTTCAAGCCCATAGAGTCCACTTTGTGCACACCAAATACCCCTGGAGTGTGATCAACTTATTCAGGGTCACGCCCCTAAAGGAAGCTGACTCTCTCGGTCAATACCATATGAATTCCTAGAGCTCAAGTTACGTACTGTCTTCAACAACAGAGTCTAACCCTCCAAGGGCAGTGGCAATAGCCTGTATTTAACTAGGTGCTACTAAATATAGTCATGCTTTTCCCCTGATTTGTGAGTTTTGAATGATACCTTTGATTCCCAGCTAACACATACGCATCTGTTAGCAAGCCTACTGGCTTCTCCAGTTCCTTTCTTCCTCCTCTCACTTTTGTGGTCATAGCGCCTTACCTTCCTCAGGCGTCTCCTCTCTATGTTCTATCCTGTCTCACGACCCTCCCCATCTTTATCTTGTTTTACAGCTACGTGTATTCTGGCATTGCTATTCGTCCTTTTACTCTACTGTCTCAGGGGTTCCTTGGGGGACAACAGTTCATTGGTTTGCAGTTTCCACAGCACCAGATGATGGGAGCAAGAAGATCTGAGATCACACATGGTTAGATCTGTCCTCTGCCTTCTGCTGGATGGGGAGTGTGGCTGGTATAAATTTTTAGCTCACAGTTTATCTTCTTATGTATCTCATAAATGTTGCCCTAGGATTTTCTGGTATTGAGTGTTGTTCCAGGGATGTCTGTACCCACCCCTATATATGGTTGTAGTGACAGTGTTCATGCCCCACTTCCCAAATGGCTCTTTGTCTTGTTTTTAATGTTCAGTGCTCTCACTGGGTTGCTACTTGACTTTGACTGTTTTGTTTCACTATTTCCTGGCTATATGTCTAACATGCACATTTATGTACCTTATTTTATTTAAATTATAATTTTGCATATCTATTCTAATCAGGTCTTCTTTGAAGATTTCATTCTATTTATATAAAGTCTTTTTCACTTTGTCGGTTATATTTATCATCTTTCTCCAACACCTTTTAACCATTTATTACCTCATTTTACTCAATTTCTCTCATTTCTCTTTTCTAGAACTCCTTTTCTCGTGCTTATTCTTTCTTCTGATCATTCTTTTCCTTTCTATTTCTGTAATGGTTTTGATTTCTCTTTCTTTTCCAAGACCTGCCATCTCGTGTTGTAGAACCTTAGTGGTCTCACTGCGTTTTCCCAGCATTCTTAGAGCTGTATTTTATAGCATTCTTTCTTATAAGCAATTGCTTCATTAAACCCTCTAAAATTTAAAATCGTACAGAATGTTTGGTCACATTATCTTTTTCATGGTAATATGCTCGGTTGGTTGAAAATCTTTTTCAGATTACTTTCACATTTTTAACTCTCAAAATCTTTTTTAAGTTTTTAAAAAATATTTTATTTATTATTTTTATTTTATATGTATGAGTGTTATGCCTGCATGTAAGTAAGTGCACCCATGTTGTGCAATGCCCTCGGAGGACAGAAGAGGCTGTCAGATCCCCTAGAACTGGAGTTACAGACAGTTGTTAGCTGCCATGTGGGTGCTGGGATTCTAACCCAGGTCTTCTGCAAGAACAGTCAGTGTTCTTAACGCTGAGCCATCTCTCCAGCCCCTCAAGATCTTTTGTTAACTACTCAGCTTTGAGAAGTTGTTTTCTCATGGCCTGGAAGGAGCAGAGCGTGCTCTTACTGTGAAGGAGCAGAATCGCTTTCCAGGATTCACAGCAAACCTTTCTGCATTATACTAAATGCCCCTGTGAGCACTGCACCTCTCTATGAGGATGTATTTCTAATTTTCTCTCTTCTAGAGACTTCTCTGAGCCAGTCTGGCCCCACTGTCTCTTCCGCCACAAGCATTCCTTGTTTTAGAACACATCCATTGCATCCAACAACAGCTGCTTCTCTTGCAGTGCCTGACTGTCGTAGCAAAGTTTTCATGAGCCTTGGCATTTTCTTGTCATGATTTTACTCCTTTCCCTGCCTATCATCAGCTTCTGTGCAACCACGGGCTTCGGAAACTCCTTACAGACATTTCGAAGTCTGAAGCTTTCTGATTTCCAAATTTTATGGACAACCAAATTAATAGGAGTAAAATATTCTCCAAATAATTTTGTTTGCCTTGCAAAGAGAAATGCAGAAAGCATCTGGCTTAGAGACACATTCAAAGTCAAGTTCGGGTTCCTGTTTCTGCTCATGCTCAGTTTCTCCCCGTTATTTTTGGAATCTGATGCCATCGCTCTGCCTTCTTCAAGTTCCCCTTTATGGCGCTTCTCACCCCCACGAACATTCCTTACTGTAAATTATTATCACAAATCATCTCTTTTCCCTCTGAAAACCACCTATGCCCCACTGTCGTTTTTCATGTCCAATTATTTTCAGAATTAATAAGCGCATCTCAGATTCTCCTCCTTAGTTTACCGGGAAATATGGAAATGCATGCTACGGTGGACCACTTATTAGCTCAGTGATCATCGTAAGTGTCCATCTCTATCCCCAGCGATGATGTTTAGGCCATTGATTAGTTTTCAACAATATTCATGCAACAATACTGAGCAAATAAATGCTAGTTCCTGGTTCTGAGGAAATTTATGACCCTCTGAAACCACCGACTTCTTTCCACCATCAACAAATTTATATCAGATAATGAAATAAAACGCGTAAAAACAAGGGCGCCTTGAAGTTAGATTGGAAGCGAAGGATCAAGTCAGGTGCTATTTTTATCAAAACAAGAAGACAGAGGCAGTGCGTCCTGTGGTTTCTCTCACTTCCTGTTTGTGCTCCCAGGCACCATCTGCCACCTCTGACTCCCTGCCTCCAATACTATAAAAGGAGAGCTGGGTGTTCTCTTAGCACCCCCTCCTCCCGGGCTGTGCTTGACTGGTCCAAGGGGCTGAGGCTTCCCACTGTTCTGAAGACTCCAGCCCCAATCCCAGCTTCATCAAATCAACCCCATTTACTCCTCATCCTTAGGTCTTCTGGGCTCTGCATCAGTTGCCCCTAGTCCGGTGTCTGTTTTCACTGTCTGGTTCCATCCTTGTGACTCATGCTATTTTAAGGCTATCTCTCTGTTTCCAGAGAAACTTCATGTTTGGCTCTGATTTCTGGGAGACTCTTTGCTCAACTACTCTAAGCTCACCCTCCAGTTATACCCCAGTTCCCGGAACAGAAGATCAGCTGAAAACTCAGCTTCCCATACTTCTCTACTAACCCTCCAGAGTATCTGTGGTCTCTCTCTCTCTCTCTCTCTCTCTCTCTCTCTCACGCTCTCACTCTTGCTCTTAATCTCACTCTCTCACACCGATATCTATGCAAGTCACAGTAAACAGGAGCTTATTTCCTTTATGAGTTTGAAACGAAGCTCTGAGGTTTAAGATGGAGATGTATGTGTGGAACTCAGACCTCCTACCCCAGGAAATAATTGTATATCTACCTGTCCCCTCCCTTCAGTATTTTCTTTTACATAAACAGATCTTGAACAAGTACAAATCAAAACCCTCCCTGGATACCATTCTTAGAAGTTATTGTTGCTGTTCTCCTAAGAAAGTCTTTGCAGTGCTAGTTTATCTCCATGACAACCACAGGACCTAGATATTTTTCTGTTGTAGCGTCTTCTTTTTTCTTTCTAATTTCATATGTAAAACAATCAGTGTCAAAGTACATATCCAAATATTCCACAGCTAGGTATTTACTGAGCCTGTGTTGGGATAACGCTCCCACAGATTTAGAGACTGGATACTTCAGGACTTAGGACATCTCATTTCCAAGAATGTGGTTGGTTGTTTAAAATTGAGCTTATGGCGCTGGAGAGATGGCTCAGTGGTTAAGAACACTGACTGTTCTTACAGAAGACCCGGGTTCGAATCCCAGCACCCACATGGCAGCTAACAACTGTCCATAACTCCAGTCCAGGGGATCCAACAGCTTCTTCTGTCCTCCGCAGGCATTGCACGACACGGGTGCATTTACCTACATGCAGGCAATACACGCATACACATAAAATAAAAGTAATAAATTTTTTTTAATTGAGCTCATTTACTAACTGTATAAACTTTAAGCAGATGGATTTGTTTTCTCTTATACTGAAGCTTTTGACATATAAAAATCTAAGGCAATTCTGCAGCAAGTAGAGCCGAGATTATGAATTAGATAACATGGGAGAAATTGCCCAGCAAAGCTGAACAAGACTTGCTACACGTTTCTCTCATTCTTTCCCTTGGTAGAACATCGGGAGTGGCTAGCTGACACTGTACTTCATCATGTCCCAAAGAACAGGCATACCATAACCTCCGGTAAAGGCTTGCATATGTTGTTGGTGGTAAAGTTCTGCTTAGACTCTCAGGTGGACTACTCTGCCGAGCCAGTTGTTTGTGAAATATCTTTCTCTGTTAAGCAGCAACCTGCTGTTGAATGCCGCCTTCACAAAAGAGAGACCCACTCTCTCAACAAGCAGGTGTCAAGTATAATAAAGAAAAATTGGTGGAATAATTGGGGTGGTTGCTGAATCTAGGTTACCATTGTGTGAAAGAAAATGTATAGGACAAGAATCTTTAAAGAGAAGTGAACAGCTCTGTCTGCAAGGCTCCAGCATGGTCAGAGAAACAAAGATAGCCAAAGAGAGTGAGTGGAGGTAATGGAGAGGGATGGGAAGACTCAGAATTCTGGGCAAAATACTTCATGAACAGAAATGCATACTCAAGGATCTAACTTTCTGCCAAACAAACCCAGCAACCCCCATCATTCTTAATTTTGCAGAATGGAAATTAGTTGTATTACGTTGTTTAGGATTGAATGTGAGTATTCATTACAAAAAGCAATCAGAAGGGAAGAGAAAAAAAGGAGGGAAGGAAGGGAGGGAGGGAGGGAAGGTGGGAAGAAGGGTGGGAGAGAGGGAGGAAAGAAAGGGAAGGGAGGGGAGGGGAAGGAAGCGAAGGGTAAAAGCGTTATTGGTAACTGGGTTGTGCAAGATAAATACTATCTATTGGCTTTTGATTATGGGTCATATTGTTATATTTTCAGAAATTGAAATATTTTCTCAGTAAATATTTAGTGAGCATCTGTCATGTACCAGAACACTCTCTTGGAATTGCAATTAGAAACCACCCATCTCCTAACATGGCCGAGAAACCCCCAGTCACAGTCAGAACTGTTCAGAAAGTGAGCAGATAAGAGGTCTGAGAGTCTGCACAGTGGGCTGGAGCTCAGCCTCAGCAGAGATGGCTGGTGAGCATTCCCAGAGGAGGGGAATCCTGCCCAAATTTTACAAGGTGAAGAAGACTTAGGTCAGTGAAAACACAGAAAGCAGCCATTTGAGGACCAGCCAGTGCAGTGCTGGAAGCCCCGGGAATCCTGTAAGCATGGCCCGTTCTGAGGCTGCCATTCAGCAGGACTGTCAGTCAGGTAGGGGACAAGGACAGTTGCTGGTAGACTCGACACCGGACAGAGATGCAAAGCCAAGATAATAAAAGGATTTAACTTGCTAAAGGTTTTGATTTTTCTTTTCCTCATGTAGTAAATAACACATAATGCAATTGAATTTGAATATATTAGAATGTTCAAAATTGAGAACTGCTCCAAATTACCCATCTGGTTCTATGTGGAAACGCATGGCACATAAACATGCAGAGATCAGTGTCTATTCTCCCTGTGAGTGACATGTATTAAAGTTTCATTTGCTTGACCATTATTCAAGCCTGTCCACTGATATTCTATCTAATTAAAACCTTGCCTATATACTACACCAATTGCTATTATGTTAAAAGTAGTTCAACCCAGGGGCTAGGGAGATGGTTCAGGTGGTAAAGTGTTTTGCCAGACAAGCATGAGATCCCCAGCATCCATGAAAAACCATCTGGGCTTGGTGGTGCATGCTCACAGTCCCAGGTGGCTCCCTGGGGTTTGCTGGGCTGTTGCGCTAACTCAATCGGTTTAGTGAGAGATCCTGTTTCAAAATCTAAGATTTGGAAAGAGGTTGAGGAAATCACTCGGTGTTGACCTCTGGCCTACAGGCAGAGAGAGAGAGAGAGAGAGAGAGAGAGAGAGGGAGGGAGAGGGAGAGAGAGGGAGGTATCATAGTGGGTAAAAGGTAAACTTTTACAGATAACAAAGATTCATATGCCAGCTCTGCCTTTACACACTGTAGCTTTTAAGCTTCCTTTTTATGTATTAATTTTAGCTGCCATAAAATAGAAGCTGCACTCCTTCCCCTGTATTAGAAGGGGTGGTAGGTAAATTACTAGAAGGCTCTGAGACCCAGCCTGTCCATGGCTAGTGCAGAATGCATGCTAGACATTATGATCTTTCCCATTGTGTTACCTTTGCATCAATGCTGACATCATTTTTAAGTATTTGCCAAATTGCCAAGGAAATTTTGCACGGCAAAGTACAAGTGCAGGGTAAATATCACCTAGTCTGAAATAACTTAGAACCAGATATAATTGTAATCACTAAATTAGAAGTTGGTCAGATAGTCTCAGGCGTTCCTAACATTGAGCACTACCATTGCGTTCGTTCCCTTCACTGATCTTCAGTAGATGGTTCCACTCAGGGCTCGGTATTCTCTCTTTGGCTCTAGTCCTCTCTTCGGTGTGCTTTCAGCTACCCAAACAGCCTCAGTGTTCAGCAGGTTTGCAGAAGGCAGCTCCATGACTCCTGGACCACCTCTGTAAACTGACTTCATTCAGTTTTGTTCATAAAGTATTTGTTCTGTTCTTTCTGTGTGCCTCTCTACTCCTCTGCAGCAACACTGTTGTGCAAGGTAGACATCACCACAATTAAATCTCCTTTAGCGTGTGTCAGCTTAACTAACTAGATGATATGTCTGATCTATTGCTGCCTGTGTTCACACAAAATGAATCTTTTGCAAACTCCATGCCACTGATGCCCTAGTCTTTTTCCTCTTCCTCTTCCTCCTCATCCTCCTCTTCCTTTTGTCCTCCCTTCTATCCAGCATCCCTAGCTCCTGCCTGACAAGGGAAACCCTCTTATCCTTTGTCATGTTTTATGCTGCTTTTTCTTCAAAACTGTATTTGGGGGGTTGGAGAGATGACTCATTATTAAGAGCACTTGTTGCTCTCATAGAGGACCCAAGTTTGGGTCTCCTCAGGTGGCTCACATGTGCCTGTGACTTCAGGGAATCTGACTCTTTCTTCTGGTCTCTGTGAGTACCCCATCACATGGCATACATTCTCTCTCTCTGTCTCTCTCTCTCTCTCTCTCTCTCTCTCTCTCTCCACACACACACACACACACACACACACACACACACACATACACAAAATCAAAATAACAAAAACAGACCTTTAAAAAAATATTTTTCCCAAAACCTAAAAATAGAATCATGCTATATTCTAACTTTGTATCGGAGAGGAAAAACTTCTGAAGTAAGAAGTAAAATTAATGATCGTTCACAGTATCAGTATGGCTAGAGACGTTTCTATTTTAATATCACCTTCAGGTAAAAAAAAAAGCCTGGAGATTTCTTTATTTGGTAACATAGAAAATCTTAGGACATAGCTGTTCAATGAGTAAATATGAGCTAATCTTATTCTTCTCTTCTAGTCTAGCAGGACAGCGGGAGAAAGGATGTCCTTTGTCTTGTCAGCAACAGAGATGTTTGACCTCTGCATTATCATGCACAGCATAGTTTCTTGCCTGTCAGCCAGAGAATCAAGTTTAATCATTTTTGAGACGATAACCCACGACAGTGTTCACTCCTCCCTCTCAAATTTCAGCTTCATGTTGATCGTATGTTCTTAATCACAATCTTACAAAACTCCGTCTTTCTCCTTGAGACATAATTCAAATTTTAATCAATTTCTGTATCTGGTTCTTTGATACCTAGCTTTCTTCCAGGTAATGAGTTCTATGAAGGAAGGATGTCATTCACTAACACTTGGCAGAGAACAAAGTCTTTGTAGTTTCTCCTTAAATCCTGGTTGAATAAACATGGACATTTATGAATGAATGGATGGGCAAGTGTTTACTAAGGAGGGAGCAGTGATAGAAATTTCAGAACTACTTCTGAATAGTTATTTGGATATGACTAATTACCACATGTGGTTTGAACATGTTCCTTAAAAGTCTGTATGTTGGAAACATAATCTATATGCCAATGGGATTGGAGGTGGGATCACTGGGGGTTCTGAGGTTTGAATGTGACATGTCCTATATAGGATCAGTTTGAACATTTACTCCTCAACTGGGGCCGCTGTTTAGGAAGGTGGTGGAGCCTTAGGAGGTGGAGACTTCCTAGAGGAAGTGGGCCACTGGGGAGGGTCTTGAGATTTTAGAGTCCCACCCCAATTCCTTTTCACTGTCTGCTTCCTGTCTGCAGATGCAACATCCCCAGCAGCCTTCCATTCTTGCCCTGAAGCTTTTCTTCCCATGATGAATTACAGCCCTTTGAACTGTGAGCAAAATAGACCTTTCCTCCTTTAAGTTGACTCTTGTCAGCTATTTTTGTCATGGTAAGAAGAATAGCAACTAATAAAATGTGTGATTAAGGAGTAGATGATAGGATTCCTGGCTTTATCAGCTGAGGAGGACCAGCCCTACCATGCTTGCAGTGTCCCGCCATGTGGTGACCTTCACTTATTACAGCAAGAAAGTCGTCAGAGCTGTTCTTCAGTATTCCAGCCTCCAGAGTCATGAGTCAAATAACTGCTGTTCTTTGTGTATATGATCATTAATTCTTTCACAATTTTATGTACATATGCATATGATGTACTTTGATCAGACTATACTCTCTTATCCTCTTGCCCATTTCCTCCTCCCACCGAACCCCTTCTTTTTCTCAAGTCCACCTCATACCTGTGTGTGTGTGTGTGCGTGTGCGTGTGCGTGTGTTCCACTGCATTTAACTAGGACTAATGAATGAGCATGGACTGGGGGCTATTTACTTGAGCTAGAAAAACTTACCAATGTCTGCATCCCCTTCCTTCAACAACCAATAGCTGGCTTAGCTCCTCAGGGAGGGAGGGACCTTACGATGCCCCTTCCCTCTCCATGATGGGATGTTGACAGGTGCAGTCCTGTGCAGGTCGATTTAAGTAATCACTGCTAGTGTGGTTTCATGGGTCCAAAGCCATGGCACACCCAGAAGTCAGCACCTCCCAGCATTCGTTCCATTTTTCTGCTCTTGTGTTCTTCCTGTTGCCTTTTCCACAGTGTCCTTCGAGCCTTCGATGGGTCCGTTTAGGGCTGAGCACTCACAACAGCCAGCCGTTCTCAGCACTTTGACCACATATGAGTCTCTGCATTAACCCAGTGTCAGGTACTTTGTTATAGTAACAGGAAATGGAATAAGATACCATCTCAGAACTGCAAGCATCATTGATCTCTAAACTTTCTGAGTTTTAAGAGTTCCCTATTAGGATGAAAAAGTTCAAATTTACACTTTCACAATTTGACACTCTTTCTCCTTTCCTCCAAGACAGGAATTATCAGAGAGCCCAAGTGGAGCCTGGGGATTTGTCCTCCAACACCACATCCTAAAAACGCTATCCTGCCCACTAAGCCAACTGAACTCTAGTAGAACCTAACAGGCTTTGAAGACTTCCA
>NW_008360319.1:2416018-2426018 GCF_000622305.1 Nannospalax galili | reverse complement strand
GAAAGAAGAAAGAGAAAGAAAGAAAAAGAAAGGAAGGAAGGAAGAAAGAAAGAAAGAAAGAAAGAAAGAAAGAAAGAAAGAAAGAAAGAAAGGAAGGAAGGAAGGAAAGGAGAGAGAAATTCATTATGAACAGAAGCAAGAGAAGGCAAATTCTCTGGTACACTGTTTGGCAAATAGAACCCCCATTTATATGTTAACAGTGATTGTTACTCGTACTAGAAATCTTAGTATTAAACAAAGGAGAAGACAGAAACAGCATATCAAGGTGGGTTCACTAAAAGAGAACTGGAAAGATCATCTGCAAGGTCTCTTCCACTTGTAAAGTTCAGGGGCTGAGGAGATAGGTTAATAGTTAAAACACTTACTGTGCAAACGTGAGGACCAAATTTTGGATTCCCAGAATCCCCATAAAATGCTGGGTGGGCGTTACAGCCTTGTCTGTAATTTCAGCCAAGACCAAGACAACCACAGAGCAAACAGACCACTGGGCGGCTTCTCCGGGAGCAGAGAAACAGCAGCAAGCAGGGACAGTTAGACATCTTTTATAGGCAGCTAGGTGCTTCGATAACTTTCCATGGCGTAGCCTGGGCAGTTTGGCTCAGGATTGGTTGGTCTCCCAGTAAGCAGAGGCACTTGCCTGAGGTGAAGCCCCGACCGCCATTTCAGAATGTTGGGAGCTGCGCTGCCTTTATAGGAGCCTTCCAGGAACCTAACAGTGGAGATCTGGGTTTGATTGAGAGACCCTGCTTCTATGAAGATCATTGAAAACTTAGCAGGGATACTTCAACCAAGAGCTTCCACATGTGCGTGTATATGAGTGCACATACACCCACACACATGCAAATGTGCATACACACATGCACACCACACACAGACACACATGAAGATGGAAAAATAATTGTAAAATTCTGTAACAGGATTTCTTTCTAAACGGAGTGCGGTTGCTTTGAGTCCTCATCGACTGGGTTATGATAGACTGATACAGCACTGGAAAACGTGCCCACTGATAGACCTGGAATTTCTAACACATTTTTAAATGTCCAAGTAGCACGCTTTACTAGGGAAATTCTCAAAGCACCTGTGGTATTAGGCATTTTTCTTTCAAGAGAGCAGTGTGGTTTCTGCAAGGCACATTCTTTTGTGTCACACAATGCCACCAGTGATATTTTTTCCGATCCCAACATGTGTTCTTACATCGAGTTTAATTTAGGAAGATTACAATCAGTGATCAGCTTTAGATCCCACCTGGATTCCTCATCATCTGTACTATTGTGGGAAGCTTTTGATGCTTTTATCTTTTGAATTTCAAAAACTACTGATTATCATTGATGACTCACAGAGGCTGAGAATCACTCACTTTCATAATCTTCCTTTTTTCCTAAATTATCTCTAATGTCCCACAAAATGAGTTTTTCAATGTCTGTTTCCCAGATACTATGTGCTCTGTGAAGTGGAGTCCCTAGTTGGTGATCTTTTTCCACCTACCCTCAGCTGCTAACATAATCCTAACTCATAAAGGACACTTGCCCATGGTTTGATGAATTACTGTGGACTGTTTTTCCCTCCTCTAACAAGTAAAAGCATTGCTATAAGACTCAGAACCAACAAAGCAGAATTCTCCCAATCTTAGTACATCTGTGGTGTTTTGTGTCCTGGAAGATGTTACACTCATGTACTGTACCATGGCATTTTGGTGAAAGACACACCCTACATGTGATGGTGATACCATAGCATTATAATTTTTCTTATTACCTAGTGATGTGGTAGCCATGTTAGTTTGTAGAAATCAACTCTATAACATTTATAATGATGAAATCGCCTAATGATGCTTTCTCTGACTATATCCTGCTCTAAGATAATACTTGATTATACTCATAAACACCACTGACTTTATTTATATACAGAGAGAGAGAGAGAGAGAGAGAGAGAGAGAGAGAGAGATTTAGGCACCTTCAAAGAAGACAGCTGATGTCTTAGTTCAGAGTTTGACATTAAAGAGTTCAAAGAGCTAAGATGGTTTCTCTTCTTCATTAAAATCCCACCCTTGATCACTGCCTCCCTGCCCCGCCATCTTTAGAGAACGGAGAACAAAAGAAGTATGTTCTTAAGATTCATGTAATACTGAAAGATTTTCACCCACATAAAAAGTGCAACAAAATGAGAAAGAACCCAGCATCCTGCCCAGGCACTGCTGTAGCCTACGCTCTAAGATAACACTTGACCACACACAAACCAAAGCAAACCAAAGCAGTGGTTGAAGGAAGTGATGGATGTGAGAGCCTATTCACTGTGTACCACTCGCACCCAGGTAGCATGGGACAGTGGGAAGAGCTCACCACTTCCCCCCCAAGCATCCCTGCAGACAGGAAACTGCTACCACCCTCATCTTACATTCTCAGGGGCAGCATTTATTGTGTTTGTGTGTGAATGTGCACATGTGTGTGCAGGCTTACAATTGGAGGTTAGAGGTCAACTTTAGGTGTCTTTACTCAGGATCCATCTTCCTTGTTTTATGAGACAGGGTATTTCACAGGCTTGGACCTCACTGGTTAACTTCCCCAATGCTAAGATTACAAGCAAGCCCCACCACACCTGGCTTTCTTTTGTAATGTGGGTTCTTAGGATTAAACTCGGGTCTTTAATGCACCTGCACTTGGGGGTTTCTGAAAAATCTGATTACAAGCAACTCTTAGAATTCTAGGGGGGATGTCATGATTTTATCTTGAAAAATACCCATGACCATCAAACCAAGACAGGCAAAACTAGCAGAGAGATCAGCTCTTTCCAGAAAGACTAAATGTTAAACTGTCAATTTCCAGAACCTACAGGAAGAAACAGCCTGAGCTGGTGATATCAAAGGACACCAAATCTTGGGTGGGAGAGAAGCATAGTCTGAAAGGCTGAATTGCAAGCTGACAAATTCAACCTGAGCTTTTTGCTCATTTTACCTTGAACCATCAGAAAACTTGTCCTGTTTTCCTTACCCTCTCTTGCCCCATTATTAAATCTACACAATGAAACCACTGTTAATTTCAAAAACCAGTTTCTGTTAAACACTAAAGAAATACAATGAATTCTCTGTTTATTATAGAAATTTCCAACTGTGTCAAAGCAGTTTCTCTGGGGGAAACAAAGTTTATTCTTGTAAATATCACTTAATGGCCCATTGGAGGTCATTTTCCTTTTTCATTTTAAGATTCTCATAAAAGCATGAGAAATTTCAGCTTAGGAAAATTATATAGTGGGTAAAGATTGGCTAAATCATTCAGCGGGAAGAATTTTTTGGACTATGTGTTCCAGATAAAAGTTGCCTAAGATATTTCACAGGACTGGGACGATGGCTCAGTGGGTAAAGTGCTTGGTGCACAAGCACAAGGGCCCAAGTTTACATTATCGGCACCAATGTAAAAGTATCTTGATACATGTAGCCCCGGTGCTAGAAGAGGGGTGGCAGGAGGATCCTGGATATTCCCTGGCGGTCATCTTAGCTGAATTAGCAATTCCAGGTTCAGTAAGATATCCTGTCTGAAAAAATACAGTGAAGAAGCAATTGAGGAAGGCGCCCAGCAGACACCAGCTGCTGGCCTCCAGATGCACTGTACCTACAGGTACACCCTCTGTCCTAGTTTCATTTTTGTTGCTGTGATAAAATACCCAGACAAAAACTAATGTAGGGGAAAAGCTTAGTTTGGCTTACAATTCTGGATTATGGGTCATCATGGTGAGGAAGTCAAGGCAGGATCTTCAAACAGGCAGTCAGTCCCCTTCATTGCAGAGAGAAGAGAATGCTCAAATGCTCAGCAGCATGCTTGCTTCTATTCAGCTCCATTTCTCCACTCTTAAACAATACAAGATCCCCTGCCTAGGGAATGGGGCTGCCCATAGTGGGCTAGGTCTTCATACACTGATCAATCCAATTAAGACAAGTCCACCACAGACATGCTCACAGGCCAACCCAATGCAAGCTTCATTGAGGCTCTTCCCAGGCAATCCTAAATTGTGTCAAACTGACAATTAAAGTGAACCATCACACCCACAAATATGTAATGCATACATCCACATACCCCCCTCAGTGCATACACCCTGAAACCCCCACTCCCTTGCCTGCTGTTAGGTCACTAGAAAACTGACATTTCTTTATAATCAAACTCATTCTCCTTCCTTCTACTAGGAAGTTTTGACTGGGTATCAATAGAAGGCCAAAAAAAAAAAAGATATCCATGTCTATGAAATCAAGAAGGAAGAACATGATCTGTACAGATAGGTGTGCTGAGATAGTCCTAGAGTCATGGCTGGCTTTACACATGGTGTTAGGGTTGTCCCTAATAATAAATCCATCTTCCAGCAAGTAGACAATCTCAGAACCAGTACAGTTAATGTTTATTTCACTAAGCACTGGGGAATTTCTTTACATCTCGATTTTTTTTTTTTATAATCCTAAGAGGACAATGTATTACTTCAGAATCTCAACTCCTTCTCATGGCATTCAGTTATTATCTGATGTCCTTACACATACTTATATATACTTGTCAATGTTGTTAGGGAATTACTTGAGTTCTCTGAATTTGGGGTACACATTACTTTGGAGTACAATAAAATAAAGGTTTCCACAAAGGGAAATCTTCATGCTTGCAGAGTTGAATGCTTCCAGGAATTCAGGCAGATAGACAGTGGCCAGATCATAAGGAGATTTTAGCTTGTGAAAGCAAACCAAATTATCCTTGTATCCTAGATTCTGGAAGACAAGCATCATCAGGAAGCCAAATTTTAGCAAGCATTGCACATGATCTGCAAAACGTCTTGTGAATTACAAGTGGCTATTTCTAGTGTTCTGGTGTCTGGTGTCTGTACTTGCCACTGGGGACTGTCAGACTATCAGAAAACTAATAATCATCCCATGGTACATCTTAGGTACATCAAGGGCTGTGATGATGCCCAGGCCTGGGGACTCTGAGGTATGTGTTTTGAGTGTTGGTGGGAGCCCTGCAGAAATATAATTCCATTTATCAGAAGCAGACAGCTTATAAAATTGTGTGAAACAACAGGTTCCAGAAGAAAAGCCAGAGACTAACGAAGCACTGGACACTGCTCTGGGAAAGCGGAGACACTATCGATGCTGTTTGCATTTCTCCTTAGACACAAATCAATCAGCCACGTTTTCTCAGCATGCCCTGCCAACAGTTTTCATCTGAAGTTACTGATGATTTTACTTTTAACCAACAAAAAAGATGAGACGGAGATAAATCAGTGTGCAGTGCAGAGGCTTAAAACAAGTGAGTCCTAAGAAGCAGTTTAAAGGAAAAATAATTAGAATGTATCGAGTAACACTTTATTTGACTTCTTGGGAAATGAAGCATTGTATGTAATGAAATTTTCTAAATATGAGAACTTCAACAATTCAGTGGGTTTTTTTTTGTTTTTTTTTTTTAAGAGTCATGAAGTTAGGGGGGAAATAAACGGGACAGATAAGGTGGCAATTGGAGGGGAGGGAGCAGGTAGAAGATTTGATCAATGCACATTATATGCATGTATGAAATCCTCAAACCAAAAAGAAGGTTATAAAAATAAGTATAAAATAGATAAATATTTCAAATATTAAACAAAATTACGTGATGGCAAATTATCTCTTGTGTGAGAGAGATAGAAAATGGGAAAATCTTGAGAATTACAGCTATTTAGTTAAAGATTTATTTCTTAAATGAGACATCAGTATTTAAGCATCATTATGCAATTCTTTATATCTGTTAGTAAATTTTAAGAATTGAAAACCAAAATAGAGGCTTTTCAGTTCTTATAGAAAAAGGTCAAGTATTTTGAATACCAAAGTTTTATAGAATTATCTAACCACACATTGTATACTGTGTCAACACAAATCTGTCACAACAATTTCTGTTCATTTCTACACTACATGGAACTTTAAACAGGATTCTATTCTTTTGTAGGTGGCATCAGCAGTTCCTTGTGGATAGATAAAGTTTGTTAAGAATCTGTTGGAAAGTTAAGAGTCAATAGGCCTGCATAAGTAACTCTAGGGAAAAGTGTAATTATATTAGCAGATGAGTTTTATTTCCTGAATAATGTTTGAAGCTATGTTCCTGGGAACTCAGATTAGGGGAAAATTTGACTTCTAGATAACATGTGTGTTTGAGGTTGTGTGTGAAATGTGTGTGTTTATGTGTGTGTGTGAGGTATGTGTGTGCGTATTTGTGGGGGGTGTTTGTGTGGGATATGTGTGTGCTTGTGTGGAGTGTGCATTAGGTGCGTAAATGTGTGTGTGAGGTGTGTGTATGTTTGTCTGGGGCATATTAGATATATGTATTTGTGGGGGATATATTTGTGTGACAGAGGTGTTTGTGTGTTTGTGTATGAAGTGGGGTGTGTTGGATGTGTGTTTATGTGTGAGATGTGTTTGTGTGGGTGTGTGTCTGTATATGAAGCACGTGTGTTCGTATATGAGGTGTGTGTGCTTGTAAGGGGTTATATTTGTGTGTGTGTGTGTGTGTGTGTGTGTGTTTACAAGCAGATTTGGAAACAGGCAGTACCTCTGAGCCACTGAGCCTTTTTTCTTTCTGCCTTGGGTTTCAGATGATCTTCAGAGCTGTACTGGACAATTACAGCAGAGGAACATGGCAGCAGTAACATGAGGCACACACATGTACCCACAGTCAGGAAGCAGACAGTGATCAGTTCTGATGCTCAGTTCCCTCATTATTGAGTCGGGGACTCTAGCCCAAGTAATGCCACGATCCACAGTCAAAGTGAGTCGTCCCACCTCAGTTAACTCAGTCTAGAAACTCCCTCAGAGACATGCCACAGGGTTGTCTCCCAGATCATTCCAGATCCTGTCAAACTGACAATACTGACCATCACAGCTGTGGTCAGTGGAGAGGGAAAGTAAGAGTCTCCATCTCATCCATATGGCCATTAGCCAAACACAAAGAGATTGTCCTGGTGTAGTCTTCTGAACATTTGTCAGAATACCAAAATTTGATGTTTCTAATCCACATTATAGCTATGCCTGAATAAAGAAACAGCCTGACTTTCAGCACTCGTTTTAAGGCCAGGAATGGTTCCACACTCTGAGAACCTGTTCCTTCAGCAACCTCATGGAACTCTGCTCTCCAGCCAGACTTCATTCATTCTTTTACTGAAACAGTATCCCAACATGAATTGGGGAAGTAGAAGCTAGGGTCCACCCTTTTCTTATCAGAGAATCTTGCTCTTTAATCCCTAGGCCTAGAACATCACACATACAATTACAGACAGATTTCTCAATTTTTCTCACTTTGCAATGAGGAAAACATTGCTTTCAGGCTTTGACAAGTTAATCAAACACACTCACATTCATTCACTATGTTGGGATCCTGAGTGATTAACATCAGGTGCCAAGGTGACAAAAGGAGCAGATGGCTGAGAGGAGAGCTTGTTTACATTAAAAACAGCAACTTAGGTTGCAAGGTTAGGTCGAAGTCAGTTCAGATTATGTCCATATTGTAAAAGTCATTCCTACACCAAAACCTAAAGTGCTTTGAGATTGTGCCGGACACACTCACCATCAGTGCCTGCCTTAGTCTCAGGAAGCACCAGGGCCCAGAAGGAGCTGCTGGTACTCACAGGGAGCAGATGTCATGATTACAAGGCTGTCTAAGTGACCTCTATATTGAATATGTGTGGATGGTGTGTATTTTACCTAAACAGAGATGCAATTATTGTCTGCTATACAGTCCTAGAAACGCTCAAGCCCTTTGGGTCAGTGTCAAAGCAGATTTATTAATAAGTTGTAACCGCCAATAGCAATCACAGTCCAAAGGAGTCATTTAAGACTGTATCAGTGCCTTCCAATGACAGTGAGAAGAGGAAATTATTTTAAAATCTGATCCTTGGCTTCATCCACTTTCCTCTGTCTGTTTGTCCTTGAGGCCCTGAGTTTGAATAAAGAAGTGACTCTACCTCCCCTTCCCAAATGTAACATTGGTCCCATTTTCTGCATCCTTGGGCAATCCTAATGTAGCAGGAAATAACATCAGCTTCCAGAAATTAAAATTCATCCCCTACACATACCAGTACTTAATTGAATGCTGACTGTCAGGTCTCTCAATCTTCCAAGTCACCCACCTCACAGTACTTGGAGGACAAATGTTGATGACCCATTTACTAAGTTTAGAAGGTGTTGAGTTCCTCTGTCTTAGCATGTCTTGCTTAGGTACAAGTCATGATCCCACAAATCAGATTTTTCCTGGAGAGTCACTGCTTAGAAATATTCTTAGCTAACCACATCTTTCTTATACCCATGGTTGCCTAAATCCCAAGGTTCCACTCAAAGTTGCTGCTAATCTTGAGAATCAAACCACATCCTGCTATTTTGTTGTTATTGCTCCTCACAAACTTCTCCACAACGGGCCACTGTGTCCGGGCCAAAGTGTCTACAACGATAATGCTGTCCTGAGAATGCGACACTCACTGAAATGGAGTTCTGTGTCACATGATCCCGTCTGAGGCAGGATCACATCTCACCCCATTGAGCTTACAGTTTCTCCCCTAATTAGTACAATACTCCCCTCACTGATGCACTGAGTCCAAGCTGGATTACTCAGGGCAAGTTGATGTCCTCAGCTCTTGTCAGCCAATTATCTGCCCATATTAATTTCATCTGCAGTTCCATGTATGTGAAGTGGCCTGATTCATTTTTAATACCCCCCAAAGACCTTCACATTAGGGTTCTTTGTACAATGTCACAGGTTTTATCTCTTTCCCTACAAGATGAAGAACTTTCTTTTATTCTTTTCTTTTTTAAAAATATGAACTGACTCAGATAATGTGTTAAAATTAGACATAGAGGGGAAAGCCAATGTGATCATATAGCAAAATAAATACATGAAAATGTCAAAAAAAAATATGAACTGAACCCTAATGAGTAGCATAGGGCTTATTTAGGTACTTAATTGAACGGAACTCACAGGTAACTTGGCAGAGTTTCAAGTGTCTACAGAAAATGTGCCTGTGCTCGTACATTTAAATCGACTATAATCTGCTAAATGACCCTTAAGTCTCATTGTTTTAGAAGTAAAACATAATGCAACACTATAAATGTAAATAAAGTTAGCATATGGTGCTGATATCATTACTGAAAAATAGATTATTTTCTTGCTTTGAATGTCAAAATATAAAGTTTGGGGCTGGAGAGGTGGGCTCAGCTCTTGAAGGCACTTGCTGCTCTTGCAGAGGATGGGGGGGGGCAGAAGGAGAGAACTGACTCCTGAAAGTTGTCCTCTGACCGCCACACATATGCCATGGTACCTGCACATTTCAACCCACCACAAGCACACACAATAAATAATAAATTAATTTAATTAAGTCTTTAAAAAAGATGAAGTTTACATTTTGGGACATGTTGCACAAAAATAGCTTCTTTGGGGGTGGGTTATTTATGAGTATAATATATTAACAAGCTCAATGGACACTAAAATTAATTTTATACATTGAATCTTGTTGGAGTTTGGTAAAAAGAAGTCAAAAGTAGAGGGAGAGAAAATAAGGCATAAGTGGAGAAAGGAGAGCTTGGCAGTGGTGACAGCATGCGCAACCTATGCAGACTCAATCAGACAAATACCAGCAAGAACTGCGGAAATGGGAAGGAGGCCACAACTTTGGCGAGGAATTATTGGCAGCTCATCACTGCTGGGTGAGGGAGAGCTGATCTTCTTTAAAGGAGTGACTCTACGTAGGTTGACTAGACACCAGCGGACACCTCTGTGTCCCTCACACAGAGAGACATTGAGGTACACAAACTTGACTCTATAGGCCTTAACATACATGACAAAATGCGTGAAGTCCTGTGGATGGACTGGGGAGATGCAGATAGGGAAAGGGGGTCTAAATGTGATTAAGATATATTGTATGATGGGGCTGGAGAGATGGCTCAGTGGTTAAGAGTACTGACTGCTCTTGCAGAGGACCCAGGTTCTATTCCCAGCACCCACATGGTGGCTACAAACCATCC
>NW_008360319.1:2415676-2415975 GCF_000622305.1 Nannospalax galili | reverse complement strand
CATGCTCAGGTACTAAGGATCTGAGTGTAACCGATTGTCACTAATAATAATCAGATACAGAGAGATTAAAGACACATGTGCAAACACGTGTTAGTAGCACTGAAAATGTAGGAAACAGCATAGCATAAAATGAAATGGAGATCTTCTCTAAAGGGTAAAAACTCATTCAGTTTTATGTCTTATAGAGTTTATACTGAGTTCAATATTGTATAACTGTATTAATTCAGTTGTGAACCTACAAATTTGCATCCACTTGTGAAAGAGATGTATGCTTGCTCTGGAGTATGTTATTGAATATA
>NW_008360319.1:2408013-2415647 GCF_000622305.1 Nannospalax galili | reverse complement strand
AAATTTTAAAAAACTTGAAAATAAAATTTGAAAAAAAAAATTTTTTTTTTTTAAAGTCACCAAAGCCACCAAGTAAAAGAGGTACAAAACCGTATCAAAAGCCCAGGCACTTAGGAATGGCAAGGCTGAGCTGTCACAAGGAAACTTTGAACTTGAAAGGCTGACAAAAATAGAAAAACTTGAAGTTGGATCAATTAAGGGAAGAAAATAGCCTTGCTCCCAGTTGATCTCAGAAGCTGAAAGCCCCTGACAGAGCTCATGCCGGTGACAGCCAGCAACTTCCAGAGGAGTGAATGTTCCACAGGTGGAGTCAGCAAGGGTGCTTCAGTCCGGGCCCCCACCATCTCCTTCCTTTGTAATTCCACAGTTAATAAGTGCTAATCTTTCTGTGCCTTCACCCAGGGATAGGAAGGAGCCGAGGGACAGGCACTTCCTGGTCAATTACAGGCTCGCGCTGCACCTAACAGCACCCTGGCAGACTCAGTATATTGGTCAATTACAGGCTCGCCCTGCACCTAACAGCACCCTGGCAGACTCAGTATATTCAACAGATAAGAACAAAAGGAGCCCAAGGCCTTATGGCTTCTTAACATAAGTTTTATTTGTGCCAAAGTTTTGCATTTACAGATCTACAAGGTTTCTAATAAAATATGGTGATCTGTCATTTATCTGTATTTTATTTTTATTCCTGATTCCCGTTCTCCAGAGGGTTTACCATTTGACTCACTTCCAACTCTTTTTGGTGTTTACCCTGCATGTCTCTCTACTGAAAGATCGACCTTAGTTTATTATAAAGGAAACCTATTCCTCTACCATTTCAGTTTCCCCAAAGTTATTAATAGCTTTATGGTTTTATTTCACTTAGCTTCCTCTGTAACTGTTACTAATTAATTTATAAAACTCTTCATAGCAAAAATGTGTCTCCAAGAAGTTGGATCAACTGGGTCGTAAGACGCATGTCTCTCAATTTCTTGCTTTAGTCCCCTATGTGGGTTGAGTATATTTTCTAGTAGCTTCCTAGGAAAAGAGATATGGCCACTGACTGTTGAACATGAGCATAGGTATATCAGTATAGATATATCAGTAGAAATATTTTTTAAATGTTTGCCTTCATCCCTGATAGATGGTTTAGATGGGCATAGAATATAAGATAGGAAATTATTTTTTCCTCAGAAATCCCAATGCTTTGTAAAATCTTTAGGGGTTGCAGAGATGGCTCAGTGGTGAAGAGCACTGGCTGTTCTTGCAGAGGACCTGGGTTTGAATTCTAGAACCCATAGGATGGCCAACAACCATCCAAAACTCCAATTCCAGGGACTCCAATGCCCTCTTCTGACTTCTGCAGGCATAGCACAACATGGGTGCACTTACATACATTCAAACAATTCACTCATACACATAAAATTAAAAAATAGTAAATAAAGGGGCTGGAAAGATGGCTCAGCAGTTAAGAGCACTGACTGCTCTTGCAGAGGACCTGGGTTCAATTCCCAGCACCCACATGGTGGCTACAAACCGTCATGACACAAGTGCACTTACACACATTCAGGAAATACACTCATACACATAAAATAAAACTAATAAATAAAATATTTTTTAAATAGTAAATAATGTCTCAAAAAGATAAAAAAATAGTAAATAAAATATTTTAAAAGCGTTCTTTAATCTCTTATTTGGTAGAGTACAGCTCTGACTAGTAAAGTCCTAGAAAATGAGAACGTAAAGAAAGTTTACAGATACTAAGTTCAACATTCGGTATCTAGACTTTTAATGAAACTCTTATCTCTGTATAAGGGCCCTAGTATTTTAAGAAGTCTTTCTGAGTCACAGTCTCCCCATATATTATCAATATTCTATCATGATTGAGGACAAGCAGCCACTCAACTAAAAATTATCAAACCAAGGATCTGAAGACTCTTGCTTTTCTTATTCTGAATTTCAATAAAATCCTTTATTTCAGCCACATAATTTTCAGACATGCCTGGCATGCCCAGTCCTGAGGGTCTGTGGTTCTCTGGTGCTTGTCAGCTGTTATATATAAGCTTCTTTCGGGGAGCATTTAATTGTAAACTTTTTATTTTTCTTTCGCTCTGTCAGTTACATTCTATCTGCTTTCAGAGTTCTGTTGTTATCCCGCCCCCCACCCAATTTAGTTTATGTCTGTGTATTTCTGTATTCGTGTATTTGTGTATATACATCCTTTTATATCATGCAGGGAAGTTTGGAAAGAGACAGAGACAAACTTGTTTGTTGCTTCTGCTGTGTTGACCAGAATGTATTTCTGTTTTATGTGAAATCTCCCTAAACACTTTGACAGAGTCCCTTAAATGTTACCAGTTTGAAAAACAAGCAAACAAAACAAGCAAAAATAAAAAGGTGTGGGGAGATGGCTTAGTGGGAAAAGTGCTCTCTGTGCATGCATAAGAACCTGAGTTCAGACTTTCAGCATTCACATAAAAAGCTGAACATGATGGCATGCATCTGTAACCCCAGTGCTGGGAGATGGAGACAGGCAGATCTAGGGGCCTTCCTGGCCAGCCAGACTGCCTGAAACAGGTTCAGGAGAGAATGTTTCAAAAAGAAAAAATATGGTAGAGAGAGAGAGAGAGATAGAGGAGGACACCTCTATCTCAGGCATTAACCTCTGGTCTCCTTACATGCACACACGGGTAGGCATACACATACAACACATACACAAACACAAAGACACACAGACACACACTTAACAAAAAAATTTTCCTAAACTTACTTTTCAAATAAAGTCTGGCCTGCAACTTCCAAATATAAAGCTGTTGAGAAGGAAGGAGCTCTGACAGAAAGTCTAGGTCAACTTCACCCCAGGTGGGTCCTGTTACCTCAGTGACTCAGTGTCACATCTCGAAAGAAGCAAAGAAATGGGAAAAAAAAATTGACACTGAGCTTGGTCTTGGGTTTTTGCTTGATGATACTGTCAGTGAAATATTAGCTTTCTTTTTTTTTTTTGGTTGATTAGTATTTTTTTAACTCAAAGGGATAAAGATATTGAGTGGATAATATACAATTTTTCATTTATTTTGGAGAACAAATCTACTATATTAAAGAAATGTCTTGCATACATTTGACATCGTTGCCCTTAGAGCCTGTGTATGCTTCTACTGGGCTGTGAGCTTGGAGCTAGCTTTGGGGAAGCTTTGAGAAGCCTTGCTCCAGGACCACGGCAGAGGACCCTTAGGAAGCACTTGAGAAGTTCCTTAACATAAAAGATACAATTCAACGTTTTCTAAAAGAAAAACAGGCATTCCTCCTTACTTTTCTCCTATGCTGCTTCTTTCCTTTGTTAAATAATTGTGAATCCTCTATTGGAATCTGTAGAAGCCTTGGTGGAGGGTAATATCCATGCAGATTTGGGTGAGCTGTGTAATCTTTCCTTGTCTCTGTAGAAATTTAAGCAGGTTTGTCATATAAAGAATGGAATCTAGGGGGCTGGAGACATGGCTCAGTGGTTAAGAGCACTGGCTGCTCTTGCAGAGAACCTGGGTTTGATTTCCAGCATCCACATGGAGGCTAACAACTGTCCATAACTCCAGTTCCAGGAGATTGGACACTCTCTTCTGGCTTTTGAGCGCATCGCATGCATAGGTGCACTTACATACATTCTGCTGATTACTGCTGGGTGAGGAAGAGCTGATCTTCTTAAAGGGAAGGACTCTAGGTAGGCTGACTAGACCTCAGTGATGCACTTGCACTGAGGGATGTCTGGGGACACTAACTGAGCTCAATAGACCTTAACACAAATGACAGAATGTATGAAATCTAGTGGAGGGGCTATGCTGAGGGGCCAGTGAGGAAGGGGGGTATAAAAATGATTAAGCTGTTCTGTATGGAATACCCAAAAATTCAATAAAGAATTTACAATAAAACACCCATATGCATCAAATAAAAATAAATAATTAAAAAAATAAAAGCATGGAATGTATCTCTAGGTAGAGACATACCCTTGTCTCCTCTTTTGAGAGTTAATTTAGTTGAGTCCCTGGCTAGGCGACTACCCGTAGGAAAGTAGGTTCATCTTAAAATGATCTATTTTATCCTCCCAGAATCCCCTCTTTCTACTACAGTTCCCTACCAGCTGCTATGAGAATTAGTTAGGTCTGCCTGCCTTTCTGGGTCCCTTTACCTCTCTCCTGTTTTCTGTTTTGTTCTGTTTCCTTTCAGATTTTAGCAGGAGCCTAAACATGCTTTTAAATTCCCTAATGCTTTGAGCTTCCCTACTCTTTTGCCAAAGCTCTCCTCCCTGCCATGTGGTTGCCTTCCAAGCTGGCTACGTCCTCCACGTGGTCGACCTGCACACTGACTATGTCCTCCACGTGGTTGACCTCCACTCTGGCTGCGTCCTCCACGTGGTTGACCTCCACTCTGGCCATTTCCTCCACTTAGCTGACCTCCACTCTGGCCATGTCCTCCACGTGGTTGACCTCTACTCTGGCTGTGTCCTCCACATGGCTGACCTCCACTCTGGCTGTGCCCTCCATGTGGTTAACCTCCATGCTGTATCCTCCACATGGTCGACCTCCACTTTGGCTGTGTCCTCCACGTGGTCGACCTCCACACTGACTATGTCCTCCACATGGTTGACCTCCACTCTGGCCGTGTCCTCCACGTGGTCGACCTCCACACTATGTCCTCCACATGGTTGACCTCCACTCCGGCCATGTCCTCTACTTGGCTGACCTCCACTCTGGCTGTGTCCTCCACATGGTTGACCTCTACTCTGGCTGTGTCCTCCACGTGGCTGACCTCCACGCTGGCTGTGTCCTCCACATGGTTGACCTCAGTGCTGACTGTGTCCTCCACGTGGTTGACCTCCACTCTGGCCATGTCCTCCATGTGGCTGACCTCTCCGCTGGCCACGTCCTCCACGTGGTTGACCTCCACTCTGGCCATGTCCTCCACGTGGCTGACCTCCACTCTGGCCGTGTCCTCCACGTGGTTGACCTCCACTCTGGCCGCGTCCTCCACGTGGCTGACCTCCACTCTGGCCGTGTCCTCCACGTGGTTGACCTCTACTTTGGCTGTGTCCTCCACGTGGCTGACCTCCACTCTGGCCATGTCCTCCACGTGGTTGACCTCCACGCTGGCTGTGTCCTCCACATGGTTGACCTTCACTCTGGCCGTGTCCTCCACGTGGCTGACCTCCACGCTGGCTGTGTCCTCCATTTTCCTCCAGGTGCTGTGAGATTTACAGTTTGCCTCAGTTGGGTTCTTTTTAAACTCTAAAAAAATCACCCTTGAGCTTCCATTTGAGTCCTTTCTTAACTTCTTTTATTAATGAGGTTAAGAACCCCAAAAGGGAACCTCCATTTCCCCAGTACCATATGGTGGCTCAACTGAGATTCTCCAAGAATTCTGGTAACACTTCTTTTTTAAAAATTTATTTAAAAAATATCTTACTGAGTTTTTGTGCATTTCATATAATAGATCTCAATCAAATTTAGACCTCGTCCCCAACTCATGCGCCTCATAACCCTCCACCAGATTTCATGCATTCTGATATATATGTGAAGTTCTTTCTGGTCAAGTATTTGTAACCACACATCCGTCAGTACAAGTTCATCACTGGAATCTAGCCAGCCTGTCTAGAGTCACTCCTGTAAAGAAAATCTACCCTCCCTCACCCAGCCATAATCAGTTGCCAATAGTCCCATGGCTGGGTTGGGGCCTGCTGCCCATTTCCCTTGTTCTGTGATGGGTTTTATCTCATTGACTCAGCATGGGTCTGTGCATGCTCTCACCATTGTTGCAAGTTCATATGAGCAAGTTCCTAGGGGACTCTTTCCTTATGTTCACACACCAACCCTGGCTCTTACAATCTTTCCACCCTCTCTTCCACAATGGTCCCTGAGTCATGACTGGGTGAAGTTTAATATAGGAGCCTTATCCAATAACATGCACTCTGCAGTCTCTCATTCTCTAAAACTTAGTCAGTTGAGACATTCTGTGCACATTGCACTTTGTTGTATAGAGAAGTTTCACTGGTGAGAGTTGAGGGATGTATTGGCATTCTCTCTACCCCCTGTTCCAATATGTTCCATGAGCCTTAGGTGTAGAGGTTCCACTGTGAATGTGTCAGTTAGGACCGGGATCTCTCAGACAAATATTCTCTATGTGTGACTAGTTGTAGAACTCTGTAATAACCTCCATCTGTTGCAGAAAGAAACTTATTGATGAGTAGTATATGGTAAACTTGCCTGTAAATATAAGGATTCATATTTAGCATACAGTAAGATATTTTATTTGACTAGAGATATGCCAGAGATACTTCTTGAACACCCTGGTAACACTTTTAATTCTTTTTATTTTATTATTTTTATTTTGTGTGTATGAGTGTATTGCCTGCATGTATTAAGTACATTTGTGTTATACAATGCCAGGGAGATCAGAAGAGGGTGAGGGCATTGGATCCCGGGAACTGGGGCTACAGAAGGTTGTTAGCCACCACGTGGGTGCTGGGAACCAAACCCAGGTTCTCTGTAAGAGCACCAGTGCTCTTAACCACTAGGTCATCTCTCCATCCCCAGTTTTAATTCTTTAATTAGGGGAGAAAATGAACCCATTCCTGTACCCCAGATGGCATCAGGATGATTTCTTAGGAAGGTTCTGGGTTACTAATAAGGAAACATTAGTGACCTATAGCTTTTTTCATGAAATTTTAACACAGTTTTCAAAAATCAAATATAAAGAACATGATAAGCTCTAAATGAGGCATTTAAAATGGTCTGTGTGAAATAGTGCTCCATAAGCGAGGAAGAGCTCACAAGCCCAAGGGTTTAGCCAAGGACAGGAACCTTGAGGGGTCTTGGATGACAGTGACAGATGGAGAAGATCCCTACCCCCTGCAAAGGAGTCAACACAGAATCAGTCAGGGGCTCTGGGAACCTCTTCCAACTGAAGTACAGTTTAAGCATTGTATAGAAACAGTAGATTAAGTTAGGAAAATAGATTAAAAGAGAGGAGGAGCCTTGGTGCTTACTTAAGGGATGATTCACCTAGCTACCATGTGAAGAAGGGTAAAAACAAGAGCTTGTGAGATGGAGCCTTACCCACCCAGGGTACTCTCCAAAGCTTGTACCCGGGCTACACCCACACTGACTGCTTACTGAATAAATGTTAATAGCGGTAAAGAAATGAAATGAGAAGTGTTGGTGTAACCTAGATACCTGATGAGAAGAGTCTTGTTTCCAACACTGGAGCTAAAAAGAACTGCAAAGAGAAATATCAGCACCAAGCAACTATTATGGACTGAACTGTGTCTCTTTTCTCCTCCAACCTTGATTGTTGGAGTCATCCTTAATATCTCAAAATGTGACTTCACTTGGAAACAGGGTTGTTGCATGTATAATTAGTTAATCCAGGATCACATTGGGTTAAGGTAGTTCTCTAATTCCATATGACTAGCAAAAGGGGAAATTTGGGCACATGCACATACATACATACATACATACTTTTATGTATGTATGTATGTATGTATGTATGTATGTATGTATTGCTAACATAGCCAGAAACACATAGACCATACTGCCACATCCCTAGACAAATGTAATTTCTTACTCTATGCTAAATATGGATTCTTATATTTACAGACAAGTATGCGAGTC
>NW_008360319.1:2387006-2407897 GCF_000622305.1 Nannospalax galili | reverse complement strand
GACTAGCAAAAGGGGAAATTTGGGCACATGCACATACATACATACATACATACTTTTATGTATGTATGTATGTATGTATGTATGTATGTATGTATGTATATGCTTGTGCATATATGTGTGAGATTATAAGTAAGAAGTACTCTACAGAATTGTGAGATTTCCCAAAAACAAACAAACAAAATACTGGGAAATTTCAACCTGAGCCCATTGGAGGCACATGATGAAGACGTGTTTGGTAATGAAAATAAACCCAAAACTATGCTCCATAAAAATCTAGAAATATGCTACTTAAGTTTGAGAAAACAGTGTTTACTGGAAATCCAACTAGCAAATGTAGCTAAACATGGAAGGCACTGTGGAAGCGGGGGACCTCTGCAAGGAAGAGCTGAGCAAGAGAGTGAGAAGGCCATGCATGGATTGGTCTCTGACCTATAAACAACTGGCAGAAGGAGCTTGGCCTTTCCCCTTGCTTCTTCCTCACCCTCCTCAAACACGTGCTGAGCTTGTGCTCCTACAGGATACTGAGCTTCAACGGGGAAGCGTGAAAATGAGAGGCCAGATGTGTGTCATCTGGCCTTCAAGGTTACAGCTCCTGATCCTCCAGCAGCAATGGAGATGTTCAAAACTAAGTCATTTTGAGGGGAAAGAAACACCCTAGGAATTCTCAGATGTCAAGGCAAGAGTACAAAGTAGAGCTAGAAGGACCGCCGAACATCAGCATTCTATGCTGAGCTTGACGGGGATCTCTTCATACTTAAAGGAGGAGAAAGCCTGGGAGATGACAGGCACAGTTCCCATTATTTATATAAATAGGAGACATAACCATAAAGCAACAGGAAGAGCGGCAGTAGAGTAGCCTAACAGGACGATTTTCAATCCACTCCCGCACAGTGGAACTACTACTGGCTGTGATCAGCATGCCTGGATTCTGGCAAATCGACACTATAGATAAATCACCAAATAGCAGATTTAACTCCACTCTCAAAGGAGAAACTGGCCTTGCTTAGGAATACCAAGCCCAAAGCCTCCAGGTGAACTGGCCCACACGCCCAAGTACTATGATTGGTATTGTTTTTTCAATTTTCTTCTTTGTTTGAGAGCTTTTCAGCAGGGTTTATGATTGTGGACTGCAGGCTTGCAACCATTGCTATACTCTATTAATGGGCCTATGAGAGGACAAATTGGAAAATTTGCCCTTGATAATTTAATCAAAGGTAAATCTGGATATGGCTGAGAGGAGATTTTGCAGATGAAATTAGTCTCTTTTGTCTTTGGGATTATTGGATGGGTCAAGTCTAACTACATAAGTTTTTTATGATTCACAGAACTCCAAACATCATTCGTGTCCAAATAAGGGCCAGGACTAGGGTTTGGGAGTATCTCAATAATAGGACACTCACATACATGCATGAATCTCTGGATTCAACTCCCAGCGATGGAAGAAAAAAAGAGAAGATGGAGGAGAAGGAAGATGGGGGTGGGGGGGGTAAGAAAAAAAAAGAAAAAAGAAAAGGAGAATCAAAGGAGAAAGGAGGAGGAAGAGGAGGAGGAGGAGGAGGAGGGACAAAGGAAGGGGGAGGAAGAAGAAACTAGATGATTGTAGGAACACAGAGCAAGCTCAGGCTGACTGCTGGTGAACAAATGGAAACTTCAGTCTTATCATCATAAGACACCAGATTCTACCATAACCTCATGAGCCTGGTCCGGCTTGGCTGCCATCTTAATTTCAGTCTTGCAAGACCCTAAGCAGAGAATGCAGTTGAAACACATTGGACATCTGACCTGAGAAACTGTGAGCTCCCACTTCATGTTGGTTGGTCTCAGCTATTGTGTTTGTGGCCATCTCTTGCATGGAACAGAAACTACATGAGGTGTTTTACATTGAGACACAGACCTTTGAATCTCTAGCTCGTAGGAAACCAACACAAGACGAAGCAAACAAACAAGCCTGCAAACTTCAATCCTTCTTCGAATGCCCAGTTTAATTTCCAGTTTGCCCCTGCATTCATTCACTCAACAAATACTTTTTGAATCCCTGTTTTGTGTAGGTCTGCTGTTGTGCACTGGACCTACACAAGTGGACATAATGCACAGCTTTTGTTTTGTCGCATCCCATCACATAGTAGCTGGTGAATTCAAGGCCTATCTACCTGAAAAGTGAAATCTAATACAGAGCCTCGTTGACTTAGAATGGGTGACATCCCTGTTAGCCCAGTAAAAGTTGAAAATATCCTGTTAAAAATGTAATTAATACATCTAATCTATTAAATACAATAGCTTAATCTCGATCACTTACCTTAACCTACAGTTGGGCAAAATCATTTAGCACAAAGCATGTTTTATGTTGAAGTGCTTATAGCTCATATAATTCATTTAATATTTTCATCAAAACAAGCCCATAACGATTGTGGAAGACTACAAAGAAATAGAATTTTCCAGACAGCTGGGAAATACTCATATGAATTTGCGGCAATGGAGGCAGCATGCACAAATCCAATGTAAGCTCAAGCCAGACAAAATCCCAGCATAGTTGTGGGGAAGTGGGTGAGAAACCCCAACCCTGCCTGAGGAACTATTAGCAACCATGGCTGCTGGGAAGGGAATAGTCAGTCTCTTCCAAATACATGACTCTTGGTAGGTTAACCAGGCTCTAGTGGGTGGACTCACACTGAATGACATTTGGGGACACAAATTACAGTACTTTAATTCGGGCAGAGGTACTAAGAGGAGGTGCAGATAGGGGAGAGTGCCTAAATGAAATTAGAATATATAAGAATTGCAAAGATTCAATTATCAATAACAAGCCCTTAGGCAACATGTTATAATGCCATGAGGTGTCCTTTGTTAACCCTGAGATTGGGGCTGTGTAGCAGCTGCCGTTCAGGCCTGCAACTCAGCATTCCTAAGGGGACTTGCTCTCATGAATTAGCCACTTTTCTCATCACTATGACAAAATGCTTAAGAAAGGAAGGTTTGTTTGAGCTCATGGTCTGAAGGGATTACAGCATGGAAGGCACAGGGGAGTGCTCCTCCGAAGCGAAGCAAGAGAGAGTGGCAGAGCCCCTTCCATCATGGCAGGACCTGGAAGCACAGCACAGGGCCAGAACTGGGTGAGGCTGTAACCCTCCAAGGCCTGCCCCAGCTCTGCCGCCAGGTCCCACTCCCTAAAGGTTCTACAATCTCCCCAGACAACACCATATGAGACCAGTGTCCAAATATGTGAGCTTACAGAGCACATTTCAGTTTCAACCCAAAACACCTGCACAAAAATCAAAATTCTAAATTCAGGGACTGGAGAGACGGCTCAGTGGTTATGAGTCCTTGCTGCTCTTGCAGAGGACCTGACTTTGGTTCCCAGCATTCAGGTAGGATGGCTCACATCGGCCTGTAGCTCCAGCTCCAAGGGATCTGATGCCCTCTTCTGGCCCCTATGGGTATGCACACACAAATAAAAATAATAAATAGTATTTTTTTTAATTCAAAGTACAGTCCTCCTGAATGTGAATTGCACACATGTGCCATAATGCATGTATGGAGGTCAGAGGACAACTTGCAGGACAGTTCTCTCCTTCTACCATGTGAGTCCTGAGGATCAAATTCAGGTCCCCAGGCTTATCAGCAAGCACCTTTGTTTGCTGAGCCATCTTGCCAGTCCATGTGTTCTTTTTATACTATCACAAGCCAAACCACGGTAAGAAGATTATCTATATTTATTACTGTTCTAATGAAAGCCAGCTACTTTGGGACCAGAAGTATCAGTGATGAACTTTTAAATGATCGCAATCATTGAGTTTTAATTTAAAGCTGTGTTTTTGGAAGAAGGTATACATTTTCCAACTAATAAGTTCTCAAATGCATGTTTGGTGTTTGCGGAATTATGTTCAAGCTGTATCTTACATACCCTTCCCTTTTCCAACTATGAGATAATTAAGTTACTAATATTTATTTTAAAATCATCCAGCTATGACATATATGTAGATATGTGTGTGTGTGTATTTCAAACATCTTTAGTATTAAGCTATGGGTCTTTCTGGATTGATTCCACATCTAAATTTATTAAAGGAGCAGGGATTTCACACCAGGACAAGTTTGTTATGATCAACATTCTGATTTTATGGAATTACACTAAAAAGTTCAATATTTATCTTGTCTTGCTGACACCCTTATCAGATGCTATCAGCCTTTCAGTCAAAACATTATGTTTCTAATTATACTGCAAATGGCCTGAGATCTGCAAATCAACATGTTTCTTTTAGTTCTCTCCCTCACTCTCCTCCAACCAAGGGGCCTCAGCCAGGGCTGAGCTGGCAGACTGCAGGATGATTCATGAGGTAGAGTGGGATTCAGTTTGGCTTTTCCAAAGGCTGCACAGAACCAGAAGGAGCCAATATGTGTCTGTTTCCACAAAACAAGCAGCTTTCTCAAAGGGGCACATGGGGTGCGGTGACCAGGAGGACGATCTCTTCTACTTTTTCGACAGCATGACCTGTTTACTGAGGAGAGGCCTGCTGCCTGTGCTCAGTAAGGGCACCCCAAAAAATCTTGACGGTTCCTCAGGAAGACTTACACAATTTGATTGTTTTCGTTGCTTATGAGCCAAGAACTCAGACTCAGGGTCTTCAAATCCCTTTGGGAAGACTCTGTAACTTAACTCATCTCTTGCCATAGAATCTATTTTTAGGAAAGAGGGATTTGGTTCTGGCCATGATTTTGATTAAAAGGCTCCTCAAAGACTGCTTATATTTTATGTATACTAATACAATTTACATATCAAATAGCAGTATCTTAGAATGGTTTGATATAGTTTTCAACAGAAGAAAAAAGAGGAAAATTTCAGTTTATAAAAACCCTCTCCCTAGAACAAATGTTTTTTTTTTAATAAATCACTTTTTCTAAGTGGGTCAGTATATTCAATGGTTAGTCATGTCTAATTCTTATTGCAAGTAATGGTCAATGGAATTGAAAAGAAAGCCCAATTTTCACAACCACTGCCTCAAAGGGAGAACGGAAGTTGGATTCCTTTGGAATTCAGAACTGGTTCTTGCTACTTCAATACACAAAACGTATGGCTTTAAATTTAAAATAAATATTTTGAAGGGGCTGGAGAGAAGGCTCAGCAGTTAAGAGTGAGGATAGCTCAGCAGGTAAGAGAAGGTATTTCTCTTATGGAGGACCAGGTTTTGGTGTCCAGCACCAACATCAAGGGACTTACAACTACCTGTAACTCCAGCTCCAGGGGTATCCCCACTTCTGGCTTCCATGGGCACCTGCACTCAAAAGTACACACACACACACACACACACACACAAGCACACACAATTAAAAATTTAAAATAAATCTTTGATTTTTAAAAAGACTGCTTACATTACACACAGAGACACACAACACACACACATACAGACACATGCATGCACGCACGCACCCACGCACGCCCTTCTGTGCCTTCCACAGAATAGTTAGACACAGATGGACAGGAACTCGTGTTTCTCACTGCCTCCCCCTGGATATCAGGTGCCTGCCTCATTTCTAAAACCTCCTGTAAGTCTAATTCAGTAGCGTATGCCAGGCCCCAGTGACCTAGTGATGCTCACAAGGCATAATTTTATCCCACCCCTCCTGATAAGTAGCAATTTACGTCAAGGTATTTCATTTCTTTAATTGCTATGGATAATTGCTGGTCTTTTTACACCACAACTCGCAATCAAAATTTCTTCAGATCTTAAGTTTTGCAGATCAGTCTCAATGAAATAAAGCCAGTGTAGCCTTAGATCACAGGCTTCAACAGAGCTGTGTATGTATCTGGGCTTAGTCATCACTATACCTGTGTATCAAGCATCGTGCCCAGCACACAACTGATACCAATAAATACTTGTTGAATGAAGTATTTTCAACTTTCCAACTATTTTGTAAATATTATTGGCTTGTACTAATTACACATAATGCAAAATTTCATTATATTTTCATATATGTATATAATACATTTTAAACATGTTCATGCCCAGTACCCTCTCACATCCCCTCCCACTGAGCCCCCTTCTCTTCTAAACCTGTCCCCTCTGGACTTCTTCATTCACTGAATAATTAAGAGTGCACATCAGTGTGATCAACTTGCATATCATATAGTCAAGATGGTTACAGAACTATTGAAACACTTCCCAAACCCCAGAGTCCTTCTCCCCAGATATCTTTGTCACTATAACGTCTTACCCACTGTACTTCTAGAAGTTCCCATGAGATTCAGTGGCTAAAGGGTTAATATTAGCTGCAGCAAGGAAGTGTCAGAACTCCCTGATTGGCTGATGCTCTGCTATGAACTGGCTTGGAAGTGCATGCTGGACTGTAGAAGTATTAAGTTAATGCACACTCAGGAATAACAGTCTTAAAGAGACAAATTCAGACCATAAACCACAAGCTTGATGTTTCACTTGTTTTATATGAATCGGCAGTTGAGAGGCCATGGCCAGTGGTGGTATTGCAGAGCAAGTGCTTAAGAAATACCAGGAAGGACTGGGGAGATGAGTCAGTTGGTAAAGCGCTTGCCTTGCAGGCCTGAAGATCTGAGTTCCATCCCCAGAACCCACATATGTCAGGCATGATGGTACATGCTTGTTAACCAGTGCTGGAGAGGTGGAGACAGGCAGATTTTTGGGACTTGCTGGCTAGCCAACCTGGCCGATAGGCAAGGTCTAGGCCAGTGAGAAATCCTAGCTCCAAAAAGGGGTGGTCTGCATCTGAGGAAGGGCACAGTATCTGAAGCTGTTCTCTGGCCTCTACACACACATAGGTGCATGCACACCTGTGCGCGTACACACACACACACACACACACACACACACACACACACACACACACACACACCAGAAGAAACAACTGGGAGGGGAAGACAGAGCAGTTAAGGAACCATAAATACTGCGTCAGCCTATTCGCCTAAGAATACCCCAAGAATAGAATCAGACTTTTAAAAATCTCCCCAAAGCACAGTAATCACAGAAGGAAATTTGGCAAACGCCTTCAAAACATAGCAAAGATGCCTACTTGCTGAATAATTTACGGAGCTTTCTTTCTAGGACTGATTTGGCTTGGGTGCTTTTTACAGCTCTATGTTCTGTTTTGTTGATGTTATAGGACTGCAGGAAAGGCACTGAACGAGAAGACGTGCTGGATAAGGAGGAGCCCTCTTTGCTTCCTTTCTTCCGTCTCTGTGGGAGAACGCAGGAAAACAAGCACTTTGCACATTATGGGAAGCTGGAGAGGTGTCTGTTTTGTAGTTGGCCCAAGACATTTTCTGAGTCATTTCTTGAGAGGAAAAGTCCTAGCAATAAACTCATGTCTTCAAAACTGTAGGTATTTGGCAAATCTTCTTTGGCAACACAATAGTAAGGGATGGGTGTGTATTCTTCATTATCTGACTTAGAAAAATGAAATTAAAGGAAGGAGGCAGCAGGTGCCTTCTTTCCACTTCACAGCACAGGCCACTCCTTGAATGCTACTTGGTTATCCGTTCACTGTAGTGTAACTATGTAGTTTATCTCTAGTCTTTTGCTTGCCGTCCATGAATTACATAGGATTTTTGTCTATTTATCTATCTTTTATTGATAGGTGCATAGTTTTACTTAGTTTTTAATGATCATATATTAATTATACATAACAATGTATTTCATTATGACATTTTCATACATGTATATAATGTATTTTTCTCATATGCATTCTTCGTTACCTCACCTGCCTCCCTCCCAGTCCTATTGATCTCTTTCCTCTTTCTAACTAGTCTCCTTTCTATGCTTTTGACAGGCCAATGAGCCAGCCAAGCTAAGTCAGTGAGAGACCCTATCTCAAAAGAATAAGGTGGAGAAGGGCCGGAGAGATGGCTCCGCGGTTAAGAGTGCTGGCGGCTCTTGCAGAGGACGTGGGTTCAGTTCTCAGCACCCACATGGTGACCAACAACTGTCAGTAACTCTAGTTCAGGGGAATCTGATGCTCTCTTCTGACCTCTGCAGCCACAATACTTACACAAGTGCATATATGCATATATATATATATATATGACAGGCAATACACTCATACACACTAAAATAAATAAAATATTAAAAAGTTTAAAAATAAGGTGGAGAAGTAATTGAGGAAGATACTCTATGTCAACCTCTAGCCTCTATATCCATGTGCACACATGTGCATACCCATACACATGCGTGTACATACAACACATATGCACAAATGATGCATGAGTCTGACTAGAAAAGAAACCCCAAATCAGGAGTGTTATGGAGCAATAAGTACCCTCGATATGCTGTTAGTAAATTTCAGAGCAATTTGTAGTTTACAGAAAAAAAATCTAGAAACTGAGAGAAAAACTTACTAAATTTAGAAATTAAATAGACATATGTATCACCCTTTATTTCAATTAAATTTAACAAGGTTAGTTTACAAGGCAGTAGAGAACACAGTAAGGAAACTGTCAAGGGTCAGACTTTGATTGTTTAGGTGTGAAACCTCCCATGACATTAGCAGGCCTTGACCTATTAGAGTATTAATCTTTTTAACCTCCGCGTACTCAACAAAAAAAAATTTTTTAATGTAAATTTGACCTCATTACATATTTAGGAAGGTTAACAAGATAATAAATGCTATGCTCTGCACAGAGCTTGGGGTAAGCCCTCCGTAAATGTTAGTTATGTTTGCTGTTATTATTAATATCACCTTATTTATTTTAAACCAGCTTAAAAACCAATCTATAGAATCATTTTTGTTGTACAAAAATAAATACAAATGAATTCTTTATCCTGAGGCAATAAGATTAATAATACAAATATTCAGGTTTCCTAGAGTAACATCTTTCATCTAAGCAGGCTGCTATCCATTCTTTTCCCATCACAGTTAATCGATGTAAGTGCACCACAAAACTGTATTTAAGTGATGTATGCCAGCATCTTCCAAATTTAGAATGATTCTGCATTCAAGGAGTTGAAGATACCCGGTTAATGACTTACTATTCCAAGAAAGCAGAAGCACCAGTGGCCCCTCTCATACCTCTACTTTATCATGCTTATGAGCCTCTCTGTTCCCAGTGCTGGACCAGTCCACAGGAAAGCCTGAAGTGTCTACCCACGACCCTTACTTAGCTAGACTGGATACTAGACACCCACAGGACTCACGAGTCAGAAGCATGGGGCCAAACACTCTTTTCTTACTTTGGCCTTTTGGAGTCTGTTATCTGCCTAAAGTCACTGTTTTCTTGCAACTTTGCTTTTATTTCTATTACAGTTTCCTTCCTGCCATCTCCCTTCCAGGAATAACATTTTGATCTAATTTAGGGATGATAACGAAAACCCAAGGTATTAAGAGTATGTGACCAAATCATCCCCCCTTAAAAGTGTATGGCCAGTCACTTGTATTCCAGGAAGAGTTGACATCATACTTCACAAGTGGCAGTGGGTGTTCCAATGCCCCATGGAGGACAAAGTTAGGAAACTCAGGCCGGATGACACTAGGCAATCAAGACTTCCAGACCTGCACCAGGGAGCACCTCTTTTCACACACTCACATTGTGTTTAACAGCTTATGTATGCTTGCCTTGTGAATTACAGAATCAATGTATTCTTTCGTAAAATAAATAATCCAAAAGAACATCAAGTAAAAGAGCAAAGACGTGTTCTCCCCTCTCGCGGGTTAACCGTAATCACCATCTGGAGAGCATTCTTTCCATCTTTCTCATTGATTCATTGACTCACAGTTTACTGAACACTTACTGGGGTGGGCTCAGAGCTACACACTGGGGACAAAGCAGTCAATAAAGCAGATGAGGCCTCTGCTGCCCTGGAACTTTCTTTTGGGATGGGAGGGTGCTAGAGAAGAAACACAATAAGGATCAAAGCAAATAAATAAAGGACGCTATTTGTTAGAGGGTGATGGTCTGAAATGGACGAAGGAGGTATGAGTTACTTCAGAGAGGGAGGAGAAGGCTCTGCCGATCAAGGGCTCAGAGGAGCATTCCAAAGGACGGAACAGCCAGAGGGTGGGAAATGCATGGTGTTCGGTGTCAGAAAAGCCATTCTTGCTGGGAGTGGTTGCACACACCTGCAATCTCAGTCTCCCGGAGTCTGAAGGCAGGAGGATTTCCAGTTCAAGGACATCCTGGAGTTTCATAGTGAGTTCTAGGCCAGACCGAGCTACGTAGTGTGACCTCGTTTCATAAGAAGAGGGGGAACAGAGAGGAAGGGAAAGGAAAAGAATTAGGGGGAGGGGATGTGAAGACAGGAGGATGGATGGGAGGGGGGCTAGCCATCCTTGTGCCCAGAAGCTAAGTGGATAAGAAAGGACCAGGCTATAGGAAATGAGTCCAGAAGGAGTCAGAGACTAGATCACACAGAGTTAGAGGCTTTTTTTAAAGACAGGGCTATTATCATGGGAAAAACAGGAAGGGACAACAATTGGGAGCGGACACAATTAGATTCCTATTTGTAAGAGTCTCCTTATTTTTCCCATGAAGAATGGATGTTAGGGAGACAAAAGTGGAATCAGAAGGCTACAATGTAAATTGCTCTGGTCAAGGAATGCTATCCTTAGGGAAGGAGCAAGTGACCTCTGATGACAGACTGTAAGTGCCCCTTTAGGGAAACATTAGTGGCTTGTGGTTTTAAACAAGCCCTCGGAAAAGATTATTTGAATTAGAGACTGGGGAGTCTTTTCCAATAGTCTCAGTGGGTGTTTCTTCTGGGATAATATAATAATCTTTGGGTTGAAACATTTACCTTGTCTCAGCTCTAAAAGTCTGCAATCACTTATATAACCAACCACTTGCTTTCTGCAGCCTCCGGGCACACATCTGTCACTGAGTAATAAGGCTTGAGTTAACTTTCCAAGGCTCTTGTGATGGGCTTGCCTTGCTGCCTTGTCTTGCTGTGGCTCATTGGGATGGCTCATCTGTGAACACAGCATCCAAGAGAGGACACCACACCGGATGTCAGCCTCATCCTCTCTCAGATAATCCTGTCTGCTGACTGGAAGCTGAGAGCTGTAACTCTCTCTACAGGCAAATTCAGATACTTTATCACAGCGATTATGTGTTTGTCATCCATCTGATCATGTAAACTGTGCTAGCCTTTCAACTAAGTTCCTCTCCTTGTTTCTGGTGTGTCATTGAAGAAATGATGGAGGGTCTACATCGACCTCATTGGTACCTTAGCCTTGTGGTTCTAATAATGTCACATAGACTTGGGGTTCATAAGAAAGCATGCTACTTCAGTACAGAATTTTTTTTTTTTGGTCTTTGTTTTTGTTTTTTGAGCAGGGTCTGATGTAGCCCAGACTAGCCTTGAACTTATTATGTAGCCAAGGCTGGCTTTGAACTCCTGCCATTCCTGGCTCCATCTTCTAAGTGCTAGGATTCCAGGTATGCAGCACTACACCTGGCTAGAACAGGACTTTCTGTGACACTCCACGCAGGTAAATTTCTTCAAATAAAAGTATAGTATATACTTATTTAATAATATGTTTTCTATATTTTACATCAGTGCAGAGCTCATGTTATGCTTTTATATACAGAGCTAAACAGACTTATGTATAGGCCTATGAATGAATAATATCTATGCATATTTTCTCCAGTTTCATTCTTTTCCATTTTTTTATTGTTTGATTATTTTATAGTGAAGTAGTGGCATGATTGTTTTGGGGGTAACCAAACACCTCCTGATTGGATTTGAGCCCCACTCCACAGGAGGGAACTCATGCGTGGTTCTCTAAACCTGGTCAAGAGCCAGTGACTGAGGAGGACCCTAGGGTCAGGTTAACCTACTATTATTGTTTTGCTAAATGATCATATTATCAAAAATACTGATGTTTTATATCCATAAATAAGTACGTACCTAACCTTCATCAGAGAAGCTTCTTATTGCAACAGACAGCAGTTAATAAATAAACCCATAACTAGCCAAAGTGAGAAAAAAAATGATGATGAAGTGCTCAGCCCTAAATGGGACAGCTATACCACCCTCTCCAAGGCTCAGGGAATATCACAGAAGAGGAGAGAAAAAATATGAGAGCCAGAGAATGGGAAGATGTGCATCAAAAAGATATCTTCCGGATGTGACGTAGCCATGGTACGCATGAACTCACTGTGTTCCTCAACATTTCACGATTGATGGCAGAAGGGCCTCAGGCCCATGAAGCCTACATCTTCTGAAGGATATTGGCAATTAATGGTTGTTGGGGTAAGGGATATCTATGCATTTGTTACTGGGTACATAGCACTCCTCTGTATACATATGCTGTGTATGTAGTTTACATTTTGTTGTTAAAATGTTGAAGAAGTGACTGTTCCTATAAGAACACATTTGTGCAGCTGGGTGCAAAGAGCTGCAAGGTGAATTCTATAAGTTGAATTGCTGTGTTAAAAGCATGTTTGTTTAATTTTTCATAGGCATTATCAAATCATTCTCTCAGGGATTTATACTTGTTGGTAATCACCAATCCTATTTCCCCATCATTGTTAATAGTCTATGTTTATAAATCATATAAATCAGAGGATCTACATTTTGAGCATTGAATTTGAATGCTGATGGTCATAGTCTAAATATTTATGTATCTCTCAAAACTCGTGTTTAAATACTCACCCCAAGGAGAAAGTAGGAAGTGGAGCTTTGGGAAGTGGTTGTGTTTTGGAAGCAGAGTTCTTGTGAATAAGAAACAAGAGAGCATCTCCATCCTTCCTACCACACGGAGACAAAGCAAGAAAATGCCACTTATGACCCCAGAAGTGTCCTCACCAGAGAGCAAATCTGCTGGCACCTCTCTACTGGATTCCAGCCTCCACAACTGTGGGAAATAAGTCTGTAGTGTCTACAAGTCACTCAGGGTGTAGGCGTCAAATCAGGCCAAGACAATCGCATATTCACATTTAATGGACTACGGTAATGATAGGGTTAGCTGGAAGTAGGAAATCTGGAAACTATCCTATCATTTCTCTGTAAATTGATCTGCATAGACTATTTTTTTCATTATCTATTGGCTGTCTGTACTCCATTTTTTGAGAAGTGTCTGTTCATTTTGCTGACTGGATTATTTTCTTTTTATGGTATTAAAATATTTTAAGTCCTCTACATATTCCAGATATTAGTCCTCCATCCAATATATAGCTGGCAAAGATTCGCTCTCACTCTGTAGTTTCTCTCGTCACTCTGTTACTTCTTTGGCTGAGCAGAGTCTTTTAATGTCATGAAGTATACCAGATGCAAAAAGACAAATATTATAATTTTTCTCTCATTTGTTTTTTTTCTCTCTCTCTCTCTCTCTCTCTCTCTCTCTCTCTCTCTCTCTCTGTGAAACTAGAGGTGGCAAGAGGGAGAAGTGTGGACCGGAGACTGTAATGGGATATGAACATGGTCAAACTCCATGATATACTTCAACAAAAGTGTCATAAATCACATTACTTGGTACAACAATTATACAGTACTGAAATTCTTTTTATACTCATCCATTTCTTCCTTTTGTATTTGTGTATGTACATGAGTTTGCATGTGTAGGGGTCGACATACGCCATGATACACATGCAGAAGTCAAAGGACAACTGTCAAGAGTCAGTTCTCTCCTTCTACCTTGTAGATCCTGGGGATCAAACTCAGGTCATCAGATTTGGTGACAAATGCCTTTGCCTGTTGAGCCATCTCACAGGCCCAAAAGTTGCCTATGTAAAAATATGAACAATTAGGTTGGACATGGTGATATGCGCCTTTAATCCCAGGTACCAAGGAGGTAGAGGCAGGTGGATCTCTGTGAGACTGAGGCCAGGCTGGTTGGCCTATATAGCAAGGTCCAGGCCAGCTGGGACTACAGGGAGACCCTGTCTTAAAAATAACAAACAAATCCAAAACACAATAAACAAACAAAAATACAAATAAGCTACCTTGTGTTCTTTATGTGTCTTTTTAGTGCTGTTAACCCTCTTTTTGCATGCACACACTTTTGCTGTTTCCTGCTAATTAATTTAGTGTTTGGTTTCCAGCTTTCTCTTAGAATACTTTTTCCTCAGATTTTCTAAATTTTCAGAAATTCCAAAATTTCAAGTAATTTTATTTACATTTTTCTATGTGCAAAGTTTAGCCAACTCTATCAAGTTTCATAGCCTTGGGGTTTCATGACTTTCTTAAGAAAAAATAACAGTAACTATCCTACTGCCTCATGTCGAATGCATTTATTTACAATTACCATATAGTTTTTATTTGCCAATAATTAGCCAGCCAGTTACAGCCACCCTTGTCAGCTGCCATGTAAAATTACTGTTGATTTCATGCAACAGAGGGCCAGGAATACAAAATGCCCCAAATGGCCAAAGTGTAGAGATTTAAGTGCAGAATGCTGGTCCTTGGACAGGACTCCTGTGTTAAACTACACCCACACAGGGCTCCAGGACCATTGCGGAAGAGGGGGCTGGAAAATTGTAAGAGCCAAGGAGGTGCGTGACCACATGGAAATAGAATCCTACAAGATCCTGGGACCCTGCTCACATGAGCCTATGGTGATGGTGTCAGCATGCACAGGACCCATGCAAACTCAAACAGGCAAAAACCCAGCACAGAACTGGGGAAATGGACAGCTGACCCCAATCGTAACTGAAGAAATATTGGCAACTGATTACTGCTGGGTGAGGAAGGGCTGATCTTCATAAAGTAAGAGACTCTAGATAGGCTGACTAGACCTCAGAAGATGAACTTGCACTAAGGGACATCTTGGGGCACTAACTTGACACATAGGCCTTAAGATAAATGACAGAATGTATGTTCCAGTGCGGGGGGTGGGGGGAACTATGGAAGGGTGCCGGTGGGGAAGGAGGTATAAAGATGATTAAGATTGACTGAGACGTTCTGCATGAAACACACAAAAAATTCAATAAGTTTTAAAAAATATTTTTGTAGATTCAATGGTTTAAGCAACAAATGTAGATTTTCAAACAGTTCCAGAAACTGAGTCTAAGATCAAATTGCCAGAGAGCTGGTTTCTACTGAGTCAGCATCCCCTTGATTTGCAGGTGTTTAAGGTCTCATTGTATCCTTATACAATCCCCTGTGTGTGTATGTGTGTGTGTGTGTTTGTGTGTGTGTGTGTGTGTGTGTGTGTGTGTGTGTGTGAGAGAGAGAGAGAGAGAGAGAGAGAGAGAGAGAGAGAGAGTTTCTTCTGATTAGGACACTAATCCCATCTCATCACCCATTTTCGTTATTTTTATTAGCACCTAAAGTCCACTTCTCTGAATATAATCACATTGGGAGCTTGGATTTCAATATGACTTGTGACTCTGAGGATAAACTAATTCAATCCTTAACATTAATCAGCAGAACTTTGCAGACAATAATAGACAAACCACTTTGTAGCATTCTTGCTAATAGAATGCAGAGACATGTTCCCTGATAGCCACGCATTTACAATCTAATCTCACAGACAGGAAACAAGATTGTAGTTTTGCAGATTAAGATGCCCATCACTAGGAAAGAACACAATGTGACAGAGACTGTCACCATGGCTGGGGGACTTGTTTTCCTGTACTTTCCCAAACCAAGAACTGCATCTTGAAATTAAAACACTGCGGTCCTCAACCTCTAATCAAAAATGACTTGTGAATTGCATTTGAAGGTGAGAGTGTATCACATGGCAGAGAGAAGGGGGAAAATACAGGAAAGACTGTAAAATATATCACAGTGCAGAAAACAATAAACCAACGCTTGGAGAATCTGAGGCTTATTGAAAGGTGCACACTCCCTAGGCAAGGAAGTAATAACAGGATAGATATGAAACACGTTTTTCTCCAAAATACTTAAAGCTTTTCTCAAATATTTATTATCTTCTTATAATCACAATAAAGTAAAAAGAAGCATCTTTGCTCAACGCTATTTTTATTTCATGTAGCAAGAAATACAGAGATTTCATGATCATATATTTATTAAGTAAATATCTGCTGAGTATCTACTTTGCATTGGGCCTCGTAACATTAAGCCTTGTGAGTACATAACAATGACTGGGACACAAGCTCTGCCTCCAAAAATTAAAGTGTTAAAGCCAAAAGGACATAAGAGATATACTCAGCTTGGAAACAGGATCTCTATGCTCTGTGTTAGCAACCACAGAGGACATCACTGTTTGCTGTTTGACTCAATGGTCACTGAGATTCTCAGAAGTGGCCTCGGAGAGCCTCCTGCAGAGCACAGTACAGAACCAGACTGATCCAGAGTTAATTCTCCCCCTGGCACTGTTAATGCCCTTCTGCCTTCTTTAATATTTTGCATGAAAACAACAAAAACATCCCCTGAATCCCAGAGTTTATTTTCCATTTTTCATAAAATTTAGGAACAAGACTGCAGGCTCATTAAACTAAAGAAAATAAACACGTCTTACGTAACTCTTGTAGCCCACTTCAATATTTGTCAGAGTTACTCAGAAAAGGTTTTTTTAAGAGCAAGCAAACAAACAAAGCTACTGAAGATAGAGAATGTATATACCTCGCTGCACTTTGGATCAAGAGAGATGGGAATGAAAGCCAACTTTTACCTCATTCCATTCCTTGGGAAAAGGTAAATATTCTCAGCGCGAAAACACTCACTTCAAAGGGGTTAAGAGATAGTTTATTCTGGAGCCAAATATGAGTGGCCATGGCTCAGGAAGACAGATTCGGGTTACTCCAAATTCCATGTTCCAGCATGGAATCAAGTTCATGAAGATTTTATCCTAACAGGACAAGGAAACTCATAAATTAAGACACTTTTTAAATATGTTGATGGAAACATTATATAGGCAGGTTAAATAACGCAAAGTAGGGAAACCTCTGCTATAGGCCTTAGGTGCTTTCTCACAACACTCATCACTGCTTGGTTGCTGGTAGCTAGTGGCCTGCTAATATGCTCAGAAAGTTTTCACCTGTTAGTCACAAGGATGTTAGGTCACACGCAGAGGTGGGCAAGATAGTCCAAGAGAAATTGTAATTAGGCTCTAGACCGGCAATGTTCCAACCTCTCCATAATCATTGAAGTTCTAATTAGATAATCAGTCTTGCAGAAGGGTCAATGTGAGGTGCGGCTCTCGTTCACATTGTAAAAAAGAAAATGGCCTTTATTAGAGCAAGAGAACCAAACTCAATAATGTGAGATTACATAACTGCAAAAGCTTTGTTGTTACATAAAATCTGTATCATTATATGCTAAATATTGGGACTGCCTAGAACAGCTAACGAAGCAGGGAATAGGTTTTCCCAGTGAGGCCCCCAATAACATTTTCCCTTGCGTCTGACTGATGTGGGGAATCGTGATGGAAAGCATTGCATCTGAGGCTCTCCTGGGACACGGGAGACTAGGATTCGGAACGGGTGATGCTGTTAACATGCCAGGCCTTTTACGGGCTCGTTTTGTTTTACTCAATCTGTGCTGTGCCCTTTTCAGAGCTTATTTCTGGTAATTTTCTTCACAGCTCAGACAGGCTGATAACATTGCGCCTATTTTATAAATGAAGAAATTTAGATTCTAAGGAATCCTGGGAGGTCTCCAAAAGTCAGGCAGGATCGAAGTCATGCCAGTTTCACAGGAGTACACCTGGCCTTTTCCCACTGTGAAAGGTCTACCTACATTCCAATTCTAATGTGGGTCCAGAAGGGGAAAAAAGACATAAAGATGCACCAGGTCAGCAATGATTTTTCTGTAAACAACCAGAGAGTCAGTTTTCAGCTTTGTGGGCCAGGTAGTTGCAGCTGTTGAACTCTGCAGTTGTAGCACAAAGGCAACCTGAGACAATGTGGAAAAGAATGAGCATGGGTTCAAATAAAACTTTATTCATAAAAACAGGTGGAGGGCTGGATTTAGCTCCCGCCACAGCTAGTTCAGTGTGGTTTGCAAGAACATAGGATGGGAGAAATGGTTGCAGAAGTTGAAAGAGTATGGGCAACAACACATTATATACCACATCATTAACTTCAGATACTTTAAAATTAAACAAGGATTATAAGGCAGCCTAGTTTTATAGAAGGAAAAAAAGGGGGAGGGGGGTTATGAGATGGCCCAGTCAGTAAAGTGCTTGCTGCGCTAACATGAAGTCCCGAGTTTGGTTCTAAGCATTCATGTAAAGCCTGGGCATGGTGGTATATGCCTAAAATTCTAGGAAAGTGGAGACAGAAGGATCCTTGGAGCTCACTGGCCAATGAACTCCAGGTTCAGTGAGACATTCTGTCTGTATTGGTTACTTTTCTGTTGTTGTGATAGAAACACCATGTGCCAAGGAAACTTTATAAAAGGAAAGACTTTATTTAGCTTATGCCCATTCCAAAGGGGTAAAAGTTCATCATGGTAGGAAGGCATGGCATCAGAGGTAGCTAGAGCATGTACTAAGGGCTCACATCTTCAAGCAGGCACAAGAATCAGAGGAGTGACTCAACATCAGGCAAGGCTTAAGAACTCTCTAAGTCCGCCCCCAGTGATGTGCTTCCTCCAGCATGACTACACCTTCTAAGACCTCCCAAAACAGTGCCACCAACTAGGGACAAAATGTACAAATACTTGGAGCCTATGGGAGACATTCTCATTCAAACCATCACACTGTCTCAAAAAGTAAGGGGGAAGACAATAGAGGGACACACTCAGCACTGACCTCCAACCTCCACATGCACATGTACCCATGTGCATGTGCACCACGATACATACACACACACACACACACACACACACACACACACACACAGAGCCAGATATTCAAAGAGAAGAAATATGGAAAAATTTTAAATCATGTATAGTTAAATTAGCCGAGATGTGTTAGACAAGGTAGGTTCAAAGCCAAGTTTTAGAGACAGGTTTGAAAGAAGCAAGGACCAGAAAAGAAATATTCTCTTTTCAACTTATATGTCTGAAATTTATAGACTATAGAATAAATAAAGGCACCAGGAAACACCACACAAATCTAGATTAAACAGGTAATGTAAGTAAAATTTCAAACCCTTTGGCCCACAAATTGCCTCGCAAAATTAATGTCATCTACCATGACTGACAAACTGATTAGATGAATTATTGATTATCCTAAGGAAGTCTGTCACCATACCATCCTGAATGCACTGGACCTCATCTGAAAATCCTAGGAAAGATTTCATCAGCAACGTTTTGTGGTTCATGCAACAGTTTCTCTAGATTTGACTCTGCGTTTCTACCTTTGTTCCAGTTTGGGCTCTAAATTGTAAAGCAGGGCATGGTTTTATCCAGATCCTCACTGCCTCTACCCCTCCCTTCTCTCTGCTGTCCTCCTAAGCCAGGGACTTGGAGCAGTGGGGATCAGCTGGCTAAACAGTGAGCAAGCTCACGGCCATGTTTACAAAGTAATTTTCCAATGGAAATTGGATGTGTTTGCACGATGAGCTTAACTTCCCCTGCTGGAAGCCTAGGGCTCAGCAGGCTCCAAACCCTCAGCTCACATGCAATGTATGTACTTTTCTGGTGCTCATATCTGCTTGTCATAATAAGTTTCTGATTCCAAGAATGCTGAGTGTTGGGATCAGGAAAACGGTGCAGAGAGATGGGGCATCAAGCATTACTCATGCTCTCGGCTCGAAGATGCCTAGGTTGAAAGACCTAGGACCTTACTCAAGTGAAGTCACAAACTGGTGATAAAAATAGCTGTATAGGAAATGGCACAGTCTTCCCCAAAAGGAAACCTTATTGATTCAGCTATAAAACTCAGTGACAGTCTGCCTGTTTGCATTCATTCTATCCACTCTAGACTTCCAACCCTTTCAAGGCTCCTCTCCTGGGCTGTGAGTTATAAGCAAGGCAGCTCTTAGTACTCTTCTTTGAATCACATTGCATTTCCCAATCCAGCTTCATCTGAGACACGGCTTTCTCTCTTACAGAGCTCTGAATCTAATGGTTGTCATCACCAAGTTTCTACAGTATTCCTTCAGAACCTTGGTCCTGTTTCAGTTTAAGAACCACAGTAATTACCTGACATGGCTTAGATACTTTAGACAAGACATTGGGCACAGAATAGGCACTGCCCGTGGTGGTAGCTGTTCTGTGATTATTTCAAGCATGTTGATCCAAACTAAGATGTACAGTAAGTATGAAACAGACAGTGGCTTTAAAGTCTTGCCTGTTGTTTAGTTTTGCATTGCTGTGACCAAATGCCTGACAGAAACAACTTCTGAAAGGCAAAGTTTATTTCAGCTCACAAGTTCAGAGGGATTTCAGTCCACCATGGCGGGAGAGGCATGGAGGAATGGCTCTATCTGTGGTGGCAGGAACATCTGTGGCTACTGTTCACATGGCTGGAGAACAGGAAGCAGAGAAAACTAGACAGTGTCCTTCAAAGACCAGCCCAGGCACCTAACTGCTCTATGCAGGTCCCATCCCCTAATGGCTCCATGGCTTTCAAAACAGCACCATCAAGAAGGTGCCAAGCATTCACCACATGAATCTACTGGAGACATCCCATATACAAATCATAGCAACTTAGTACAAAGGTAGAACATATACATATTATACTTTTTATATTAATTGTGTGCTAAAAATATATTTCAGATATGGTGACTTAAATAAGACAATAATATAAATCTTGCCTATTTATAATTTTTAAATTTAGTTCCTTGAAAGCTTAAAATTACATGCAATTCACCATATTTCTCGTGTGTATGTATGAATGCTCATATAGGTACACATGTGCAGATACATGTGCATCATCAGTATGTGTGTGGAGCCAGAGATATCACTCTCCAGGAGCCGTTCACCTTGTTTTTTGAAACAGGGTCTCTCACTAGGACTTGAGGCTTCCTGACTGGGCTAGATTGGCTGGCCAGTGAGGCCCAGGAATCTACCAGCCACCACTTCTCCAGCACTGGGATTACAAGTGGATCATCACCCCCAGCTTTGTCATGTGTTCTGGGAATC
>NW_008360319.1:2375197-2385871 GCF_000622305.1 Nannospalax galili | reverse complement strand
ACCAGGATTGCTGGAGGGCCCTCAGCTATGACGAGTGTTACCTGGTTGAGAAAGGTGGAGGATCAACATTTGAGTTTATTCAACTAAGTGCTCTATAACATCTTTCTTACTACCCCTAAGCTTATTCCAGTCAGGGAGAATTCCCAAGCACAACCCCAACCCCACAAAGCCCCAGCTGGCCTGGCACTCTCTATGTAGACAAGCTGGTCTTGAACTCAGAGAGATCTACCTACCTCTGGCTCCCAAGTGCTAGGATTAAAGGCATGTGCCACCAAGCCCAGCTAATAATCTTCTCTTTCGATTGGCGTTATTTAAATAAAACTTGCCCCAGCTGGCCTGGCACTCTCTATGTAGACAAGCTGGTCTTGAACTCAGAAAGATCCACCTACCTCTGGCTCCCAAGTGCTAGGATTAAAGGCATGTGCCACCACGCCCAGCTAATAATCTTCTCTTTCGATTGACGTTATTTAAATAAAACTCGGGGGCACCAGGATTGCTGGAGGGCCCTCAGCTATGACGAGTGTTACCTGGTTGAGAAAGGTGGAGGATCAACATTTGAGTTTATTCAACTAAGTGCTCTATAACATCTTTCTTACTACACCTAAGCCTATTCCAGTCAGGGAGAATTCCCAAGCACAACCCCAACCCCACAACTGCATAGGGCCCCATGGTCTGTTTCAAGACCTACTGTTGACATTCTTAATAATCCTCTCTCTTTTTCCTTTTCTTTCTTTCTTTTTTTTTTTTTTTTTTTTTTTTTTTTTGAAAAAGGGTTCCCCTTTGCCCCCGTACCCACTGGCACCTGCTGTGAATTCAGACTCACAGTGAATACGAGGTGTGTCACATCTGTGATGGAGGAAGTGGAGATGCTGACAACCCCAAGAGGCCTTTCTCTCCATTTACATATGAACTTGCTATGCTGAGAAGAGTGTGCTTGTTCCACAGCGTGAACTTAACTCTCTAAAATCCATGTAAAAAATGTCAGATGTGTGGCCTGTTCACAGGACAAGCACTAGGACGTCAGAGACAGACAGACAAGTCCCTGAGGCTCACTGCCTAGCTGACCTACCCTAACTGACAAACTTCATGTCAGTGAGAGACTCTACATCAGATAACATGGTGGATGGCTCTGAAGGTACCTCTGAGGTTGACCTCTGGTCTCCACATGCATGTACACACATAGAAACACAACATGCACACACTTGAACACATGCATACGCACACAAACACAGATTAAATCTTCTAATGTATAAAGCAGTGGCTTCCTAAGAAATGGGAACAGTCCAGGAGGCTCACTGTAACTTTTCTTCTGTCAGTGCCTTGTGTTAGGCATGGAGAGAATGTCACAACAGTTTCTCATCCTCTTGGACTTCCTTATTCATCAGCTACAGATAAAGTGTTCAGGGAGTGTCCATATATCAAGAAGTAAAAGAAATATTTTGGAGTTAGTTTTGTGTAAAATTGCCACATTAATGCCCTTCAGGAAGACACCTGGACAACCTCAGTTAATTACTCTTGGTAGTGAGAGAGAACACACAGCATAGTGATCAAGGGAACTCTTAGAGCAATGAAAGACTTAGGACTTTGGTTGGGTGACTCTGGAGAAGCTCTAAGGAAACAGATTTGTTCTAAATTGAATATCATCAAAAATGGAGATAATTTTCTAAGTGTCCATCTCAATAAATCTCATCTATAGACAGGACAGACTAAAGCAAGTACAAAGAATCATTGGAATCTGAGTGTGTTGACACACGTGTAATTCCAGCACTCAAGAGGTGAGGCAGGAACGTGGTGAGTTCAAGACTAGTCTGGGCTATGTAGTGAGCTCCTGGGACAGCCTGAGCTACACTATGAGACCTTGGCTAGAAAGAACGAAGGAGAGGAGGGAAGAAGGGAGGGAGGGAGGGAGGGAGGGAGGAAGGAGGAAGCGAGCGAGGGAGGCAGGCATAATTGGTGATGACACAGCAGTTCATTCACAGAGTAAGAGAAGGAATGTACTGCACTTTTGGGCTACAGCCCCTTGCTCTCAGGGAGCATTCTGTGAGACTAACCCTAAACAGAGCACATAGCTTCACAGTGTCACATCAGTTGGAGAAACACTGAAAACAAACTGTGAACATGACATCCAATTCCAAGACACTAGGCTGCCTTTCTTTCTCACGCTGTTCTATTAAGGAAATAAAAATCACAAATGTATAAGCTATGGAACACAAATTGTGTCACTTTGGTGGTTCTACATGGGAGCGAAATGTATTCAAATTTGCATCAAAACTGGCATAAAGATGAATGCTAAAATCCACGCTAATCATTTGAATCTGTTTAAATTTCAGTACCATTGATGACAGCATCTTTTGCTTTTAGAACAAGTTGGCTCTGCAGTTTCTTTTGCACCCAGTCACACACATTATGTATCTGGCTCTCTTCCTAGGCCTGTCTTTTTATCCTTGACAGGATCCCAAAGAGAAATTCTAAGTCTTGTTTTCTTTTGTCCTTCAGAGATCACTAGACGCTCCATGCTACCTATAATGCTACAGGCACTCAAATCCCTGCAGTGTCCTTATTAGTGATCACTTTGGTAAAATGAGGAGTCAGCAGTTTGTGGTTAATCTGGAGTGTCAATTTGAATGGCTTGAGAATCACCATGGAAACACACTTCGGGGTATATCTATGAGGGTGTTTGTAGAAAGGTTCAACTGAGAAGCAACGACTTTTCTAAATGTGGATGGTACCATCTCATGAATTTGGATCCCAGACTGAATAAAAAGTAGAAAGCTGGCTGAGTGCCAGCCCTGGTGAGGGGGTCCAGTGTAAACCCAGCTGCCTCACACTCCTGCCGTCATGACTTCCACACCATGATGGACTGTACTCTCAGACTGTGAGTCAATGTAAACCCCAGCTTCCTTAAGCCGCTTTTGTTAGGAATTGATCGCAGCAACCTAGAAAGTAGCTAATCTAGAGAGCAGAGTCATCTTTCTCTCCCCAGATCCCAGTCCTCCCTTGTATGGAGCAGAAGTAGGAAGAGTTCAGAACAGCTCTCCCTGTTGAGCATTGAAAGCTATCATTCCTGAACTTGCACTGGTGGGTAGAGTTCCCTAGTTACTGTTAGGCCTTTCTTTGCCCCCGCCCAAGGTCAAAGACACAATTTTCTACTCGATTTTTCTGATGAACTTCTCACCTACAATCTTTCCCCTCTCATTTCACATTACCCTGAAAGTCTTCCAACAGCATCTCAGGCCACGTTTATTCTTGAGAGCAATTTCTAGTGAGTCTGTTTCTTAGGAAACTGTTTCCCTACCCTGGACATAGAAGACAGCATCACAAAATAATTCAGAGCAAGATGTTTGAATGGACATTTAAAGTGACTTCACACCAAACCAGACGAAACCAGACAGTTGAACTCCATTAAAAAACAGAATTTTTATTAGATCCTCCTTTAAAAAAAAATAGTAACACCTGTTACTCTTATATCCGATATTGAAAGGATTTTGTGACACGAAGTGTTAAAGGGAGATTGGATAAGACTTTCCCCAATGTTGTGTCCTAATACCTGCAGATAGCCCCTGGACTGTCACTTAAGGTTCAATACAATTAACATGCTGAACAAGAAGTTCGAATAGAAAGACAAAGGAAGAAATAATATACCCCTCCTGGATCTCCAGTCCCCTCCCAGGACAGAATTCTCTCCCCATCTGAGCACTCCAAGTGGAGGTGTGTGGTTACAGATGTGATCTTGGTGACTTTTCTTGACTGTTGCTGTTCAAATGGGAAGCCACAAGTTCTCGTGGATCTTCGTCTGCCCTCACCCCGAATGTGCATCAGAGTTCACCCACCTGTGGCTGGACTTATTTCTCAAATAAAGTTTTCTACTCTTTCCTCCATTCATCAGATGTTTGTTAACCATCATTAAAAGACTAGAGAACCATAATTTACTTACTGAATTGGAAATTGCCCTCAAGATTCATGGACTGAAAACTTGATATCCAGGCTCTGTTGAGAGATGACTGAATCATGAGGCTGCTAGTTCATCAATGGAATAACCTCGTGATGGCTTCAGAGCTGACTGGGTTATTACGAGGTACAGCCTACTTGGAGGAGTTAGGTCACTGGGGATCTGAGGAGCACGTGTTGGGCCTCACTGTCTCACCACCCAACTTTTCTTCCTGGTGGCCATGAAGTGGGTAGCTTGTCACTGTCACCACTTCCGCCATGATAACTTTTCCCTCTCACAAACCAAACTCAAGCCCAGGACATCTTACCTCAATGAGGGATATATATATATATATGATACATATTGATCATATTCATTTACCATTACCTCCCTCCAAATTTCTCTAGTTTGCTATATTCCCTCCCCCTCCCAGCTTCATGTCCTCTTTTTATTTACTTATTTGTTATTAATAACCCCCTGAGTCCACTTAGTGCTGCCCATATACACATGGATATGTGACCACTCACTGGCACATGAGCAAGCCACCAGCAGCCAGGACCCCAAAGGATAGTGGTTTTTCCTCCCTCAGCAACCCATCACTGCTGATAGCTCCTCCCATAGGTGACGGGGTATCAGCAGCCCCTCTGCCACCCATCGTGGAGTTTTGACTTGCTTGATCTTATGCAGGTGTCCACAGGTCTTATGAGGTAATTTGGTTCATGCAACGATCATATGTCTAGTTGAAAGAACAGTAATTCATAGCTCTCTTCCTGTCCACCAGCTTTAATATTCTTTGGGCCCTTCTTAACTATTATTGAATAAAATATTTATGTATCCATGTATATTTATTCTATATAAGTGTAAGCTCTAAAGCTTCTCCATTACAAAACAGATGACAGATGATAGCTATAGATGATAGATATAGATGAAAGATAGATATAGATGATAGATTATATAGATGTAGATGATAGATGATAGATAACAGATAGACGAGACAGATGATAGATAATAGATGATAGATAGATAGATGATTGATAGATAATAGAAAGATAGATAGATAGATAGATAGATAGATAGATAGATAGATAGAGATTGATTGATTGATTGTCCTGTGATATTAGTGTTAACACTTGAGATTTTGTTACTTACAGTCAACCTCAGAGTTCTATGATGCAAATTAACTTGTCATCTTGCTGAGTGAGATATGATTTGAATTTTGATGGTCATATGGTGGTTACAGGGCAAAATTCACAATACAAAAAGAAACAAGAGAAATGGTCTCATGTTGACTCAGTTGAGAGGGATGTGACATTCTTAACTTCAGCCATGAAAAACAAAAGACAGGTACAAACGATGGCATGAGGAATCTGACTGTCTACACTGGTCGGAAAGCATAGACAGCAGCAATAACAGTGGGCTTCCATCACCTCTTCCTGCATGACTACAGGGACAGTACAATAAGCTCCAAGTTCATTCAAAACGAATACCTGTCTCTCCCTGAGGACTTGTCCTCAAGGCAAGTCTGATTTGACAGCAGCTGACATGCTTTCATTCCACAGAAATGCCAACAGCATCCACTCTGCCCATCCATGAAAGAACCTTATATTAGTCACTTTTCTGTTGCTGTGATAGAAATATCGACCCAACAAATTTATAGAAGGAAGAGTTTATTTGAGCTTATGGTTCCAGGGGAATTACAGTCCGTAATGGCAGGGAGGCATGGTGGCTGGAGGTGGCTGGAGCAGGAGCAGCAGAAGCTAAGCTCTCATGTCATCATGCAGGCACAGGAAGCAAGAGAGCAACTGGAGATCTGGAAAGGCTTAAGACCTCTCTAAACCCACCCCCAGTGACGTGCTTCCTCCAGGATGGCCACACTTTCTAAAATCTCCCAAAACAGTGCCACCATCTGGGGACAGAATGTCCAAATACTTGGAGCCTATGGGGAACATTTTCATTGAAACCACCACAAACCCATTAGCTTGTCTGATGGGTTCTGAGGCTCCATCCAGCTGTGTGGATGGAGCCCCGTGCACTGCATCTACTTGGGCAAAAAGGAAAAAGACATAAAGGGGTTAAAGTCTGGCCACTGTCAGTTTGTCATTAGCCTGACTGCACCTGTCAAAGGCCATTGAAGGTTTTGTTTTTATCACTTGAGAGAGGTAGAATTCTGAGAGAGAGAAGGAGAGAGAGAGAGAGAGAGAGAGAGAGAGAGAGAGAGAATAGGAATAGGAGAAAATTAGCTTCAAAATAACTATATTAAGCCAAACATGGCACAATATGTGTATAATCCTAGCAATCATGAGATTGAAGCAGGAAAATTATAGGTTTGAGACAAACCTGGGCTACATAGTGAGATCCAGGTCATCTTTGGCTATATAGTGAAAGAGAGACAGAGAAAGAGAAGAATTAATGAACTACATTTTAATGGAGACTAGCAAGTGGTAACCTCTGTGTTGGTCAAACTGGGTAATGGGGTCCCTTTTCCTTACACCTCCCTTTCCACTATAGAAGAGTAGCCAATTATAGGCTCAGCCTAAGAAAACCTGAAGAAGAAAAATATTCTCCTTACAAGAGGCTGTTCTTTTTCTAGATTACAAACACCAAAATGATATGGCAGATAGATAGATGATAGATAAATAGGAAGATAGAAAATAGATTAGATAGATAATAGATAAATAGATAGATAGATAGATGATAGATGATAGATAGATAGATGATAGGTAGATAAATGATAGATGATAGGTGATTGATAGATGATAGATGATTGATAGATGATAGATAAACAGATAGATGATAGATAGATAGATAGATAGATAGATAGATAGATAGATAGATAGATAGATAGATAGATAGATAGATAGATAGATAGATAGATAGATAGATAGATAGATAGATAGATAGATAGATAGATAGATAGATAGATAGATAGATAGATGATAGATGATAGATAGATAGATAGATAGATAGGTAGATAGATAGATAGATGGATGATGGATGGATGGATGCGTTAATGGATGGAGAGGATGATAGATAGGTAGGTAGGTAGGTAGATAGATAGATAGATAGATAGATAGATAGATAGATAGATAGAAATTAATTAAAACAGATTTGGGCTCTGTGTCTGTGACAGCCCAGAGTATGATCTGGGGCAACCATCTCATTTCTTCTCTCAGTCTCAGTGCCCCATCTATAAAATGAGGAAGTCAAAGAATTTCCCAAGTTCCCTTCTAGTTCTATCCTTTCAATCTATGTTTTTCCATTTTATTTATTTTTAGTGGATGTGTGTGGTGTGTATTAGGTATATGGGCATGCATGTGCAACCATGTACACGTAGAGGCTAGAGGACAACTTTGTAGAATCAGCTGTCTCCTTCCATCTCTTTGTGAGATCTGGGGGTGGAACTTGGGTCACCAGGCTTGTATGGCAAGAACCTTTACCTTCTGAGTCATCTCACTGGACCTAATCTATGTTTTGAGGGTCTACCACAGAGGGAGACCTCAGTCAACTGCTTGTGTTCTCAATATTCACATCACATAGATTGCTTACTTTTCCTCTGGCTGTGACAGATGCACCTTAAAGGAGAAAGGATTTACTTTGGCTCACACTTTAAGGGTACCGTCCATTACTGTGGGAAAGACATGGTAGAGATAGCTAGAAGCTGCTGGTCACATTGTGTCCACAGTCAGGAAGCAGAGAGAGAAGATTGCTGGTGCTTAATCTCTTTTTCCTTTTTATTCAGTCTGGGACCTTAGCCCATGAGACAGTGCTAACCTCATTAGGGATAGGTCTTCTGCCCTCTGTTAAATCTGTCTGGAAATGCCCTTATAGACATCCATAGAGATGTGTCTCCTAGGTGACTCTAAAGCCAATCAAACTGCCAATCAAGATTAACTATCATTTCACTTCTATTTGGGACCCAGGCTTCCAATAAACTCTGTTCCTAGTAACTATTTTACAATTACCTAGAGCAAGCTTTTTATCTGAAATTTGCTTGGGACGCTACCTTTCCTTTTTTATTTTGCTTTCTGCTTATTAAAAGAGCATGGTTACTGTAGAAAATTCAAATACATACACGGTCTTTCTTTGACACATATCTTTTTAAACTCTAAAATGCATTCACACATACACTCACTAGATTAAAAAAAATACTCAGACAATATTCTTTAACAAAGGTTGTGCATGTATTATATTGGCTCCTTTAATTGCTTTTTCCAGAAGAGGTGAGAACACTAAAGAATTAAAGTGTGAGCTGCATTTATCAAAATACAGATGCTGCTGTTGTTAGAGGCCTCCTCTTCCCTGGAATGCTGGGAAATGTTCTTAGAAACAATTACTAGTGTACTATCCCCCACGAGTTTCTTTCAGTAGTGACAGCATTTTATAATAAAATGACCAGGAAATTAAAAATGATTATTATTAATCAAAAGCAAATAATTTTGGTGTAAGAAGAAGCACAAAGATGAAGCACAAGAGATTTATAACCCCTTAAATCTGTCATCATCTAGGGAAAAAAAATCTAGATTTTTTTTTTAACTTTACTGCAGCACCACTGAGCAGAAAAACCAAATATTACTTTCTATTTCTTCAAACAAGAGGGGAGATTTTGCCATCATCAAAAATAAAATAAGGCTGGAGAGAAAGTTCCATCAGTAAAATGTGCTTACTACATAAACTCGAGGACTCAGATTCAGACCTCCAGCATCTACAGAGCAGAGCAAAGCCTGGCATTGCAGCACACACCTATAATCCCTATAATCCCAGCACTGGGGAGCTGGATGCAAAAGGCTCCCTGGGACTCTCAGGATAGCCAAGACACTGAGTGTCAGGTTCAGTGAGAAACCTTGTGTCAAAAAGTAAGGTGCAGAGTCATCAATCTGTGACTATCACATGCATGTGCACACATATGTACTTGCACAAACACATGCACATACATAGTGAAATAATACTTTGCTGAAGGAGTGCAAAACATTCCCTTTAAAAGTTCACTAAATATGGATCACCCTATTGTGCTAGCTGAAGGTTTCAGTCAGTACCTGTGCTGGATAGCTTTAGGGCCAACTTGACACACCTGGTTTGAGAGAGCCTCAATTGGAGAATTGCCTCCATTGGACAGGCCTGTGGCTATGTCAGTGGGGCATCTTCTTGATGAGTGACATGGGAGGGCCCAGCCCACTGTGAGTGGTGCCACCCCTAGACAGGTGGGCCTGTGTTGCACAAGAAAGCAGGTTGAGCAGGGGCCAGGGGAGCAAGCCAGTAAGCAGCGTTCCTCCATGTCCTGTGCTCCAGCTCCTGCCTCCAGGTTCCTGCTCTGAGTTCCTACCTTGGGCTCCCGGATAAACAGTGACCTGGGATATGTAAGCTAAATAAACCCTTTCCTCCCCAAGTTGGTATTGGTCAGAGTGTTTTGTCGCAGCAATGGAGAAACAAACCAGAACAGTATCAAAGTTTGTGGTCAGCCCAGCTGGATCTCCCTGCATCAGAGCTTTTCACTGTAGGCTGCTTGTTCCCAGACAAGGCGAGACAGGAGCAGCTCCTCCTCGCAATCTTGTTTAATCCTATGGTGACTGTGCAGTCTGGTTAGGGAAAAGGATTGGATTTGTCAGAGCTATGCATTCGGGGCAGAGCACACTGAGATCCTGGCTCTTGGGGGCTGTGCTGACTTCACAGCTCTCTGGCCACAGTGATGTATCTTTTCCTAGGAAAACCTTCTAGGGTATCTCTTGCTTTGGATTAACGGTCACTACAGAGCACTGTGCTCTCCCCTGATCTTGTAAATGTTCTCCATGGCCCTAGGGGCAGGGAAGAAAGAGAAGTGGTTTCTAGAAAGCATGACATCTTTTCAGTTGGTTATTCTCTACACAGGGGGACTCACTTTTGCAGAGAACAAGACTGTGATGTGAAAAAGCTTTCTATTTGGCTGCGTATCCCCACACACAAGATTTCAATAAAATATAGTACCACCCCCTGTAGGTTCTAAGAGGGAAAAGACAGCATCGTTCTCTGTACCTCTCTTCTCTCTCTCTCTTTCTCTCTCTATTTTTTTTTTTTTTTTTGGTCTTTCTGAAACACAGTCTCCCTGTAGCCCCAGCTGTCCTGGAACTCACTATGTAGACCAGGCTGGCCTTGAGCTCACAGAGATCCATCTGCCTCTGCCTCCCCACCACGCTGGGCTTGTACCTCTTTTCTCTGATGTTCAGTGCCTAGCATCTTCATGACACATGAATGAATGAATGAATGAATGAATGAACAAAAGGTTTCAATGAATGAATGATGGAAGGCAGTGAAAGCAGATGGTGGAAGGAATGGAATGTGACTTGTTCTTCCAAATAAAACCTAAAAAATAGAAACATGTATGCATTTATTGTGTTTATGTGCATATACATACCCATGTTTGCCACAGTGTGCATGTGGAGGTCAGAGGTCAACCTGTGGGAATAAGTTCTTTCTTTCTACCATGCACGTTCTGGGGATTGAACTCAGGCTGTTAGGATTGGTGGCAAGTGCCTTTACCTGCCAAGCCATCTTACCATCCCCCAAATAAAACATTTATTTAGTTAATTAGTTATTTAAAGGTTCTGGCGATTAAGCTCAGATTCTTAGCACATGCTAAACGCATGCTTACCACTGAGCTATGTCCCCAGACCCTCAAATAAAACAGTTTTTAAGTTGTATCTATTCATCCCCGATTTTGGCTTCACTGGGCATAATTCATCCTTTTCTTGCCTCAACCTGTGGGTGAGATAGGT
>NW_008360319.1:2300453-2374910 GCF_000622305.1 Nannospalax galili | reverse complement strand
TTGATGGTAAAACCTGCTATCATTTTATGTCCTGATAAAGAAAGGACTGTGTGATGTTTCCTGTTACCTCAAAGTTTTGTTCCACAAATTGAAAAGTTTCTCTAAGATTTACGTATGTGTTTTTTAACCAGTCTTGTTCATACATAAGTAAAATAAAATGGCTCCAAGGTTGGTGGCAAGCACCTTCACTCAGTGAGCTATCTTGCTGGTCCCCATCTGCTAAGCATCTCCATGATCCAGGAATAGGGTCTTTGACTGCTTTTCAGTCTGTCCTTGGGAGGCATCTTTGTCCATGACTTCATCCTTTGTGCCGTCCAAAGTTTTTCCTTGAACAAAAAGTCCTTTGTTGTCATCCCAGATTTCCTTCCAGGCCTCTGGGACCCTCCTGTGAGCCATGAAGGCTTGCTGACTAGAACAGGGACTCCTTCTGCCCTGTCTCAGAAGGTGGAGGAGTCAGCTTCCTGTGTGGAGTCCTCTTCCTTTCTTTTATTCCAGATAGTATGTGATTCCTTATGCTTGCAAAACCATAAGGAATCACTGTCATCCTTTACAGGAAAGTAACTGTGTCTCTAAAACCAAATGTGTACTCTGCTCCAACGTCTTCCTCTGTCCCCATTAACTTCATTTTAATGCCAGATAGTAGTGTAATCTGTGTGTATATGTGTGTGTGTGTGTCCATGCTTGCAAAACCATAAGGAATCACTGTCATCCTTTACAGGAAAGTAACTGTGTCTCTAAAACCAAATGTGTACTCTGCTCCAACGTATTCCTCTGTCCCCATTAACTTCACTTTAATGCCAGATAGTAGTGTAATCTGTGTGTATGTGTGTGTGTGTCCACGTATGGGACTGTGGGTATATGTGCATGTTATGTGTGCATGTGGAGGACAGCCTTCAGTGTCTGTGTGGTGTTAACTGTCAACTTGACAGACAACTGAAACTCCTGAGAGATGGGCTTCCGGGTGTGTCTATACGGGATTGTCTCAATTGCATTAATTAACCTGGGAAGACTTATCTAGATGGTATGGGACCATTGCCTGAACAGGGGATCCTGGGCTGTTTAAAGTGAGAAAGTGAGTGGAGGGCTGTGCATGTGTTCATCCCTCTCTGCTTCTTGTTTGCACACGCCATGTGCCAGCTCTCTGGAGCTTAGTTGTGACTTCCCTGTCATGAAGGACTGTAACTTGTACTCGGAACCAGAATAAATCCTTTTCTCCCTGAAGTTGTTTTGGTCACAGGAAGTTGTTCTATCACAGGAGCAGGAAAGGAAACTAAGTGCCATTTCTCAGGATCTTCCACCTTGTTTGTTTGTTTGTTTCTTGTTTGTTTGTTTGTTTCTTGTTTGTTTGTGGCAGCATCTCTCCATGGCCTGGAACTCAGCAAGTACATTAGGCTGATTGGGCATCGAACCCAAAGGATGTGCCTGCCTCCATCTCCCGATCCCAATCCCGAGGGGTGCTATCACAAGAGCACCACCACACCTGGCCTTTTTTAAGGAGAGTTCTGGGGATTGAAATCAGATCCTGATGCTTGTAAGGCAAGTGCTTTACTCTGAGCCTGAGCCGCCTCCCCAGTCTCATAATCTGCTTAAATACATTTTTTGAAATCATTATACTCAACATGTTACTGGTGAGACTGAGATGTATAAATAGGCTCCAAAGGAAGCTCGAGTTTCGAAGAAAACATAGTACATGTTAGGTAAAAAGCCCAGCAACCACAAGGAGGGGATGAAGAAAACATCATGCATTTGAAGTTTGGCACCAAATACAAATATACAGCTTATTAAAGAAAGTAAACGCTGGGGCTGGAGAGATGACTCAGCAGTTAAGAACACTGGTTGCTCTTGCAGAAGACCTACGTTCAGTTCCCAGCACCTGTATGGCAGCTAATCACTGTGTGTAACTCCAGTTCCAGGGAGTCCAATGCCCTCTTCTGATCGCCACAGACATTACACATACCTAGTAAGCTTATATACATGCAGGCAAAACACGCATATACATAAACATTTTTAAAAAGAAATAAAAAATAAGAGATGCACCATTGGAAGAAAGGGCTGGCAGCCCTCCTGGTCTCTCTCTGCAAACTGGCTTTGTCCACGTGTTAATCTTGATTTAGCTTTTGTAGTTCTCAGTTTCCTACTACAAACACATGGGGTGCGTCAATGCGCAGAACACAATTGCAGTGGTTCAGAAGAACTACACCTAAGTTTGCATGTGTACAGGTAACAACAGCCTCATCATCGGGAAAGCTACCAGACCCTCATTGATGGAGCAGTGATAGGAAGATGCGTCCTGATTTCTGTTAGGTAAAAATGCGGAATTACAAAACAGTAGAGCTTGAGCCAGTGTTGGACACTTCTCCTCAGGAACCCTTTTGTTTCTGCTCATTCTGGAAGGATTTGACATCACAAAAGTCCCAAAACATGTCCCAAAGAAAAAGAGGACTAGGGCATTTTTGTAAACAAGCAGTATCAGCAAGTCAGTACAAACAGCCATTAGAATCACCTGAGGAATTGGAGGGAAACTAGTCAAAGTAAATCAGAACCTCTAGGATTGAGGCCTGGATAATTTTGAGAAGCTCTCTAGAGTTCTGAGGCACAGCATAGGCTGGGCACCACTGCTATGAGGATGAGGAACCCACAAGATTTTTAGAAAGCACATTCGTAGTGATGTCATGCTCAATTAAGAGCAGTTTGTGCTCCTCGGTGGCATCTGCAAGACGCAGTAGGTACCTGGGGGTTCCTTTCATCTGGGCAGTGCCTGACAGGGTACCCCTGACATTTTCTCCTTCTTACCCATGCACCAATCATTCTTTTTCCTCTCCTTCTCCTTCTTTGTAATAACGGTTTGGTTATCTTGTTGCATACCGAGCTTTTAAACCTTTCAAACTTCTGTTCAGAACCTCGAATGCCCTATCATGCATAGAAAACAGACTTTCCTGGATACTCTGTACGTAACTGTTTTATGCGGGTGCCCTGTGTGTGTGTGTGTGTATGTCTGTGTCTGTCTGTGCCTCTGTGTTGTGTGTGTCTGTGTCTGTGTTTATTTTTTGAGACATGGTCTCAAAAAATCTTGAATTTATCAAATGGTCTAGGTTAGCTGGCTGGGACCCAGTAAGGATCCACCTATCTCCACACTCCCGGTGCTGGTATTACAACTGTGTGCCACCAACCTGGCTTTTATTTATTTATTTATATTCATAAATTCTAGTGGTCTAACTCAAGTTTCAGGCAAATACCTTACTGAGTCATCACACCAGCTCCTGAATTTAGCTTTTGACTAATCCCTGCTTCTTTGGCTGGATGACCCTGACCCTGACCCCCCACTGCTCCTCCTGGTAAAGTACCTCTTCTTGCTCTGACTCCCTGGAGGACAGAAGAATGCAGAGCCCCCAGCTTGAGGGTGTTTAGGAGTCTCCACAGTCTAATCTCTTGTTACCCGAGGACAACAGACAGGAAGGGAAGGTACCTGAATTCAGTCAGAGGAAACCCTCCTGTAGTTCTTTTCAGTCAGTTCCTGGGTGCTATAACTCATACTGCCTAAATGCTGGAACTTGTCTACCATGTATTTGGGGTTCCTCTCCCCAAAGAAAAGATTTGCTTTTGGAAGATCCAATAGCCTCCTAATCCCATTTCTTCCTGGATTTGTTTTGTTTTGATACTTACAAACCCTGCATAATTAGAGAAAGCCATCCTTTCCAGAGCTTTAAAGATGTTGAAGAAATTGTTTAAAATTCATTTTCCAAGTGCCATCCATAATTTTCAAAGAAAATATACCACAGCATGCTCTGTTCTAAGCCCCATTGAGATTTTTATGGAGAAACTACAGTTGGTGCCTTTGTGTATTTTATTCAAATTTGGATAATATCATTTAAATAATGATCCATTTTAGAGAATGAAATAATCGATTTGCTGGAGGAGCCCCCGTCTCTGCATCTCACCCCGAGCTCACTGTTTGGCAATGAAGATTGTTTTCTCGGAAAGAGCTTACAGCGCATTTTTCTTCATATGACTTTCTTTCCCTGTAACAAACTGTACATTGCGCTATCCGTCATGAACAGAAAGAAAAATCTATTACCTGCAATCACTGCTCCCTGTTCTTTTCCACACTTGGGTGAGTTTCCTTAACACGCCATGCTTCCTAAGGAAACTGTAGCCCATGTGAATGAAACACAAGGAGGTGATATATTCTGCAAGGATCTGCCTATCTAGCATCTATCCATCTGTCTGTCTGTCTGTCTATCTATCATCTATCTATCTATCTATGTATATATCTTTGTATCTATCTACCATCTCTCTATCATCTGTATCATCAGTCATCCATTTATGTATCATCTATCCATCTATCTTCTACTACTATCTATCTATCTATCATCTATCATCTATCTATCATCTACCTATCTATCTGTCTATCATCTGTCTATCATCTGTCTATCATCTATCTATCATCTATTGTCTACCTATCATCTACCTATCTATCATCTATCATCTATCTATCTATCATCTATCTATCTATCTATCTATCTATCATCTATCTATCTATCATCTATCTATCTATCTGCAGTGCTGGGATTGAATCCAGTTCCTTATTCGTACTAGGTAAGTGTTCTGTCACTGAGCTGTGGTTTTCTACTGGTCTGCAATGAGTTCTTAGCAATCGTTATACAAGTATGCATATTGTTTTTTAAGTTAAAGTTATTTTAGAAGCTGTGTTGCTACTATTTATTGTCTGAGGTGGAACACATTGAACGTTTTCAGGGTTTAATTTCCTTATGTCAGAAAGGAAGTGATTTTTTTAAATGTGCCCCACAGAGTTTTTGTGAAGACTAAAATGAATGCAGGGTGTAGCTGAGTTCCGGGCACAGCTGACCAGAGTTACTTAGATGTTGTTACTATGACTTTTGCTATTCCTAGTCAACTGTTTCTCTAGCTCTCTCTTTTTCTTTTGTATCAGAGTCCAAAGAGGAGATTGTCCCCATAACTTGAAATTTATCTTATTAGACGTTAAGATCCTACACAGGCAACTGGAATTTCTGGGACACAGTCTGCCTCTGAATATGGCTTTCCTTGTTTATACAGCTCTGATTTGATGCTCCAAAGACTTTTGGAGGCTTTTGATGATGTTCTCCTGGTGGGATTGCTAAAGCCTTTCCCAAATCTTAGTCTTTAAAATTCCTTACTAGTAATTCCTTAACACTCACATTGAAATTTGTGGTTTGCAAGCTTTGACACTGCACGTGAACTTTGTGAAAGCCTGAAGATTTATCACTAAATCTATTTGTCACAGAAGAAAGTTAAGAAGCAAAGAGTTTGGGCAATTTGACCACTGCCACTCAGTGGGAAAATTTAAGAATAGATCTAATTTTATCACCCATGATTTTGCCTATAAACACCCCCATTATCAACACAGTCCCATAAAAGTAAAAAGAGGCAAGCAGAGAACTAAAAAGAATGATCTGAGCTTTTTTTGTCTTGTGTTACTGAGCATTGTTTGGGGACACAGCCACCCTGCAAGATTTTTTTGCTGCCCAAGACAGTCCTATAGTAAAACCCTCTGAGCTGAGCATCCAAAAGCTTAATCTGGACCTTTTGTTTAATTTTTTTCTGAGCCACACCTGTAAATATTCACCTGCCAGACTATCAAAATAGATTTGTTCCAGGCAACACCTATAAGCCCAGCACTTGAGAGACAGAGGAAGGAGGATTGCTGAGTTTAAGGCCAGACGGGGTTACACCTTGTGGTCTACAGAGTGATACACTGTCTGAAGAGAGAAATATAGAGGGAGGGAGAAAGAGAGAGAGAGAGAGACACAGAGAGAGAGAGAGAGAGAGAGAGAGAGAGAGACAGGGGGGAGACAATTTTAGTTTCACCTCCTTTCCTACTTGACATAAAAAAATAACAGAGTCATAAAAAAGAGAATAGGTAGACGGGTGTACCAATGGAGAAGATTTAGTAAGAGGCTAGGGAAATTCCTTCAAATAGTAGGCGCTCCCTCTTAACTACAATGTTATAGTTGATGGTGGGTCAGCACTCTGCTCTTCTGACAGTTAAGGGTGTGCCTCGCTTCGGGGTAGAGCTCCTCTTCTCTGGAGGAAATAGCTGTGGTTTCCAGGGTCCCAGCGAGTCCACGGCTGATCACATCTGTGTGCCTATTTAAAACCTCAAGGGTGTCCCACCTTTTTCCATCTTAGCTGTTAGCTTTTAAAAATACTTAAAAACCAATCAGTGACTAAATTGCATCTGAAGAGCTATTTCAATTATAGAATGGAAGCAGTTCCTCAGCAACCAGAGTATTTAAGAGCTACAAAAATTAATGTGCATTTTAATGCTGATTTTTCAGAGTATAATACGCTTTGTAATTCATTTAAATGTATTCTGTGTGTTTTAGTCTAGCTCAAGGCACAGCAGCAGTCCTCGAATCATCATGAAACTACATTTTTAAAATTCTTTTTTTTTAACATAGAAAAGTATTTAAAACCTAAGAAGATAAACTGAGTGGAAACATAATTGGTCCGAATCAGAATGCAGATGGGTTCTTTTCCTTAAATAACTTGAAAGTATTCTTGCCAGTGATCCTTAGTCTTTAAAGAGACAACCTATAGTTTGGTTTATAACAAGTAAGAATGCTGTCTAAAACTGCCCTTTGTTTCCTGGCCTCAGATACAGCCTTTGTATAACTGTACTCTACACTGAAAGCCACTGACTTGACAGAGAAATCCAGTAGAATTAGAGCTGCCATGCTTGGCGTGTTTTAAAACTAAGTTAATCAAACATAAACGTTTTGCCCCAGAGCCATGGCAAGCATTACGTATGTTGACAGCCCCAAAGGAAGCCAAGTCCGGGAACGAACGAAGCAGCTGTTTTTGCTCGGCAGCTACCAAGACCAAGATTAAATAGATGTAGGAGGCGAGACAAAAAATAAAGGCTTAGGAGCAGGAGAACGAGGTACAAGGGTAGATGCACCAGGGTCTGCCTAAGCTTTCTGTGTAGCGAGGACGAGAGAAAGAGGAATTGGAGTCATGGACTGGGGCTGTTCGTGAAGGGAAAAAAAAAAACCTGTGCCCTCAGCTCATCCAGCCCTTCATCCTTTCACAGAGCAGACGAGAGACTGATGCTTTGAAGTGGGCGCAGTGCAGCTCCTAGACGGGGCCAGGCCTGGAGCTCAGCACTTAAAGTTCCCCATCCAGCACCCCTCCCCAAAGTATGTGGGAAGCCATTGTTATTCTGGAAGCCATTGCTTTTCCTTTTTTTGTTCTACCCGGAGTTAAAGAGAAGAGGAGAGAGGAGGGGAGGAAAAGGGAAAGGAGAGGAGAGGAAAGGTGTGAAAGGAACGGGTGGAGGAAGGCAGGAAGGCGTGCTTCTGTGTGAACTCCAGACACCCTGGGTACTCTGTTACTGGGGTGTGACTTGCTTGAGTTGCACTTTAATGAATAAGAACATGCGTTAGAAACTTAATCCCAAATGCAACAGTCTGAGAGATGGTAAAGTCAGGAAGGCCCTGAATGGATTAATGAGGATGAATGAATTCAGTGTCTCCCCTCACCCTCTGGTGTAATATCTTTTCGCCTGCAGGTACGGGATGATGTTGCAAGGATGTACTCACCAGATGGGGGCCCTTGGACCTTGGACTTCCTGTCCTCCAGAACGTAGAGCCAAATAAGTCTCTGCTCTTTTTTAAAAAAAGTATATATAGTATGTGTGTGTGTCTGTGTGTGTGTGTGTCTGTGTCTGTGTGTCTGTGTGTGTCTGTGTGTCTGTGTGTGTGTGTGTCTGTGTCTGTGTGTCTGTGTGTGTCTGTGTGTCTGTGTGTGTGTGTGTCTGTGTCTGTGTGTCTGTGTGTGTCTGTGTGTCTGTGTGTGTGTGTGTCTGTGTCTGTGTGTCTGTGTGTGTCTGTGTGTCTGTGTGTGTGTGTGTCTGTGTCTGTGTGTCTGTGTGTGTCTGTGTGTCTGTGTGTGTGTGTGTCTGTGTCTGTGTGTCTGTGTGTGTCTGTGTGTCTGTGTGTGTGTGTGTCTGTGTCTGTGTGTCTGTGTGTGTCTGTGTGTCTGTGTGTGTGTGTGTCTGTGTCTGTGTGTCTGTGTGTGTCTGTGTGTCTGTGTGTGTGTGTGTCTGTGTCTGTGTGTCTGTGTGTGTCTGTGTGTCTGTGTGTGTGTGTGTCTGTGTCTGTGTGTCTGTGTGTGTCTGTGTGTCTGTGTGTGTGTGTGTCTGTGTCTGTGTGTCTGTGTGTGTCTGTGTGTCTGTGTGTGTGTGTGTCTGTGTCTGTGTGTCTGTGTGTGTCTGTGTGTCTGTGTGTGTGTGTGTCTGTGTCTGTGTGTCTGTGTGTGTCTGTGTGTCTGTGTGTGTGTGTGTCTGTGTCTGTGTGTCTGTGTGTGTCTGTGTGTCTGTGTGTGTGTGTGTCTGTGTCTGTGTGTCTGTGTGTGTCTGTGTGTCTGTGTGTGTGTGTGTCTGTGTCTGTGTGTCTGTGTGTGTCTGTGTGTCTGTGTGTGTGTGTGTCTGTGTCTGTGTGTCTGTGTGTGTCTGTGTGTCTGTGTGTGTGTGTGTCTGTGTCTGTGTGTCTGTGTGTGTCTGTGTGTCTGTGTGTGTGTGTGTCTGTGTCTGTGTGTCTGTGTGTGTCTGTGTGTCTGTGTGTGTGTGTGTCTGTGTCTGTGTGTCTGTGTGTGTCTGTGTGTCTGTGTGTGTGTGTGTCTGTGTCTGTGTGTCTGTGTGTGTCTGTGTGTCTGTGTGTGTGTGTGTCTGTGTCTGTGTGTCTGTGTGTGTCTGTGTGTCTGTGTGTGTGTGTGTCTGTGTCTGTGTGTCTGTGTGTGTCTGTGTGTCTGTGTGTGTGTGTGTCTGTGTCTGTGTGTCTGTGTGTGTCTGTGTGTCTGTGTGTGTGTGTGTCTGTGTCTGTGTGTCTGTGTGTGTCTGTGTGTCTGTGTGTGTGTGTGTCTGTGTCTGTGTGTCTGTGTGTGTCTGTGTGTCTGTGTGTGTGTGTGTCTGTGTCTGTGTGTCTGTGTGTGTCTGTGTGTCTGTGTGTGTGTGTGTCTGTGTCTGTGTGTCTGTGTGTGTCTGTGTGTCTGTGTGTGTGTGTGTCTGTGTCTGTGTGTCTGTGTGTGTCTGTGTGTCTGTGTGTGTGTGTCTGTGTGTGTCTGTGTGTTCAGGCATGAGTGTGGAGGCCATAGATCGACTTCAGGTGCTCCTCCGCAGGTATTGTCTACCATGTTTTTGAGATAAGGTATCTCATTAGACTGGCTGGCCCAAGAGGCCCTAGGGATCTATCTCCACCCCCAAGTGTTGGAATTGCAAGCCTGTACCACCATACTTGGCTTATTTTGCATAGGTTCTAGGGATCAAACTCAAGTCCTCATGCTACTAGGCTATCTCCCCAGCCCCATCTCTGTTCTCTCTAAATTGTTCCATCTGTGGTATCCTATCATCGTAACACAAATCTGTGTAAGATTTCACGTTGAGCCCTTAACAACATTATGCACTGTGATCCCAAAGGGCCCTAAAGCCCAGTCAAACCCTGGCTGAGTCTCAGGTACTCCCTGCCCATGAGGCCTTCATCTAGTGCTCAGAGAGACAGTTCCTACACAAAGAAGCCGTTGAGTGGGCTGCTGAGCTATGGACAGTGGCAGCCTTCCTCTACATAACCGCTTCTCTTTGAGGGAACTGGGAAACAGAAAGAGCTAATTCTAAGCCTCTGGTGGCAATTTCAGCAGCATGGAGGAGGTTGCTTTCTGATTCACGCCTTCCGAGCCAGCTGTCCCTTGTCACTTTACACATGCTGGCATGACATTCCCCTCCAGCCAATTTAATCCTGGAAAGTTTTGTTTCTTTCACACTTAAATGAAAAGTAAGCCTCTGACTCATAGTGTCCATCACCCTTCCTGCGATGCGGTTTCCCAAGTTTTCTCTAATGCATTCTCACGTCTTCCTTAGCTTTAGGGAGGCGAGACACACTCTGTTCATTAAGACTTTTTATGTCTTATTATGTGAAATTGCTTTTGTAAATTAATTTGGGAGAATTTAATTAAAGAACTGGGGAATAACAGATCTGGATTATCTGAATGTTCCTTTTAGTTCCTGCTCTGTATTTTCTGAAGTAAATGACATGTCAAAGGTGGGAGCCTGCAGCTAGTTGAAAGCTAAGTTGACATGAAAAATGATCAGGAAAGAGTAACTCTCAATAATTTAAATAATGTAAGTCAATAAGACACCACCAAAGCCCCAACGATATGAAACAGAAAGTTACCATTGCTACAAAGATGAATAATGAGATGGGTGAGTGACAGGTTATGGGAAAGAGGATCGACATAATCTGGATCCCTGAGAAACTAGGGCTGTAATATATCAGAGCAAATCTCTGAGACCTGCTGGAGAGTTAGAGGCAGAGATTTAGCTTTCCAGGGGCAATCACAAGCATGGGCCAGCCCCTCCTCACCACTGCCTTGCTGGGTAGCTTCACACCTTCTCTTAGGTCTTTCTGCTTAGATCTCTCCGTCAGTCATGAAATCCTGGGAACTTAAATCCCATCTCATGAAATGGATGAGAACAGAAAAATGAATACTATTCTAACTGTGAAACTAAGGTATTTGAAATAAATAAAGCCAGTGTAAATACAATAAAAATACTGTTTTTATTGTAAATCTGAAGGCAGAAATGCTAAAAACCAAAAAATGTGTATGATTAAAATTCTACCCACATCTAACTTTACAAATGTCTTCAACAACTAGCTGTTGAATAAATAAGGGACACGATGGAGAAATTATGAGCAGGAAGTAGTTAAAACATTCCAAGGGTGAAGAGTTGGAGGCCATGATAGCATGGTGGGGGGAGCCAAGTTTATTAAAGTGTGGCAAGAACGAAGCTGGCTGTCAACCGTATGCACGTCATCTCTAAAAGACAGCTACATGTGGGTTAAGGCAAAGGCTGATACAAAACGCTCCAAACTTGGGCAACTGACAAAAATGATAAGCAGGCAAAACACTGTATAAACTTACATCTTTTGTTACCAAAAGATTTCAAGGACACAGAAAAGTAAGGAAAACAAGCCCTGCTAAACCAAACACAGTCTTGTGTTTACTTGAGATCTTTCTTGCCATTTTTAAGAAATAAAAGAGTCAATGCTGTTTTCCATGACCCCAATCCATCTTTTTTAGGTTTTTTTTTTTTTTCTGACATAGTTTTCTAGTCTTATTCTGTAGCTTGCTTTTCACAGTTATTTGAGGGGGGGGATTTTTCAATGTTGACTTATGTAGCTCTAAGTAATTTATTTTAACTGATGTATTGATTGGACATTATAAGTAGTCTATAATTACTCCTCGATTTTCCTGAAGCTATAAATTTAAGCATTTTAAAATCATTTTTGCTGTTGCAAAGAAGGCTTGCCTAAACACTTCTGTTTATGTTTCTTCATGTTTACAAATCAAGAATAGCTGAAAAACCAGTAGTTCTCATCCTGCCTGTCTATTAAAGAGTGCTTTTTTAAAATAAAAGAAATATTGCTGCTAGGTACTACAACAAAGATTGTGGTCCATGTGCTAGTTGAAGTGGACTAGAAAGGGGACTAAAAACTAAGGGGACATGACAAAGGAAAAGAGCCCCTTGGGGGCTGTTCTTCTGAAGGACTCAAGTTCAATACCCAGCATGCCTGCCAGGTGCCCCACAATCCTCACAACTTCCTGTAACTCCAGGTCCAGGGGATATGACGCCCTTTTTGGTTTACATGGGCACCCTGACACATGGGGTGTACACATAGACATACACATAAACATAAATAAAAATAATTTTTTTTTTTCAAGAAAAGAGCCCTCATGCCCCAGTGAATTTAGCTTGTTTCTCGCTGGCTAGGAGGCAAGAATTTTGACATAACTGACAAAAGATCCCTGCAAAGATTTAACCCTCTTCCCTGAGAGATATTTCAAATAAGAGTGTCATGATAGCTAATGATCCACGCCTAAGGCTTTGTGGTCTTGGCTTTCAGCCTCATCGCACGCACTCCCCTCTGTAACCCTGAACAGTGCACCTATAAGTCATTCTATAATTCCATTTACCAATGGCAAATCTTTAAGAAAAGAGAAATATGAAAATCAAACCATGCTTTATTTCTTCAATTCTAAACTTTGTTTAATCTTTGAAGCTGGTTGTGAGTTTCATCCTCTGAATAAAGTAAAACCCGAAGAAAAGGACACTGAGTGCCCTTTTTAAAAAAATGGATTTTGTGGGAGGAAGCCATTAAGAAGCATCCTCTGAGGTCTCTGCTTCCAAGTTCCTGTCCTGCCTTGAGTGCCTGCCCTGATTTCCCTCAGCGATGGGTTATGACCTGGGAATTGTAAACTGAAATAAACCCTTCTTCCCCGCCCCCCCCCACCAACCAAAAAAGTCAAATTTTGCTATGTAGCCTAGGCTAGCTTCAAGGTCAAAACAATCCTCCTGCCTCAACTTCCCAGGTACTAGGATTACAGGTACGTATCACTAGGTCTGGCTCTGCCTGTCTTCTTTCGTTGTTGTTGTTGTGGGCTCGTCCTAGTCCCAGCCCACCTGGAAGTCATTATGTGAACTAGGTTGGCCTCAGTATCACAGAGATCCACCTGCCTCTGTCCTCCCAGGACTGAGATTAAAGGTGCGTACCACCGCACTGGGCTGCCTGTCTTTCATGATGCCTGCCCTGTGGCTCTGTCTCTTTGAACATGTACCTTTCCTTTAATAAATTTCAACTTTGCTTCATATTTATGTTTAATAAACTTTATTTGCTTGTGAAATTATTTTCTACAATATTAGGTCCAAATCCCTGCTTCAGGGCTGAGGAGATGTCTCAGTTGGTACAGTGCTTGCCTTACAACCATGAGGACATGAGTTCAGATCCCCAGAAACCACATAGAAAGCCAGGTGTTGTAACTTGTGCCTGTAATTTGGTAGCTAGCAAGATGGGATGCAGGAACAGGTGGATCCATGGAGTCTAGCCTTCTTGGTGAAGTTCAGGGCAATAAGAGATGCTATCTCAAACAAAAGGTTTAAGGCGCCTAAGGAACAACACCCAAGGTTGTTCTCTGACCCCTCCCACCCCCCCACGCACATGCACTTACTTACAATCATGCTCACAAAGATATCCATGCTTCACTTGAGTGGAAACCCCTGAAGGAGAGCCTCAGTGTGTTGGCTTGCATCTCCTGTTGCCAGTAACAGTTAACAGACAACAGAAAAACAATATGATAGGTTTGTAATACATATTAGTGATACTGGAAGTAAGAAAAATAAAACTGGGGGCTGGACAGATGGCTCAACGGTTAAGAGCACTGGCTGCTCTTGCAGAGAACCTGGGTTCAGTTCCCAACACCCACATAATGGCTAACAACTATCTGTAACTCCAGTTCCAGGGGATCCAATGCCCTCTTCTGACCTCTTGGACATTGCATGACATGGGCACACTTACATACATGCAGGCGATACAGGCATACACATAAAATAAAAATAATAAAATTTTTTTTGAAGAAAAGAAAAACAAAACTAGGTTAGTGTTGTTATTATTAATACTATTAGTCTGGATCATCAAGGAAGAGCTTCCCATGGAGCTGACACTGAACTTGAGACTGAGCCACAAGGAGATCTCCAAGAGTGTTTTGCCAGAGAACAGAAGGAAGGAGTTGGGTCAGTCTACGGAACAATGACAGTGAGGAGCCTGCCACTCTAGCAGTCATCAGACTTGGGCAAGGGAAATAATTCAGACCCCTAAATGTTTAAGGGCTTAAGTCAAGCAAAGGGTTAAAGAGGCCACATTCTATGTTCCCATCATCACAAATATGTCAGCATATGACAAAGTTTTAAAATAAGGGGAAAGCTAAGGTTTCCATCTGACAGAAAGTCATCAAAATACTGCAATTAATTATTACTGCACTTGTCTGGGTGTACTATGGGTGAATTAATGATACTTGGATGAGTCACAAAGGCATAAATAATTCATGCATCATTTTGTTTATATTCTATTAAATTTGCTTTGCCTGCTTTATTTTAATAAAATCACTAATTATGTTGTCATAATCAATATCCATGCAACTTGCTTTATTGGCAGCAATGGTCTAATGGATTAAAAAGCATGTTTTTATATAAGTTACACACAATTTAAGTATATATTCATCAAAACTGTAAAGTCAAAAAATTAAATTAGTATATGCTTTATTTTCCAAAAGATTATTTTAATTCTAAAATGTAAAAAAATTAATTAATATCAAAGTATTTATTCAAAACTGTTCTAAGTAAAATTAAAATTTGAACTATAGAAAACTCAGGTATATCTTGCTAAATATTTTAGAAATGCAAAACTACATACAATTTTAGTATTGGATAAGCATCTAAGTATAAGAATTGGTATCACTTTTCATGTTACAGTTAGTCCATGTTCTTTTGAACCACAGGTATGGTAAGGATAAGGGTCATAGATCAAGGAGTGGCTGTCATGACAAGATAATCTGTTAATAGTAGATCTTAAGAGAAGAGGGCACGCACGGCAGGCCCTAAAATGGAGGCACCCTAGTCAGCCAGGGGGCAGAGGGAGTGTGGAAAATCACGGGTGAGAGACATGATGGTGCCTCAGTGGGAAGGAAGAGTGATGTGGGCTAAGAGGACTTGGGATTAACTAGTTTGAGTAATTCCAGCAGGCTCTAGAGCACAGGGGTCCTCATTCCCCTGGGACTTCCTGACAAGCAAGAATAGTGCCCAGAGTCTGAAAACCTAGAGTTTGAAGGTACTTAGGGATATGGACTCTGAATCGGTTGGTTTGTACTTTCTGTGTCACTGTGCATACCACCTGACAGAGACAACACAGAGGAGGAAAAGGTTTTTTGGTTCATGATTTCAGAAAGATTTCAGTCCATCATGGTGGGGAAGGCATGGTGGAGTGTCTCCCTTTTATGATTATGCTTTTTTCTTATAACAAAGGAAGAAATGAAATATATCTGGTACTCACATTTTCAAAAAGCGGTGAGAAAAGAAAGCTAGATCAAGAGGCTGATAACTTTAAGAAAAATGGGAAAGAACATTGTGTTGGTCAGCATTAACTGTCAACTTGACAGAATCTAGAATCAGCTTGAAGATTGACCTCTGGACATGTTGCTGGTGGTTGTGTGTGTGGGGTCTGGTTATGTGTAAAGTGGGAAGATCCACCCACTGTGGGTGGCATCACTCCCTGGCTGGGATCCTGGACTACATAAATGGAAAAATGGAGCCAAGTTGCAGCATGCCTTCATCATTCTCTGCTTTATGATGATGGGTACAATGTGACCAGCTGCCTCGTGTTCCTGCCACTTCAAATTTCCTACCATGATGGACTGAACCCTTGAACTGTGAGCCAAAATAAACCTTAAGTTTCTTTTTTGGGGGATAGTTTATCACAACAACAAGAAAAAATAACCCAGACAACCACAATTCTTTGGTAAAGGAAAGAATAACTTCATATGTTTACCATGAAAAAAATGATTGACAAAATTATAACTTCGGAAGTCAATATGAAATTACTTACAGTAGTGAATTTTGCCTGAATGAAGTATGATGAAGAACCTAAGAAAATGGAAATTAAAATCCCAACTGGTTTGTGTATAACGAAGATTTCATAAGCAATGCCGCTGGATACACAATTATATGTTAAGTGAAAATTTACTCTGACATCAACACCTGTTTCATAGTGGGCTTGGAACACAGAATCCACCGCAAAACATAGAACAGAAATAAATGTTTACAAATCTACATGTAACTGTAGACAAGTGCTCAGGATGCTGGCAATAAAGCTGAGAACTTCCAGGACAAGGAGCTTGAAAAGATCAATTATTTTATAAAATTTATGACCATAGCGAGGCAGGCACAGATGATAGATCTCAGCTAGATTTCTTCATTTTGGGAAGGGGGAGGTCAAATTGTGATAGGACCAAAGTTTGATACAAACATTTGACCACAATGCGTAGGATGGTTACATAGGCTAGGTCTTAACACTGTGTTGCATGGCAAAATGTCTTAATTTTATTGTAGGCTCATTCCATTTAGTGAACTGGACTCCAGCATGGCTCTGAAATCATCAAGGTCAATGCTGGAAGTCCCAGATGGTATGGATATGCAAGGCCACGTACTGAGCTGTTAAATCAGTCACTCAGTAATAATTTGTACTAACACTTTTAAAGACACAACACCTAAAACACTCTCGGCCCCTAGGTTTAAAATCAAGCCACATCATAGAGGCCAGGTTGTTTTGAAACAGGCATTTAGAAGCTGCTTTTGCTAAAAAGAATTGAGTTCTTACTTGAGCCCACAGGGTAACTAAAAGCAGGATAAAAGCCTGGCATCTCTACCTTTGTTTTCTCTGTCTGCCTATTCTACTTTGACTGAAAATGTAGGGGTAAGTCATTGTCCTAAAGTCATGGTTCTAGGAATAATAAAACTTCCCAGCACAAGTCATCCACCAGCTAAGAAGAGTTACCGATGACCAGAGGACACCCTGGAGCAGAAGGAATCCTTTCCTGAGAATACCTTATTGTCTAAAGCAATAAGGACCTCTTGGGACCACCTTGTGGAAGCAGGACTGAAAGGATAATCTGCCTGAGCACACCTGGATCAGAAGTGCTTTATTTCATGTACCTCTTGCCTCCCTGCCCCAACTCCTCCTCTACTTAAGCCTAAAGCTCATGTCATCACCCCAGGGATGGAGCATCACTTGAAATCAGTGGACTCCTTTATCTTCCTCTTCCCAACTGAATAAACCTCTGTCTGCTTTTCATCATTCTTTATCTCTTTAATTGATGTGTTGGGATGGGTGTCTGCTATAGTCCCTGTTTTTGTCCGAAAAACTCTGGTCACTGCTTAGTCATGCTGCAGTGACAGGGGAAAACAGGCGTATCAATTCAGTCCAAAGTAAATTTATACAACATTTTACTAACAAAGAGTTAATTCATATTTGACCTTTCAGATTAACATTAATCTCTCCCAAGAACTTTGAAGGGTACAAAGTGATTCATATGCAATTTTGCAAAGGCATAATGTAAGACTGTGTATCTCCCTGAAATCCATTTCCTGAAACAAAAGAGAAACGTTTCCAAAACTATTGATTCAAAGACTGAATGAGAAAAAACAATTTTCAGATTTCAAACTTTATGGGACGATTTTGTAGCATTCAGTCTACCCCGATTTAACACCCATAATTAAAATAAGGGTTACAAATAAAGTTCCACTGTGTCACAAGGGCAAGAAAATATGATGTTAGAAAAGCAAGTTTTTACAAATATCTTGAGATCAGTTGTTTTAACCATGAAAACCACTGTTCAAGAATCTAGCCACATGTAGAATATTTATATTGGTGAACAGCTGGTTTCCATTATGAAACTGCATAAAACTAAATGTCACTGCTTGTTAAAGGTTTAAGGCTGAATTCTAGTCTGCACATTCCATTATGGATGGTAAGACCTGATGTTGTCAATATCATACAAAAGAAAAAAATTAAAAAGGGGTTGTCACATTGTCATTATTTAATATATGTCCTTGTCCAAAGCATAATGAATCAAAATCTAAAAACACACATAAAATTTAAAGCAAAACTATAACAAAACCGGGCATGGTGGTGCACGCCTTTAATTTCAGCAATCAAGAGGGAAAGATAGGCAGATCTTTGTGAGATGAAGGACACTGGTCTACATAGCAAGTTCCAGGCCAGCTGGGGCTACAGGGAGACCTTGTATTAAAATGTACCCAGATATTGCAAAACATTACAATGTTTAATTTCCTATTTCATATTAATATGTAATTTCTACTGCTAAACATATTTCTGTTATGACTTATAACACTTCTGTAAAAATAGGGAAAGACTCAGTTTCTGTGACAGCTGAGCTTTCATATACTCAGTCCATTACACCTGTTCATCACACCTGGGCCTTCCTGGCCCAGTAGACACAGGTGGTACATTACTCAGTCAGCCTCCCATTTGTTCATATGATGCAACAGCACTGTAACAAATATTTGGCAGTAGCTGTTGATCTATCAAACACTGTAGTGCAGTGGCTGCAAAAATGGATGAGAAACTTTCCATGTGAGGGAACTCAGTTTCCAGTGAATGCTTAGAGTGAATAGACTAGTTGTCCTGTGGGGGGCGGGGGCAAGGTCATAGTCAGGTGTTTGCCTCTATCACTTTCAACCTTCTTTTCTTGAGGCAGTGTCTCTTGCTGAACCTGGAACTTGCAGTTTCAACTAGACTGGCTGGCCAAAAAGCTCCAGGAATCCTCCTGTTTCTACCCCATTAGCACTGGCATGCATGCCTGGCATCGACATGGGTGCTGGGGGTCTGAACTCAGGTCCTCATTCTTACATAGCAAGCACTTTACCCACGGAGCCATCCCCAGCTCCTGGCTAGCTACCTTAATCTATGATAACTACAAAAAGAGAAAAACTGAGTTATGAAATTCACAGAACTCTAACAGGTTCATTACAATGTAGAAGGTAATATAACTGCTTATAAAATTCATTCCCTAGAGAAAAATTATTCCTGCCTACAGGGTTTGATTTGTGAAAGCATCTGGCACAATGGGATGCATCAAGTTTTGTAGTCTGAGTAACTAAAGTCTGAGTCCCTGGAGCTAATTAATAAATTAGCATCTGAGGCTCATTCACCTGCACTAGGTCCAAGCCCTTTCCCAGGCTGCAGCAGTAAGAGTTCCCCCAGGAGACACAGCTGAGACAGATGTGTAAACAAACATGCCTGCCTCCGTCTTCGCTGACATCTAAATCTGTTCCTGTCTTCATTATCACATTTGGAACCCAATGGGTTGCACTTCTAAAGGGTGCCTTTGGCTCAACACAGTTGACACAGTCAAGAGTGCTGACATTTTTTTCCTCAGATGTAAACTGGTTTTTAGGCTGATTGTCTTTTAATACACAGCTGGCCTGATGTCTCAGGAAGCAGCAGTTCCCGGCCTGTGGCGATGCACTAGGTTTAAAAGCATAGATGAAAATTAAACATGACACAGCAGATTTTAAGCTTTACGTGCCAAATTACAAGCAAAAAAGGTCCTATTGCTAGAAAATAACTGTATGCATTCGTACAGCCTTGTTTTAAGAAAAATTTCATTTACTTCCTTGTCTAGCCCAGAAGGATAGAGTTGTTCTTTGGTTTCCTCTGATTTTTTTAATTATTGTTAATATTATCTTTCTTCCACTATGTTGATTCTCATAAAACAACTGATATTTAATAAATATTCATGACACTGAAGACAGCAGACCTTGGAGCAGTAAAGCCACAGGAAAGGTGTTCCACCAAGGACGAAATGAAGGACGAGTGTTTTGTCATGTGAAAAGACACAAGCCGCTTGATGAGCATGTTCAAAGGCATGAAACTATGAGGGTTCTGTGGTGGGCAAAAGGAAAGAGCCAACTGAGATGTCATAGGACATGTAGACGCCTCAGGTTCCTGGGACCTGGGCTTGATCCAGTATGACTGGGCTCCAATCATGAACAATCCAAAGAGGTATGTAGTTAGTTCAAAGCTTCAATACAATGCTTCTTTAGTCTTCAAAAGAGATAGATTTTTAATGAGTTTCCTTTGGTTTTTGTTTTTTTGTTTTGTCTTCTGGCCAACATGGCAGGTAGTTTACACTGGGTACACTGAGTAGGTGAGAGGTTAGGACACAGAAATATTTAGTGATTGAAATGGCTTTCAAGTGTGACATCAAAGTGGGCGACAGAGTCTCCCCTGAATCTCATAGAAATGACAGTGAGGAATGATCAAAATCAAGAGAACAGAAATTGCGAAGGGGTCAGAGTTCAATATTTGCTACTTAGGGAAAAAGCTAAAAGCATCGGGAAAGCCGCATTTTCTGGCAAATGTACAGAATTCTTCATAATTGTTGTCAGAAGTAGGTAATGAATAGTATAACAACAACAACAATAACAATAATAATAAAAGAATCATGTGTCCAGAGGACTGTCTAGGGGACAGTAACTTCTACTTCCAACTCATGGAAAATAGGCAGTATTCCAGCTTTTCTTTTTAAAATGGGCTTTAGGGGCTGCAGAGATGGCTCAGTGCACTGGCTGCTCTTGCAGAGGACCCAGTTCAGTTCCCAGCACCCACATGGTGGCTAACAACCACCCATAACTCCAGTTCCAGGATTTCTGACACCCTTTTCTGACCTCCATGGGCATTGCACAACACGTGCATTTACATACATGCAGGCAATACACTCATACGTATAAAATAAAAATAATAACTTTTTTTTAAAAAATAGGCTTTATTATTTTCTACAGAAGACGTACTGTGTGTCAGAGTACTGCATTCATTATAATGGACCTCACTGACACATCACCATCATCCATATCACAGGTCACACTGTGGTTTATTCTTGGTGTTTAATATCTGTATCAGTTTCTTTTCTTGATGTTGTGACAAAAGACCTGACAAGAAGCAACTTAAGAGAGGAAAGGCTTCCTTTCAATTACAGTTCAAGGGGCTACAGTTCATCATGACAGAAGACACCAGGCAAGAGTAGGAGGCTGCTGGTCACATTGCATCTGCAGTCAGGAAGGGAGAAAGAACAGGAAATGTGGCTGGGATATAAAAACTCAAAGTCCACCCCCAGAGACTGTGCAGGGCTTCCTCTAGCAAGGCTCAGTCTCCTAAAGATTACACAACTTTCCCAAATAGTGCCACTAGCTGGGGACTCAGTATTCAGACACAAGAGCCCATGGAGGACATTCAAAGGACATTCAATAGGACATTCATTCAAAGGACAACAATATTCTCTAGGCTTGAACAAACGTATGTACCCACTACAAGAGCATCAGAGTATTTTACTGCCCTAAGTATCTCCTGCATTCCTCGTAGCCATCCTTCCCTGTCCTCCAATCCCTGGTGCAAGCCATCTTGTAACTATGTGGTACATTGATGCTCTTAGAAGGACCTGTATTACAGAAATCCAAGAGTTACTATTTCTAGGTTTTTCTGCACTGTAGAAATGAGAGCAATGTAGGAAGAGTACAGCTCGTGCTTTCCTCAGAAGCTGTGATTGACAGTATCTCCATCCACCTGTGGATACCCCTGACATTCAGACATCAGGAGTGACATAAAGGAAACATGGAAGGACATGAAAGAAGGTTGAAGTCCATTTCATACCCATTGTATGACAATACAGGGTAACCAGCAACATGGTCTTTGAAGTCACCCATATTAACTTCTTAGAATGGCTGGAGAATTTTAACATGGAACCTTAAAATAACCTATCTGGTGTTCTTGACAGCTAAGTGACGCAGCTGCCTTTATTAAGTAAATCCCTTCAGTGTCCTTTCCTTTGGCTATAGCTAAAACATGTTTTGACAAAAAAAACAATTATACCCCAAAGTATTTCTGTCTGCCGTTTTTAAGTTTCCAAACATTCTCCATGATCTGGAACTATGAAGGCCCAAGAATGCTTCTGTCATCTTTCCCTCTTGAACTATGACCTTAAACTGAGCATGCTCAGTAATGTAGCTCAAGTTGACCATGGAGATTTTGCCCAACCTCAAAGTGCTTTCCTGTGTGAATATGTATAAGCTTCGGAAATAAAATCCTGGGGAAAGACACGGCCTTGGATATTGCTCCCATGCTCTCACTACCTGCTGCAGGTAATAAATCTCCCATTATTATTTCTTGGCTGTGCTGTTTTGCTATTTTGCCTCTGCACTCAACAAGATGAAAATTCATTGTGTTTGGTTATATAATATTGCACATCTTTCTTGTTTTCGCCAACAGTGGCAGCTAGAATACAACTTGCACTTTAAATGATGTCTCTCAGAAAAAGGATGGATTTTCCTGTAGGAAAAGTAGTTTAAAAAAAAAGAGCAAAAATTCCCACTTAGAGCTTTCTTTTATCATTCTGTGTTCACTGGAGAAGGGAAAAGCATGGGGCCCAGGCTGACTTAGTGCTGAGGAGCCCAGTACTCAGGCAGTTCCAACCGGAGCAGTCCCAGATACCCGACCCACAGTGTGAAGCATACCATCAAGAGAATTCAGACCACTGCAAGCTTTAGAACTGATGCCGATGAGACCAGGAGATTGAAAATAGTCAGGTAAGACAGGGATCCTCAAACAGCAGTTCTAGAATGCTCTTCCTAGAGGACAGGAATGCCAGAAGAGAGTTCTGGCTACTGATTCCTTGTCTCTTACCCTTGCTGGAAGCTACATGTGAGGATGTGACTGAAACTGAGAGGTGGCACCTGACATACCCTGATTGGACCAACTGAACTGACCAGCTCATCCACCTCCCCAGGCCATTCCAGTTTCTCCCATAAGTCCTTCAGAAAATCCCCACACTTGCATGTCACTCCTGGGTAGGATCACATTCCTGGGGACCTCTCCTGTTACACAGAATCCCTGTCTCTGTCTCTGTCTCTGTCTCTGTCTCTCTCTGTCTCTCTCTCCCTCTCTCTCTCTCTCTCAACTTCCATCTATGAATCTACAATAAAGTTACTTCTAAAACTTACGGTCTGTGGTTCATGAATTGAATTCTTTGAACTCATCAGATAAGGACCCAAAGCCTCTGGTTAGGGGTAGTTTGGTACCATCAGGTTCCCTGGGATCCTAGGCCCCCTCAACTGCAGCTAAACTCACCAAGGGCCGGAAAGAAATCTGTCCCATCAAAAATAACCTCAAATTTCCCCTCAGTCATTCTCTGGAGAGCATCCTATTCTTCACAAGGGGGGTGCTGGCAAGGGCCAAGAATGTCTCCAGAGTTCTATCCAGATGGGTTCTAAGGCACCCATCTCCACAGGGAGACAGGGAAGAGGCAGAAGTCTAGCCATGTGAGCCAGTCAGGTGGATCCACGGTAAGGGCATGAGGAGGCAGGCCCCAGGCTACCTGTGAGTGGCTGCTTGTATGCAGTTCCATCAGTTTAGGAGCACAGGTCTGTACAGGACCCCAACTGATTGTGGGTTTGAATCTTAGAAACTAGCCTTGCTACCCCAGAATGGATTAGAAAGTGAAAATTCCGTTTGACCCTGCAGCTTAAAGCACTCTGCAATGTCATCTGAAAACAGAGAAGCACTCTCTGTAGTATTGAGAAATTAATTCGTTCTCTTAGGAGAGGTCCCTAGTTTTTCATTGGAAATAGTGTTTAGTGCACCTGCATACAATGCACTTTGCTCCACACTGAGACTTGGGGTCTTCTTTTCACACCGTGGTTCCCCACCATCTTTGGGTCCTTTCTTTTCCATTATCTACTCAGTCAGTCTTCGCCCAAGCCTCATCAATATTGCGTATTTGGGGTAAAAATGAAAGCAATGGTTTAAGTGCAATTGAAAGAGGGTGAAGATGGGACCTTCAGCACCATCCTTTGCATGCGTCTCCGGTGAATTTGATTCTGGTAGGTTCTGACATCTTTTCTAGCCTTTTGAATGGAATCATCTCCTGCTCCCAAACTTGCCTTTGTCAGTTTAACAAATACTTTTGATCCTGCAGTCTATGTAGAAAACTAAAACAGTTCCAGACCCAGGGTAGACTGGTACAGGGCAATATTTCACAATCTTGACTCCCTCTCCTTCCACAATGAACCATTGAAAATGCCTCTTGGATTCCCGGTTCCAAGTAGTCTTATTCCAACCGATAGAGGGTCGTATTAAAGATTCCTTTCTCTGTTAATCTGAAATGACATTCTAGGTAGAGCCCTTTTTTGTGTGTTTGCATTAAAATATTCATTTTCTTTCTCTGGTGGGACTCCCCAGCACCATCGTGCAAATCCTGCTTCAGCACATCCTGCTTCAGCATGCCCTTTGCTTTGAAAGCAGCAGGCATACAGCTGTTAGTTTTAATGTCTGTTTGTAAAAAGTCAGCCCTAAAATTTTAAATGCAATGGAATCTCTCCACATGGTGAGATCACAGTTCACTTCTTTTCTGAGACTGCTGCAGCTGGGCAGCTGCTGCCTTGGTTACAGCCCTATGGCCTCCCAACAAGCTCTTAATTTGAATGGCCTGTTTGTGTTCTGCTTCTAGGAGGCAAGACTAGGTATGGTGTCTGCTAACCACAGGAGAGCAGGACTTGATGAATGACTTTCTTCACACAAAATAGGCTTTATGTGACCGGTTCTCAGTCCGCTTATACACACAGGGCAAATGATAAGGGATCATGTTGGTGTGAAATAAATTGGATTCCGGATACTTCCCCCACCTCCAGCAGAGACTGATTAGCCAATTCTGGAGATGGATACCTCCGAGGTCACTTATCGTACAGGCTGGCTTGCATTTTAGTTACAAGAGTCTACTCTTTCATAGTGAATGTATTTTTGAAAACAGAGTTAGAAGGAGCTTAGTTCCTTAAATACTAAGTACTATAGAAAATTCTTAATTATACCTTGCCATTTAGATATGCCTCTCATTAATGTTGCTCCAGAATCTTGTCTATTTTTTCTTTAGCTTCACCAACATATTGTTAATTTCAATAAGAGTCTATTTGTGTCTTATAATTAGACGCTTATGGTAAACTTGGTGGTCTGTAACTATGAAGTGTCTACGAGATAAGACCAGCTCTTCCTATCAGAAGTTAGCACTTCTAATTTGGGATTTTAAATACATTTTTATGTAAGTACTATTTTGAAATCTGTGTTTTTTAATTTATACATAAATATGAAAGTGTTGACAAAGAATATGAAACCTCTGGTACTGAATTTCTGGTTCCCAATAACACAAGGTCAACACATAGTATCAAGATTGAAAATTGTACAAAAGTTGAATGTACAGTAGTCCAAAAGTCATCTATGCCTGTGCCCTGAGCTAAGAAAGAATTAATATAAAGAAAAGAAATTGATCTGACAATCACTCCTGGATCTATGTGTGTGTGTGTGTGTGTGTGCATGTGTGTGTGTGCATGTGCATGCCTGAATGTGTATGTGTGTATGTTTGTGTGTGTGCAAACTAGCCCCCATCAAAGGGCCAGAAGTCAATTCCAGATGTTATTCCTTAGGAACCATTCATTTTGAGACAGGATTTCTCACTGACCTGGAGCTCACCAAGTGGATTAGACTGGCTGGCCAGCAGGCTCCGGGGCCTGCCTGGGATTACAGGACGTGCAGGGCTATGATATCTAGCTTTTCACACGGAATCTGGGGATCGAACCCAGGTCCTCAGGCCTACACCACAAAGCACTTCTTTCCAAACTGAGCTATTTCCACAGCCCCACAGATTCATTCTTGTATCAAAGCAAAAAGAGGTTGAACAAAACATATCTTGCCAGACTACATGTATTTTATTTCCTGTCCAGGATTTCTGGACAGGCAGAGTTAAGAACACCTGTATTGGAATTCTACAAGACGTTTGACAAAAACTGTCATGAAATCCCTTTGGTCAAGAGAGAATGTGTGGTAGTACTTCTATGACCCGTAGAGTCACAATCAACCAGTGATTTTTCCAAAAGAGAACATTACTAAGCCCCCTGTAAGAGTCAGAAATGGCCAGCAGTTCAGTTCTGCCCCAGCCTCACATCCCTCTGAATATTTGGGAAGGATACACAGAACACATCATAATCAAATCTGTGATGAGGAAAAAAAGCTAAAAAGTCAACTAATAAATTTAGCGTGACACTAAAAATTTGAAAACAACTGGCCTATTGCAGGCATTCAATATATGGGTGGACATTTAGTAAATGAGTGACAGAGACAGGCTGGAACCTTGGACTGAAAAGAGGTTTAATATGGAAAAACAAAATGCCAAGAATGTGATTGGAAAATTCTCTTTTATCAGATAAAAATCAATCTTATGGTTTCATCCATGAATTCAACATAAGTCAGAAGTTAGCTCTTATCTTCCAAAGGCTTTAACAGCATATTCTTAGGCTACAGATATAAACTGTCATGTCCAGAAACTAAAAGCAGTAAGTAAACTTCATTTTATACTGGCAGCATGCTTTCTTTGGTATCATATTAAGTTTGAGAATTCTATCTTAAGAGGAGCCTTAAAAATAACATCATCAACCCCAACTCCATTCAGAGGAAGAACATTAGGAAGAACGAGTATCAGTAAAACAGGAAATGCAGGAGTTAAATAAAGTAAGCATGATGCTTGTATGTCAGCATGGAGGTCAAGGTAGCAATGGTGACTATTGTCTCTAGGTGGCACGAAAGTTGTTTTGTGGAAGAATAAGTAGACTGAGGCTTCTTTCTTAAAGATTAATTTTCTTTATTCAATTTATATTTTTAAAGATTTATTTTGTTATTTTTGAAATTATGTGTATGTGTGTAGGTCTCTGTGTGTGTGTGTGTATGTGTACATGACACGGAGGCCGGAGACATTGGATTCCCCTGGAGCTGGAATTACAGATGGTTATGAGCTGCCTGATGTGCGCGCTCAGAATTGGACTCAAGTCCTCTGTCTGCTTTTAACCACTGAGCCATTGCTCTAGCACCAATGCTCAGCTTTTTTTTTTTTTTTAATGGAATGTTTTACCTCTATTTCCTCCTTGCAAGAAACTCTACTCATTTATGCATCCATGACTGTTTTTCTCAAAAACATAACTTTTTCCACTAGTACTCGATGGCCACAGCTCTTTACTTCCCCACTGCCACCCTAGGCTACAAGGACTGGGAATCTGATGTGAGTTCAGTGACAAAGCCTTATCACCGAAGTGTGAGGCTTCCAGAGGGATTCTGAGAGTCAACATCCAATGCAATGTGTAAAAGTAGTACCTGCAACCCTGTCTTCAAAAGGAAGTCAATGAATAGTCATTGTTGGCTGGAAGCAGACGGTATGAGCTTGTGAACTGGAAAGGGAAAGAGAACAAATTATCTCACTAAACAAAAGGATATGCAAGACGGGGTAGACTGGGACTTGGGAGAGAGGAAAGTCCAGGATGGATCTCCTGAAAGAGGGTCCAAGGGGAGAAAAGGGAGAAGAGAGAGTAAAGATTTCTTCGGGTGATTTTACATCATTTTCCTAGGTGTACTACAAATGTATTGTTTTCCTCCCATTTGTTTTGAAAGCATCAATAAAATATCACTTATCAATGTTTGTAACAACTGATGTGTGGCTTGGGTAGGATGAGGGAAGGTCCTGAGTCTAGTTTCTAAGTGGACAACACAATGAAGGAAATTCCCTTACATCTGAGTCCCAGAGAGGAGAACTGTTCATCTCCTGTCCAGCAAATCAATCAAAACGTAAAACAAGACGGAAGTCCGTTTCACCCAGAGCACAGAAAGGAGGAAGGACAGTGGGGTAGGCACGGTCTCTGTTTGTTCTTTCTGTACATGATCACTTTTGGAGCATTTACGAACACATGTTCAGATGCAGAGCCCACCGTTCCCTCTTCCTGGCGTGTACTAAGCAAAGGAGGCAGGTTACAGGGAGGAAGCGGAAGGAGCTAAACTTTCGCTCTCAGCCTGCATTATGGTGAGAGTGTGGACATTATGCCCTATGTGCTGAGAAAATCCACCAGAGATTTTCAGTGATTCAAAGTGATGATAGGACTCAAGTTTCCATTTCCTTCCAGCTGCAAAAAGGGGGCCTGCTTCCAAGGGAAAATCAATGCCCTCCACTGGTTGCCTAGTGAACTAGTGCTCATTCTCTGAGAGCTGAGGATGAAAATTGCACCACCACCCCCGCCCCCCAGCAGCAAGTCTCGGAGCACACACCTGCGCACGGTCAGGCCTCCAGGATGGGGTAATACAGATCCATTCTCAGTGCTGCCATGGGGTGACTAAATGGCCCTAAAGAAATCACTTCCTGTCCCACTGTTACACTTTGTCCACCCTTAACACCAAGATCAATCTTTCTCCCTCCTGCCCCGGAGAACAGAAATCATCAGTTCTCTTCTTTCAAGTTAACCCTTTCCCATCTTGACTCTCCCTAGATACCTTCCATTTTTCCTGTCTAAATTCACTGCCTGGAGGTTTCTCTGAAGACATTCTGCAGACTCTCGCATGGTTTAACGCTGTCAGACACTTGTTTGTTCAGTTCCCTCTTTTCCTCACGGATTCTTTTCTTCCTTCTGATCCCGAACTCTGGGAGTCCCCCGAAGTTCTGTTCCTTCTCTCTGGACTCTCTTTTTCTGCCACAGCTTACTAATCACCTCCATCCAGAAAACTATGGGATGATTTTGAACTCCAGGAGTAAGGAGATGACTCAATTAGCCAAGTGCTTGCTGTGCAGAGTTTGATTCCCCATAATAGACATTTTTTAAAGCTGGATGTGGTGGCAAGACTTGTCATGCCTGTTCTGGGGAGGTGAGACAGGACGGTCACTGGCTGTCAGCGAGGCCAGCCTACTCAGTGAGCTCCAGGCCAAAATGTTAGAGTATCAATAAGCCCCATATATTGAACTGGTCCAGACTATAAAAACATGTCTAGTCTATCTGTTGGAGGACCCAATTTCCAGTCCCACTGGTCAATTACCTGGTGATAGAACCACTCCCAGGAAGGCAGTTTCACCTTAAGGTACACTAAATAGATGGGCCAAATACCTGGTATGTTAATAAGGTAGTGAATATTTCCTGCCCAGATCTCTGCAGAACTTCCAGGCCAGCCACAGCCACGTAGGTCTTGTAAGTCTGTCCGCTTTCCTGAACTCTTCAGGAAAGCGTAATTTCTTCTTTTCTTCTTCATGTGTTTCTTACTAGCCATGCTTTCTCTAAGGCTTTGGGCTGAGTCCAGCATCTTGTGTTTCTTCACTTTTTCTTTAAGGTTTCCTTCTCCCAGCCATGTGGCTGTGCGTCAACCATGTGTCTGACCTCCACACAGGCTCTAAACCTGCATGGCTTCATGATTTTCTTTCCTTCTTCCCACCATTCACCTCCTCAAGGCAACTGCCAAGACGACCAGCTTGCCTGCCCTGAGGATTTTTCTTTAAGAGTCTAACAAAATTGTCAAAGCTTCCATTTGGGTCCATTCTTAAATTCTTTTCTAAGTGAGACTAAGAACCCTCTAGGGAACCCTCTTTCTCCCTGTTTCAAAAAGAGATCCTGTATCAAAAATACAAGGAAGATACTCCTAAAGACCAACACCGGGCCTTGATGTCTGACCTCCACACTCACAGACAGACAGGCACACACACACAACACACACACACACCTTTTAACTACAGTCTTAAGACATCATCATCATATTCAGAACCCGCTCTAAAAGTACCTGCATTTGACTGTTTGAAATTTGCACGTCTCACATATAACCCAGGACCACCCCCAAACCACAAATAAATCATTCGCCCCTCCTCTCCATCTTCACTAACCATGCCCCCTTTGTTTTTAATGACACGGAATTGGAACATCCCCCCCCCACTTTATTGTGCCTTGCTTCCCCCACTCCTCATGCATCCATGATCTTCTTACCTGCTACTCTCTTCCTGCCTGTGCCGTTCCAACTTCTCATTTGCATCATGACACCCACCATTTCTAATTTTTCTCAGCCTTCTTATCCATCTCTCTGTCAGGTAATGCTTTTCTGCTACTGTGAGGACCTAGTGGGGAAAGAACTACTGGATTTAGCAGCCATGCTGCTGGGGTGCTGCACATTCTTTTAAAAAGATTCTGTTTTCAACTGGGTGTATATGTATGCATCTGTGTGGGGGTTTGTGCATGAGAATACAGCACCCACAGAGGCCAGAATAGGGCACTGGGTCCTCTGAAGCAGGAATTACAGGTCATTGTGAGCCACCTGAAACAGATGATGGACACCAAACTCAAATCCTGTGAAAGAACACTGTGTCCTCTTAACTGCCAAGCCGTCTCTCCAGCCGTGGCAGTGCACATACTTAAGACAAGGATATGTGCTAAATCCTTTTGGCCTGCACCAAGGATGAAGAAAGGATAATCACCTTGAACTAGTCCAAGTGTGTAACAAGTGTGGTAGTACACGCCTGTAATCCCAGAACTTGGAAGGCAAAATCAGGTCAAACTCTGTGAGTTCAAGGCCAGTCTGGTCTACATGGTGATTTCCAGGCCAGCCAGGACTACATAGTGAGACTCTGTCTCAAAACAAAACCTAGTGTGCTTCTATATTCCTCTTTACTCCTTTTCTAATTAGACTCCACCAGCACATCACAACAACGCGGTAATTTGTCTTCTTGACTCTTTCATCTTCTTGAGTTCCTTCTCTGAACTCCACTTACATTCTGTTGAAGTGATCAAATATTTTCTGGCATTGATATCTAATTATTTTAGTTTTATGACTTTGATCACTTTCTTTCTCTGCAAGAAAGGTTTCCTTCTACTGCCATGTTCTAGAAAAAAACTTTAAGGAAGTATAACCAAATTATAAAAGATAAAATGCTGTCCGATGCTTCTTTCCTGCTGTGATGCAACACTGGCCAAAAACAACTTGAGGAGGAAAGGGCTCACCTCACCTTACAGGTTAGAGCTTGTTAGGTTCCTATCAGGCTCCCAAAATGGCGGTGCAGCTCCCAACGTTCTAAAATGGCACGTACAAACTTAACCCCAGGCAAGTCCCTCTGCTTGATGGGAGACCAACCAATCCTGAGCTGAACTGCCCAGCTTACGTCATGGAAAGTTACCCAACCACCTGACTGCCTATGAAAGGTGTCTGACCGCGACACTCTCTGCTCTCTCTTGCTGCTGCTTCCCTGCTCCCGGAGATCAGCCATCGGCTCTCAAATAAACTACCCCCCACCCATGGCGTTGTCTGGTCGGTGGGTGTCCCCTGTCCTCTTCCATACACAGTTCATCGTTGAGGGAAGTCAAAACAGGAACTCATGCAGGGCTGGAACTTGAAGCGGAGACCGTGGAAGAAAGCTCCTTACCAGCGTGCTTCCTCGGGTTTGTTCAGCTCCTCTTCTTATACAGCCCAGGCTCACCTGCCTATGAGTTGCTGCACACGGTGGGCTGGACCCTCCTACATCAATTAGCAATTAATAAAATGCCCCACAGACGTGCCCACAGACCAATCTGATGGAGGTAATTTCTCAGTTGAGGTTCCCCTTTTCCCAAATAACTCTATTTTGTGTCAAGTTGACAAAAATTAATCAGCTTTATAATGGTTTCATAGTCCCAATACCCTAGCAAAAAATATTCACACAATAGACAATTAAAGACATTTATTCAATAACTATGTATTAGACAACTATTTTCTCCCAAATACTATTCTAGGTAATGGAATACAATGAACAAAATAGAGTAAGTGTCTGCCTTCATAGGGTTGACTTTCCAGTGGGGTGAAGATTAAAAATGGAAAAGATGGAACAGAAATAACAAATAATACATTGCAAGAAGAATATTATTATTTTGTATTTTAATACATATTTATAACCACCATACTGTAAATGATCCATAATAAGGAAGAGTGTAAGCACAAAACAGTCATTTCTATACTATGCTAGAACTTGATACACAAAATAGAAAAACATGAATGGAAAGGCGAAAGAGAACATGGGTCAGACAGGCAAGAAGCAATCTTAATTGGGTAGTTAGAAAACCTTATTACAAAGTAGCATCTAAACAATTGCTTGAAAGGGGTGAGGAGATAAGGCATACAGGTCTTTGGGTAAGGAATATTTTCAGTACTGAGAACATCAAGTAGAAGGCCCAGAGACAGAACCACTCTGGAATAGTCTACAAAGTGTGAAGAAACTACCTTAGGAACACTGGCTTTTACTCCAAGTAAGAAAACAATTGTTGGTTTTCATCAGAACAAAAACTTCATATGACAGCTCTGGATGCCATGAGAAAAACAAGGGTAAAAATATGGAGTCTGGTTAGAAGATCAAGGGCCAAGAGAAAGGGGCTAGTGGCTATGACCAGGATCAGTGGTTGTGATGGAGAAGAGAGGGGCCAGACTATGGTTCTGATTGAAGAGAGAAGAAGAACAGGATGGGTAGGATTTGATGGTGGCTTCACTGTAAAATAGGAGAAAAAGAACAAATTAAAGAATAACTATAGGACTTTGGGCCTGGGCACCTGGAAGAATAGACTTGCTCCCTTCTGGGTGGAAGACACTATGGGCTCACATATTTGAGGAGAATGACATGTTAGTCTTCAGAGAAATAGTACCAATACAGAGATCTCTGAGAGAGAGGGACCAGGATTTTGTTTCCAGGGCAGGTTCAATATTCAAGAGTATTTGGGCAATGCAAACTGAACTTGATAGGAAAAAAGGAACAGGAAGTTCAGTGGGAGGTTGGGGTGGATCTGAGAGGAGTTGGGGGAGGGGGAATATGATACACATTTCATGAAACTCTCAAGCAATTAATAAAAATATTTTTTAAAAGGAAGAAACTGAGCCGGGCGTGGTGGTGCACACCTTTAATCCCAGCACTCGGGAGGTAGAGGCAGGCAGATCTCTGTGAGTTCAAGGCCAGCCTGGTCTACATAGTGAGTTCCAGGACACCTGGGGCTACAGGGAGACCCTGCCTCAAAAAGATCAAAAAAACAAAAATAAAATAAAGGAAGAAACTGGCTCATACAGTTATGGACACTGGCAGGCTTACTATCTGGGTGGGTCCATAGACTGAGACCCACAAAAGAGCCAGGTGTTTCAGTTCTGGACAAAAGATCATCAGTTGTACAATTCCTACTTATTTATGGAAGGAAAAAGTTCAAGGTTTTGATCTATTCAGGCCTTTATGGTGCAATGGAGCTCTAACATTGTAGGGAGAACATTGTGCTTTAATAGACGTCTACTAAGATGTTGATCACATCTAGAAACACCGTCAGAGAAACATCCACAGTAGCCACACCAGTAGACATTCTGGCACTGGCAGATGGATACAGAAAACAAATCATCACAATTGGAAGCCCAGTATGGGAAATGTTGTGATATACAGTGAATGTATGTAAGGTATTGGATCAGAGGCTGTATATATACATAAAGAAATCAGCAGACAGTGCCAGACTACAGGTGCAAATTGTGAGTCATCGATTAAAAGTTTTAAAGCTAGGGCTAGAGAGACAGCTCAATTGATAAAGCGCTTGCCTTGCAAGCATGAGGACCTGAGTTCAGATCCCCAGCACCCATGTACAAACTAGATGCTGCAGCATGTGACTCTAATGTCAGCCCTAGAGAGCCAGAGATAGGAAGCCCTGAGGTTTGCTGGCCAGTCATTCTAGCTGTCCAGTGAGCTCTAGGTTCAGGGAGAAACAGGCCCTTAAGAAATAAGGTGGAGTTCTATAGAGGAAGATGCCCATGCTGGCCTCTGGCCTTTACCCACATATGGACATGTATACACATATGAACATGTACACATGCATACTTCACACACTCATGATTTTAATTTTTTAAATTATGTGTATGCATGTATCTGCATTTGAGTATGGTGCACATGGGTGCAGTGCCCACAGAGGCCAGAAGAGGGCAGTGAATCTCCAGAGCTAGAGTTCTAGGCAGCTGTGAGCAGCCCAGTGAGAGTGCTTGGAACCAAACTTCAGTCCTGTGGAAGAGCAGCAAATGCTCGTAACTGCTGGAATTTGCTCTTAAGTATTTTATTTATTATTTTTATGCATATGAGTGTATGTCCTGCATGTGTATAAGTGCATGTAATGCCCACGGAGGTCAGAAGAGGGCAACCGAATTCCCCGGGAACTGGAGTTAGTATAGTTGTTAGCTGCCATGTGGGTGCTGGGAATTGAACCCTAGTCTTCTGCAAAAGCTGTCAGTTCTTTCTACTGCTGAACCATGTCTCCAGACCCAACTGCTGAAAAATTTTAAAGCCAACCCTAAATGAGATTCTAAAAGGAGTAACGGTAGAGGAGTACCACTGGCAACCTGAGTATGTGAACAGTAAGGAGCCTGGGAGACACAGTCATCAAAGAAGAAGGCCAAGATGCCTCAGTAACATCAGAGGAAAATACATACGGTAATTTTATACTCAGAGTGAATATATGCATGCCAAATCCATAAATGAGTAAATGAATGAAACAGCAATAAGTTAGAATTCAATTCTATGTTTAATAGAAGCATCACATTTAATCATGAAATAAAAGGGAATCCACTGTCAAAAAGAAACTGCCATGGTTTTATCGGAAGGCAATGACCCACGGGCAGGGGAACCTTTTAATAACTCATGGACAGAAAGCTCACCTGCCCTTTAAAAAATGGATAAAAATGAAACTGAAAAGATTCACTTACCTACCAGGAGACATAAGTAAATTAAACATTTAAATGAATTTTATCTTTCTAGCTGAATCCACTTGCTTCTTAAAGCACCTTAAATGTCATTTTTACCCTCAGACAAATGTGTTTTTAAATTGCCCTGTCTTCTGAGCTGGAGCCTTTTCTGGGTTCACAGTTTTTTGCAGGGGTACACGCTGCTCTAATTCTAACACCTCTCTAAGCTTCCCTCCTTTCCTTGGCACCAATGAAAAGGAACAAAGTGCTGGGAATGTGCTATTAACAGCAGCCCGATTTGCTCCTCTCTACACGGGTGATAAGGGGCTATCTTCTTATGTTGGCAATTTTCATAGCAGAGACCAAATTGCAGCAGTATCTACAAAGAGTCACATGGTGAACATTTTGAACTCTGTGTGCCATACAGTCTTCACAACTACTCAGCTCTGCTCTGGTAGCCTAGGAGCAACTGCAGACCTATAAATAAATGAGCATGTTAGTGTTCCAATAAAACTTTATTTATAAAAGCACGCCATGCTCAAGGTTTACCTCCTGTTCCATAGCAGTTTGTTGATCCAGTACACAGACCACAGTCCAATTCTTCTGACCTTTGTCATCTATTCATGATCCAGAAACAATTCAAATAGCATAAAAACACTTTGATGGGCTGGTGATTTACCTCAATGGTAGAGTGCTTATCTAGGGTTTGTGAAGTCCTGGGTTCAATACCCAGCACTGCAAAAATGAAACAAAAACAAAACAACTAACTTTGATGTTATGAGCGTCAACTGTAGGAAAAGCCAAATGGGTTCACTTGTTACTGCTGTATAGGATGTTAGGATGGTCTTTATTTAAATGTGAGAGAAAACAGCCACACTGGGAAAGGTTTATAGGATCAGTAAATCACTTCATTCCCCAGGGCTCCTCTGAATATATCACAGTGCAGGACCATCAAACAGTGAACCGGGAAATCACAGTACCTGTTATGTAATATCTGAACCTCTCATTCTGTTACAAGGGCATTTCTTCATCATTCAATATATATTCTTGGCATTAATCTGCAAAGGCTAGAAGGGAAAAAAATGTTTGAATTTGAATTTGATGTCCTCTTTCCCTTTGTGATTGACTTCCTCTTCAAAAGTATATGCCATTTAATTTAGTCACGGTTTAATGTAACCTTCTTAATAATAGCTGTGGAGGACTTCACATACTTCTTTCAACATCTCTTTCAAGATGAAGATTCAAAGAAAGATTTTCTGCCGATGGTAGTTTTGATATAAAGAACCCATTAGAAAACTTGAAATGTGTAAATTACATAGAAGGCACTAAGATGTGGCTTAAATTGTCAGGGTGATGTACCTTCCCCTAGAAGGTTAATGGAGAGACGGGTACTTGTTTCAACAAAGGATTGAAAATAATACCCAGAAAATCACCCTCATGATCAAAAGACAGATCGCTTTTTATTGCAGACGTGTTATGGTACGTGTGACTAGAAACCCATGTTATTCTTCCTTTCTGCGTTTTCCTTGATAAACCCGGCATTAAAATACAGCTGGGGACGGATCTAGAATATTCCCTAGCACACTGGCTCACCTGTCTCGACCGGTGATAGATGCAGTAACAATTGCTCTCAAAATGCCTACGGAGTGTTTTATCAATATTTTATAGTAAGTTATCATCTCATAAAACCAACACTTTATAATGTGTAGTCAAAAGGGGGCCTGAGGGTCAGCAAAGGAAAACACTGGTTAAATCTAAAATACCATTTTGGACTGCGGTTTTCCTTCTTTTTCTTCATTAAAAATTGTTTAAACCGCAGTTGTACCAGTATGGTACATATTTTTATCTTAAACTCTCTACTATCGTGTTTCTTAATATTTGCTAGCGTTCCACATAAATCTTAGTTAAATATTATTTTCTTACAGAGCACAATATTCAGCTTTTTACTTCATGCCTTTTTGTGAGAACAGTAGCATTAATTTACACTTACCAGCGCACATGTGAGGTAAAACACATTTTAGTAGAAAATCTAAAAGGTCATTTTCTAATTCTGAGGAGAAATGTACTTTTGAACAGTGTTACTAGAGTTTTTAGGATCAAACCTTGGCCTTGGCAGTCTCCACAAGCTAGAGTCCGACACATGTCCCCAATTAAAGAACCTTCAGTGTAAAGCAGGGAAAGGAGATTTATTCAATGTGGCCACATTGGGAAGAGGAAAAAATAAAGAGATCCAGGGACATCAACTCCATCTTCATGTTTTAATAGCGGGTAAAAATTATACCTAATTAAGCAGTCCTATTTAAGGGGTAGCCCCCTGTCACTGGCCCATTTTCTTGGGTCTGTCTGTCCTGAAAAGTGGTCCAATAAGCTATACAAACTGTGTGAAATCTCTTCTTCAAAGGCAAATTCCTCTTCTGGCTGGCACCCAGGGCTTCAGCCTTTGCCTTTCCCTTCCCCCAGCATGAGGCTTCTGGGGAAATGTTAATTTTTTTTTTTTTTTTTTCAGTAGTGTGATAGCCATAAGGAGGGACACAATTGTGTCTCGCATATCTTCTCTCTTGGCAAGGCGGTTGTAACAGGATTGAAGCTGTATGGAAGAGGCTGACCTAGTAGTAACAGAAAGAACAGGCACGGAGGAAAAAGCAACATTCATTCATGGAAACGTCCGGTGCATTCGTCAATGCCGTCTCATTCAATACTCAGTCCTTCAAAGTACCTGCTATTGTCCCATTTCACAGAGGGAACATTTGAATCTTGGGGAGGATAGCTCGCCTGTGGTCGCACATTTTATAAGTGATGAGTCCAGGGGTTTCTCTTATTATAACGGTGTGGGTCAACTTCAGTGTACAAGGCCAATTTTTTTAAAGCTATTGATTAGACTAACAAGGAATAATATATTCAATATATTATTCAAGGAATAATATATTCAATAATAACACTCAAAGAATCTTCGGATAGATGTAAGTTTTCAACCTAAGTATAGAAATGTGTTAAGCACTGATTGCAGTCTTAAGGTGTACATCAGGAATTTTCTCCTTGGTCTTCCTGTGAGGTTCGGTAATCGCTGCCCAAGGCTGAGTTAGACGGAACACTGAAACACGGACTGCTCCAAAGAGCCTGAGATTCTAGAGAGTTGGACTTGCACAATGGTCTTCTACTGAAATCTTGAGATCTCAGCTGACCTTGTCAAGAAGGCAAAACTCCACGAGTCATTGTCATGAGCCCTCAGAAAAACGTAGTCATCATTTTCTTCTAATCATGCAACTTATTACAGCTGATTAAAATGAAGGTCAGCTTGCATCCTTCATTGAAATTGGCTAGGCCTTCATGGAGCAAGCGGCTTTGGTGACACGTTGTGCTCCCCTTGATCTCATCCGAATATAAGACACAAAGTCAGCCTTGGTGTGACATGCCTGGAAGCCCACACTGTAATCAGGGGGTAAGGGCAGGAGGAATACTTAGAGGATAGCCTTGGCTGCATAGTGAGTTTGAGGCTAGACTGGGCATATAGTGAGACCCTACCCTGTATTTTAAAAAAAGGACTATATAAAATACACTTATAAATAAACTATAAGTCTCTTCATAGCTAGCGTGTGTTAAGTACTTGCTGTATGCAACACATTGTGCTAACTCTTTCCACGGTGCACACCATTGCTGCAGAGTATTACCATCCCTGCTTACAGATGGGAAGGATGAGGCCTGCAGAGTCTATATAATCCATGCTGATAGGGGACAGCAGGACTTTGGCATACTGTGTTATAAAGATGCACTGTACTCCATATCATAAAAAGGAATCAGCACATACATTTTGTTACTAGTGTGGTATGTACACACTGTTGATGGTTTGTTTGTTCTGAGTTAATCACGCACACAGTCTAGGTGTCCCTGGAGGAGAACAGGATTGAAACCCAAAAAACTAAAGAAACTCAGTGTTTCAAGAAGTGCCTGAGCCCAGATAGGCACAGAGTGAGGGATGAGCGCACAGGATGTTAAGAACAGAGGCACAGACATCACCAAGTCTCAAACATGGGTATGGGCTGAGGCGATGGCTCAGCAGGTAACAGTGTTTCCATTCAAGCCCAACTATCTGAGTTTGGTTCCTTAAACCTGCATAAAAAGCTGGGTGTGGTGGTGCAAATCTGTAATCCCAGCACTCCTATGACTAGAGGGGAAGCAGAGACTAGAGAATTAACTAGAGGACCAGCTAGCCTAGAGTTAGCAGCAAAGGAGCAAAAACATGTGAACCCCTGTCTCACTCTCCATCCCCCTTAACTGCCCCTGGAGACAAGATAGAAAACAGATTTTTAAAATGTTAATTCACCGCCTGCTCACAGATTCCCAGCTCTTTGAATGAAGCACAGCTTGAAAGATTCAATTCCTGTCTCTGTCCTTTGGCATCTGGGAATGAGACGCAGAAGCTCTAGCTCAGAAAGCTCCATATTCTACTGACAATGCTAGGCCACATGCTGAGGAAGGCATTGATCAGGATGTGAACTTGCATACCTGTCCCTGGAGCTCATAACACCCAAACTTCCTCTGAGCTAACAATAGCAGTCATGGGAAATACATTCCGCCCCCTCCTGTTTTATTGTATAGGAAGAAGAACACCTCTTCCTTGTCCATTCACAATGGCCTATCCAATAAGAGTCTGGGAGATTGGCCCTGGGCCTGCAAGCTCAGTTCTTTTCCTCTTGTGGATCCAGAGCTCTATAGGAAGCCATAACCTCTTATGCTCCCTACTTGGTAGAAGGCCCACAGAGCTTCAGCACAGCAGGTACCTGAGCAGATGAACTCAGTCAGACAGAGAAACTGTCTCATGTCTCCTACATCCTTCCTTATCCATCATGAAAAAGATATCTCTGTCTCCATCAGCAAGGAACTCCATGACTTCATCTAGTACATTTGTGAACTCAAGTTCCCATAGAAAAAATCTTCACCTATGTTAGAGATTTTACAATGGAATAGAACTTCCTGTGACTGTGGAAAGCTGGAGCATTGCATGACTGTAGCCAAATTATTTTAGGCCACCTTTTGCCCCTTTAGTAGACATTCATTGCCTACCTCTGCATTTAACCTGACATCTTTGTAACTGTTAGGTAAATACTTTGGGGATATACTAATAGACCACTAGCCTAGACCAACCCAAAGGCCAAGAGTATCATCAGATAAGATAGCCTCTGAGGCCTGTAACAGAGGGGCCTATAGCATCTGAAGCCCAAAGCAGACTTCTCTGATTTACCTGAAGTTCCCATCAGTGTCTGTGAAAAGTGCCATGATTTATGACTTTCTTTGTTCTGTTACTATAAAAGTTTCACAAAACTGCTACCACACTGGAACACAGTATTTGTTGTAACTGAAATCTGTGTTCCTGGGCAATGATCATTCATATTTGGCTCTAGAATAAACTATCTCTTATTTATCTGGTTTGTTTGTCTGTTTTTGTAGACACATTCTACATGAGTTTAGGGCATGGTGTGTTACTGAGCTCTTTTAAACCCTGCGATGGTTAGTATAACTTGTCAACTTGACAGACTCTAGACTCACTTGAGAGATGGGCCTCTGGACAGGCCTGTGGGGGATTTTCTTGATTATATTAGCGGAGGTGGCAAGATCCACCTACTGTGGGTGGCACCATTTCCTGGATAGGCTCCTGGACTGTGTGGGTGGAGAAGGGAGCTGAGCAGCAGCTTGCATTAATCGCTCTCTGCTTCCTGACTGTGGACTCCATGTGACCAGCTGCCTAAGGTCCCTATCACTGTGACTTCCCTGCCATGGTGGACTAATGGACCACTAGCTTCCTCCAACCCAAAGGCTAAGAGTGTACCTTTGAGCTGTGGGCCAGAATAAACCCTTTCTCTCTTCAGTTGTTTTTGCCAGAGTATTTTATGATAGTAATAGGAAAAGAAACTAAGACAAACCCAAACCACTGTGAGCTTGTAATTTGAATTTAAATGACGGGACTATGGTCTCCCCAGCTCTATTACTCCTACCAAAAATCACAGTGCCTCATGAGGAAAAAAATCCAAACAATTCCTGATATGCCTTTTCCAGTTTCCATATTTTTATATTGCAATTTATACTTTATTGCTAGCTCTCTTTTATCCTAATAGGCTTTTCTCTTGGGGTTTCATTTTTCTTAAATAAAATTAATAGACCATGGAAAATTCAATTTTGAATCTTTTTTAGGATTCATTTCAGGGAGTATACTTTTTAAAAGATCATCCCTAAACGTGAATAGAGCCTGCACGAGCACCTCTTGAAAGAAAGTTCCCTCTCACTCTCTCCTCCCTGATACCCATGTGACAAGGATGATTTGAACAAGACCAGGATGAGGATAAACATGAAGGTGCCCTATGGTGTGAAGGAAAAGCTCCCTGACTTGTAGCCCTTGCAAATTTTTATGGTGAAGTTTCTCCCTCTGTGGCTGACTTTGCCAGCATGGAGTCACTGACTACAGACTGAGGACAGATAAGAACAATCAGCTGTCACAAGCCTATCCAGAGGCAGGCTATAGCACACTCTTGGGCAAGAAAGAATTTCTTAATTTTGTTTTAAATTTTTTTGAGCACTTCATATGTGAGTACTATATTTACATCATTTCCCACCCCTCTGGCTCCCCCCTCCAACTCTTCCCATGCCCCCAGACTCCCTCTCAATTATATAACTTTCCTTTGATTATTACTGCTACACACACACAAATATACGTTTTTATAGAATCTGCTGAGTACCACATAAGTGGTATTCAAGTGTACATGTGTTCAGGGCTGACCACTTGGGATTGAATAACCTGTCAGGGAGCTCGTCCCTGGAGAACACTGACTCTCCTTCTCTCAGCATCCATTGATCACCAGTAGCTCTTCATCTAGAGGTGGGCTTTGTGAAATTCCCCCCATCCATGTTGACATGTAGAAAGACTCTCTTATGACAACAAATTGTCAAGCCAAATAATGTATTACCAATCCCATTACAAGCAAACTGTCTTCTTATAAAGCTCTGTCTCACCAAAGAATCACAAGCCACATAATCTTACAGTGCTGGAGGTAACTACTACCATATGTGTGTGCATGTGGAAGCCAGAGGACCACCTCAGCTCTCATGCTTCAGGCCCCACCCATGTTGTTTTTGAAATAGATCCTCTCACTGTCCTGCAGCAGGTTAAGTAGGCTAGGCTAGCTGGCCAGCGAACCGTAGGCAACCATCTGTCACAACTCCCCAGCACATGCATTTCACTATGTATGCCAGAATTTTTTAAAACATGAATTATGGGAATTGAACTCAGGTCTTCATGTTTGCAAGGCAAGCACTTTACCAGTTTAACTATCTCCCCAGTCTACAATCATTACTTTTATGCAAAAGAAATTGAGATACTTTTTGCCTCTTTCATCCTTGAGAGACTCCTTGCAACAATGAAATCACACACCTTAGATTTATGGGATTCAACTCAAATTTCTCTCTTGTGACTCCATCTTCTTGTCAACAACAGATGCTTTTCTTTGCAATACTCTGCTTCCCCTATGGGGACCATTCCATTAAAATATTATTTAATATCTTTGGGATTTCTCTTGCCCTGTTCTCTAATTTACAGGGTTGAAACGTTTGAGGACAGTTCTTCGTTCAGTACAGAAGTCTGAGGAAGAACATTTCCTACTCATGAATATCCCTAGGGTTTTTTAAATAGCTTTTGGAATCAATACATATCAAAGTTATTCGAACATTATAGCATGTCTTTAGGTTGAATCCCTTTTCTTATTAGAGGCAATAATCTCTTACTCACATTTAGGAAATCTGGATTCTTTCTCTGGTTTTATTACAACTGGCTGTGTGGTCTTTGGAAAGTTGCCAGAGTTCTCTAGGTTTGAGTTATAATATATGAGGACTGAAGAAATTGGAATGGATAGTAATACTGATGGTTACCATTTGCTGAGAACTTAATATGTGCCAGGTACCCAGTGATTTTTTTTTATGTCTGATAATTAATTTCATTACCAACATAACTCCAAAAGATAGATGCTGTTATTGGTTTCATGAGACCTGCAACAAGACCATCTTGACTTAGAACACATTTCCTTAGCCATTCCACTCTCCTGCCTCCACAAATAAACAACCACACAAGTGTATTTTGTGCCTCAGACTATATTACCCTGAAGTGTTTCCAGGAATTGATAGAACATTGGTGATCACTGGCACACAAAAATCTGGACACATTTAGTTTTCAAATAAATATCATGGGCCTTTAAGGTCATGTAACAATGCTCAGCATTTCTCTGAATTTAAATCTTTCCACTGGTGGTATTAAAAATATCTCCAGATGCCCCAGAAGCACAGACAGAAAAAGCAAAAATATATGAGCAAGATCAGTAGAGTGAAATGACAACACAGATGGTGGGAAAATAATACTTGTAGACCATACGTTTGATGAGAGTTAATATCTGTAAGAAACTTAAACAGATCAATAGCAAGAAAGCAAATAACTCAATCTAAAAATAAAAAAGGACATGAATAGATATTTTCCAGAAAGGATATAAAAGCAGCTGACACACGTACGAATAGATACTATCACTATTCATCAAGGAAACATACGTCAGGACCACAAGGCACCACTTCACATGTGTTAGAAGTGGTATTTTTGAAAGGGTAAAAGATAAGTGTTTGCAGAAGTGTGAAGAATCTTTACATAGTGCCGTTGAGAATATAAATTGGTAAAGCCATTATGGAAAACAATATGGCACTTCTCAGAACAACAATAATAAAGAATTACCATGTGATCCAGGAATCCCATTGCTATTAGCATGTCAATAAACCACCTTGTTGCCATGATCTTTACTGTGTTATTAATAATGACCACAATATGAAATCTACATAAGTGTCTATCCATGGATGAACAGATTAAAAATGTGCTTTGCATAGCTGGGGACATGGCTCAGTGTATAAAAGCACTTACTGCACAAGCCGGATGACCTGAGTTCAGTCCCTAAAACTCATGTAAAACATGCGGGAAGTGGTAGAGCACAATGAAATCCAGTACTCCTACAGAGAGATAGCAGCTGGAGACAGGAGGATCAGCTGGAGACTCTTGGGCCAGCTGGCCTTAGCATGGCAGCAGGAACAAGAAAGACCCTGCCTCAACAAGGTGGAAGGCAAGAACTAGCTCCTAAAAGTTATCCTCTGATTTCTACAAGCATGAAGGGGCATCTCTGACCTCCACAGGTGTGTACTGCACACATGCGCCTACACTCACACACATATATGCCCACACACAAAATAAATGAATAAACTTTTAAAAATGTACTTTACATATTACTTATAACTACATAATAATATATAATATAACAACAGAATATTTTGTCGCATGTGTGACTGAATATATACATATATATTCACATATATATATATATATTGTGTGTGTATGTACATTCACATGTGTGAGTGTGCGTTTGGAGGCCAGGGATTAACCTCAGATGTTCCTCAACAACTACTCACCCTGTTTTTTAGACCGATTTTATCACTGGCCTGGAGCTCACCAAGTAGGCTAGGCTGGCTAGCCACTGAGCTCTGGGGAACTGCCTGTCTCAATCTCCTCAGTGCTGGGATGACAAAAGTATACCACAAGGGTTCTGGAGTATCAAACTCAGGTCCTCATACTTTCCAGGCAGCACTTTACCAACTGAGCTATGGCCCCAGACCCCATATATGAACTTTAAAAGTCTTTCAGAAAAGAAAAAGAGCCCATCACTTGCCAGAACATGATAAATCTGGAGAAAACTATACTAAGTGAAAACACCAGGCACACAAAGATAAAGACTACACTTGTAAGTGGATCTGAAAGAGCCAAGCTCATGAGAGCAAAGGGTCCCACAGAAGTGACCAAGAGTCCGCTGTCCTGAGCACTGTTTAAAGAAATCCTAATTTGGAGAAATGGTGGAGAGGGAGACGGTGCTCTGGGACAAAAGCACCGAGACCGCAGTGGGGGGTGAGCCCACACAGGAATCCCTTGGGGCTTCAAAGTGGTGTTTGTTTCTCAGCTAGCCGGCATTTAATCATTCACCACCAGGCAAAATTAAGACAATGGGAGAAGTCATGGGGTGTGTAGACCAAGCTGGAACTACATCAGCCAATACTTTATTGCATGTAGTTAAATTTATCTTAACTTCTTGGGAGTATCTCGAAGTTTGAGTATGAAAAAAAAAAAAATCAAACAAAGTTGCTCTGTACCCTGTGAGCATTATAGACATTTCATTACTTAAATAGCCTTCTCCACTCTGCAGATTACACTTCATCTATGTCCTCCACTCTGTGTAACAACCTGTCTCATCCTGCTTTTATCTCATCTAAGTGTCAGCATCAGGGCTCAGAGAGACAAGGCTACAGACAGAAAGGAAAAAGACTGGAGAATCAGGAGTTGAAAGCACACTGGCTAGAAACGTACAGGTTAGTCATAGCAAAGGAAATGCCCATCTTTAATGTTACCAATGGGAGCTTTTGGATGTGTGTTACCTGTGTGCATCTCTGAGGACCTGTGGAGAATGAGGACATTTATTTGCATGGTGCTTTTCATTGTCATGAATAGCTGGGGCCTTTTAATAGTGTATATTCCTCCTTATACACAGAAAAATCTTCCAACGTGCTATGGTATTAACACTAAGAGTCGGTCCAATATGCAATGCATTCATGATGGTTTAGATGGATATGAGCAAAAATAATGGAATTCAGGTTTGGTCTGGACCAAAATTTAAACACAAATTTAACCTGATATTCCGCACTGGGTCTAGCAATACATTTGTCCCATAATGAAAACTAGTAACTTTGCCCAGAGGAAAGCTATTTCCCCACATACATAGATAACCAAATGAATTGACCGTTCAGTATACTCATTCAGTTGTGAACAGAGACAATCCCTTCCCTAGAGATGAGCACAACTTGCCATGAAAGTCACACAAGGAAATCAATGCTGAGAATGATTTGTGCAAATTGTATGGGGGCCTGAGAGGTGGCTCGGTGGTTAAGAGCGCTTGCTGTTCTTCTGAAAGACCCAAATTCAGTTCCCAGCATCCATGTCTGGGGCTCATAACTACAGGCAACTCCAGCTCCAGGGAATCTTCTGGACTCCATGGATACCACACAAGCTGTATAAACTCACACAGACACACATACATACCCATAAATAAAAATAAATCTTAAAAAACATGCTGACATCAGTTTTCTTATTTTAATATTGTTCTATATTCATGTACGTTGATGCCATTGGGAAAAACTAGATATGAAAGGCACACAGGACTTCCTTGCAAATTCTTTTTCAAAATTTCCTGTAAGTCTATCATAATTTCAAAAGAAATACTTTTCTCTTTGGGACATAGAGAAGTGTAACGGCAAATTTTCTTCTTGGGATCCCAAGGCCACATGGTCCTAATGCTGACCAACACTATGCGTTCCATTTGTGTTTTTGGATAAAGTTTATAAAGTCTGAAAGTTACTTACAAAGGCATACACCCACGGGCTCTTTCCCTACATCTCGGCTAGGCTTTTGAGATCCACGCTCTGCCAGTGCCCCACCAAAATGGTGACTTTCTGCCCCTTCCTGGCTTCCTTAGCGCTTCCCAGCTTCCTCAGTGTCTGTCCTTAGGCCCTCTCCTTCATGCAATTGAAGCTGGTAGATTGGGTGGGAGGGGTGACTGTCTCTCCCTGCGTGTACGGAGTCTCTTGGGGTTCAGTGCTAGTTCTCCATAGGACATGCCTATCCAACAAGAGGTGTTCATTTAAGTAAGACATGATGATTTGATCAACAAATACATTGTGAAAAGGTTACCATAATTAAATACTTAACATGTCCTTAATCTTATCCATGTTCCTATATACAATTATGCATATAAGAAATAATGCATTCTATATTTTTGAACATACCCTGAAATAGACAGTCTTAAAAGATAAGGTAAAATATGCATAAAATTATCACTTATGTCTTCCTACAATCTGATATGTGGTCTGTCACAGTCAAATTTGAAGATCATTGCCTTATCTGAACAAACAGACATGTTGGCAAATCCATGTGTGACCTTGTAGGAGTCCCTTAAGTCTTTACAGGTATGCCCCCAGAGGAGACTGTGGGACCCCAGGCTTTCCTCTTCTTCCACAGTGTTCCAGAGGTCCGACGCAATGGCATCACTCAGTAATGGACTAGACCGTGAACCAAAGGAAACTCTTTTCTCCCCAAAGTTAATTATCTTAGGCATTTTGAGATCCTGATGGAAAGCTAAAGGGATTTTTATAAAGCTTAACGAAAGCATGCAATCTAATATCTACACCCAGTTGCATTTTATGAAGTAAGACTCTTAGTCATGAAAAATAACATAAGCCAAGAATAATTGAAATGGGGAGAAAGAGGGTCCCCTAGACAGTCTTAGTCTCATTCATAAAAGAATTTAAGAATAGACCCAAACAGAAGCTTTCACAATTTTATTAGAATCTTAAAGAGAAATCCTCAGAGCAGGCGAGCTGGTCATCTTGGCAGCTGCCTTGAGGTGAATGGTGGCAAGAAGGAAAGAAAGTCATGAAGCCAGGCAGGTTTAGAGCCTGTGTGGAGGTCAGACACGTGGCTGACTTGTAGCCACATGGCTGGGAGAAGGAAGCTTTAAAGAAAAAGTGAAGAAACACAAGATGCTAGGCACAGCCCAAAGCCTTAAAGAAAGCACGTAGACCCAAAATGCTAGGTGCAGCCCAAAGCCTTAGAGAAAGCACGTAGACCCAAAATGCTAGGTGCAGCCCAAAGCCTTAAAGAAAGCACGTAGACCCAAAATGCTAGGCACAGCCCAAAGCCTTAAAGAAAGCACGTAGACCCAAAATGCTAGGTGCAGCCCAAAGGCACGTAGACCCAAAATGCTAGGTGCAGCCCAAAGCCTTAGAGAAAGCACGGTTAGTAAGGCATGAAGAAGAAAAGGAGAAATTACGTTTTCCTGAAGAGTTCAGGAAAGTGGACAGACTTACGGAGACCCACATGGCTGTGGCTGGTCTGGAAGTTCTGTGTGGACCTGAGCTAGTTCCAGGCAGACATATTCGCTACTTAATTAACACACCAGGTATTCTGCCCATCTACTTAGCATAACCTGCCTTCCTGGGAGTGGTTCTATCACCAGGTAATTGACCAGTGAGGCTGGAAAAATGGGCCCTTCAACAGATAGACTAGACATCTTTATAGTCTGGATCAGTTAATTTATGGGACTTATTGATACTCTCTCATAATCACACACAATACAAGAAAAAAGAGAGCATTTGGGCACATATTCTGCTTTTGAAGGGAAAGTGATGCTGGTATCAAGCTCGGTCAGGATAATATTTACATAATAAAGCAGTTGGCTTCACATTTTTTGTCTGTAAAATGCAATATCTACAAAAATACTTTTAAAATTAATAGCAATTTAAAGGTCAGACTCGACCACCATAGCTTAAGGAAGGTGCCTACTCGCTTCTTGACTTTCTCGAGGTACTTTCAAAATGTAAGCACTTGGTAATGTTTTGTTATCCGGGACAATTTAACAGAATACCAATATTTATGAACACTAGTAGGCCATGTAGAACACGGACATGCAGAATTGTGTGCTGATTGTGCATAAAACACAGGGTGGTTGCTCCCATAATGCATTCTGGGGCTTGAGTGAATGTGTAGGGGGATGTATGTAAAGTGAAACAGAAATTAGACACAGCAAAGGGAAAGAGAAGTAATGATACAGGAAACAAGGCTCAGATGAAGCAGAAACCAGGTGGAATCTGGGCTGGTCCAGTAGATGGTGAACTGGCTCTTGCCACACTGGCTGCCTCCCAAATCATCCTACATGCCCAGGGACAATGGCTCATGCTGGAGGACAATTCTCTATCTAAAAAGCAGAGAACATTGTGTCAACCTTTTCCCATAGCCCTCCACTCTAACACTGCCCTTGAAATGTTTTCGTTTTGCCTACTGAGCCGTCCCACATATCCATTGTAATTTCATTTACATATGCAAAATGTTTGTACTTTTAAAAAAGGCACAGTCTCCATCTGATTGTGTTTGGGCTCTGCTTTCCTCTGAACTGTGTGGTTGCCCCATAACAGCAGCTCAGTGATATCCATCTGTGTTTCTGCCCCTGGTATCTGCCTGGCATGCACTCATCCTCCTTTGGGGTAAAAGCTGGTGTCATATAATAAAAAATGTGGAGAAGGAAATTTTCCATGTTTGGGAGAGAAATGGTGGGTAGGTGACTAATTATCCTTTATTTTCATATACATTGAAAAGAAATGAAAGATTAGTCTATTAGGTCATATTCAAACTATGAAAGTCTGTATGTCACTACATTAAGATAGTTCAAAGAAAAGTCATAACGTGGGGTAAGATTTTGTTATTGTTGGATAGGCATGTCCTCTGAAAGAACTAGCACTGGACCCTAAGAGATTCCATAGAAAGAGAGAAAGACAGTCACCCAGTTGGTCAGCTTCAATTGCATGAAGGGGGAGGGACAGAAGGGAGGAAGCCAGCCAGGAAGGCAGTGGGAAGTTCACCATCTTGGCTGGGGCACCAACCAGGAAGCCCAGCTGAGATGTAGGAAAAAAAGCCCATGGGGCATGCCTTTGTAAGTGGCCCTTTCCCAAATATCATAAGCTTTGTTGGAAAGCCCAAATAAATATCTTATTCCACAAACTGTAGCTTAGAAAGACATTGTGTTGGTCAGGTCATAAGGACAGCATGGGGCCTGGGAGCCAAGCACGCACACAGCAAGGGCCTCCCAAAAGAGAATTTGGTTATGCATGGATTCAAACAAAAATTTATATGTGAATTATATCAACTAATTCCTGAATTAATGAAGTCATCCCAATTTTTTTAAAAAATGGGTGAGGCATGAATAGACATGAAGTGAAGAAGATATCCAAATGTGCACTAAGGGTGTGAAAAAGATCTTCAAGGCTGGTGAGATAGTGCAGTGGGTAAAAGCATCTGTCATAAAGCTTAACAACCTGAGTTTGAGCCCCAAGACGTACACAGTGGAAAGAACTGAGTCTCACAGGTTACAGGCTATCCTCTGGTCTCCATGTGTATACCGTGCCATGCATGTACACCCAAACCACACACACACACACATATGAATAAGTAAATAGCACAACAAAACCCAACTACGGTTAGCATCATTAGCCATCAAAGAAACATATACGACAATGGCAGAAGCAGACAGGCAGCTACAATCAGGATGGGTGACAAAGGAAACAGGCGGAAACACGGAGCACTTAGAACTTTCATCCACACTGCTGACCCTGCTCGAAACTGATAAAAGCACTTTGGAAATTGGCTCAACATTATCTAACAAAGCTGAATACACCTTCTGACATGCCTCGTGATTGAACAATCTCTCCTCCTGGGGACGGAAGTTTATATTTGTGCCTCAAAAGGCAAACGTAACAATATCCTTAGAAATACAATTCACAACAGGACAAAGTTGGACACAGTGTAAGTGCCTGATAGCAGTGAATAAATAGGAGGATACTCACAAAAGGGATTAGTAAGATTTAGAAATATTTTTCAACTCAGATACATCCAGCAAACTTGGACAAATTGCAATATAAAGTACATGGATGGAAAAGTGAGACAAAAATATCTGTATAAAGTTTAAAATTAGGTAAAATTATTTTAGAAAGATAAAAGTCAGAAGACTTTTGTTTTAAATTGAGAGCAAGAAGCTGGGCATGAAGGCACATGCAGGCAGATCTCTATGTGATCAAGGCCAGCCTGGTTTACATAGTGAGTTCCAGGCCAACTGGGGCTACAAGAAGATCCTTTCTCAAAAATACAAAACATAGACAGATAGACAAATTGGGTGCAGAAGGTGGCTGTGACCTGGGAGAGGACAGAAAGGGTCTAGGAGAGGCTAGTTGCTCCAGACTAGTTCTTGACTTACTTTTCTCATTGCTGCAACAAAGCAGCCAACAAAGCAACCCAAAGGTGCAGGGCTTGTTTGGGCGCCAGTTCCAGGGTGGAGTGGCCACACTGAGGAAGTCATGGTGTGGGAGCAGAGCGGGACGAAGGTAGTGGTCAGCTTGCACTTTCGTTTTTGCACAGCCAGTGCGATGGTGCCACCCACATTTGCAGTGAGTCTTCCCACCTCAGTTAGCACACTCTAGATAATCTCCCACAGACACACCTGGAGGTTTGCCACCAAGGTAATTCTAGATCGGGTCAGGCTGACAGTTACTAGTATCCATCACAGTGCCCCATCTCCTTATCTGGGCAGAAGTTGCACTGATTCTGTTCATCTGTCAAAAATTCACCTATTCCCCATGGGCAATTTGTGCACTTTTCTGAATGTGTGTGATATTTCAATAACAAGTTTTTTTGAAACTGATCAGCAGCCTATTTGATGAGTCATTTTGCTCACTGCAGTGACTCAGGGTTACTGCTCTGTGATCTTAAGATGCTAAGATGATTGCTGTCTTCTCCCAAAAAGACCAGAGGTTACCAGAAACGCTCAGAAGTTAGGTTCTACAATATGGAAAACTTATTCTAAGGATGATCTTCACCCCTAAAGATGAGCAGGTAGGATGCCTCAGTCACAGAGGGGTTGCTGGAGTGTGGATCTGTAAGTACTCCGAAAGTCCATGTGTTAAAGGCTTGGTGTCCAGGCTACAGTGGTGTTGGAAGATGGTTGGACCTTTCAGAATAAGTAAGAGCCTATGGAGAGGTCTTTGGTCACGTGTTCTACATTATGCTGTAATGTCCCCCACAGACCCAAGAATAGCAGAACCAACTGTGGACAGAAAACGCTAAAGCCATGAGCCAAAGCAATCTTTTCTCTGTTTAAGCTTATTAGCTCAGTTATTTTATTACATGAATGAAAATCTGACCAACAACGAGAGAGGCACTTACTCGAACCAGTATCAAGGAGAATAATTATTGGATTTGGTACTAGAAAATTGTCTTTATCTTCAGTTCATATGGATGCACTGTATGAGAGGATCTTTCAAGATGTTAATCCTGTCTTTTTACTTCCTAAAAGAATTTTGTGTCTGGCAAATACTGTTTTCACAATGTCTGGGACCGCATACACAAGACTTGCACAAGATCAAGTCAGTCAAATTTTCAGCATGGAGCTAGGAAGGACTCATGAAATTCCACTCTCTCTGAAGAGCTATTGGCAAATGATGGCTGTTGGGGGAGGAGAGTCAGTGATCTTCAGGGATTCCAGCCCTGAGAGACCCCCCCAAGGCTCCAATAAATGGTCCTACGGCTGTGCGTATAACAGGCAGCACTAAATGGACTGAGTGGCTTTTAAAAGAACATTAAGTTGGAAGGGAAAAGTGGTCAGGGGAAAAGGGGAGGAATTGGAAGGGAGGGAGTGGGTGGATTTGATCAAAACATGTATGCATGTATGAATATTAAGTAAAATATTTTTAAAACAAATTTAGGATTACAATCAGCCTCAGAAGCTAGTAACCTGTGTTTCAAGTGTCGCACCCTGTAGTAGACATTCTTTAACTCTGACCAACTTTTCACCTACATTTGAAAAACTCGAAACACACTGTATACCCATACAAAGAAAACTCATTTCAAAACTTTTATGGCAGTCATTTCAAGAGGCCCATTTCCCCTGTGAGACTCTGAACCGGTTTCCTCAGGATGCCATTTAAGGTGATTCAGCCCCATCTCCAACCCATTCTTCCCATTTCTTATTGAAGACCTTTAGCTTTCTGGTACAGAAATTCTTGTTCCCTTATCCGTGCTCTTCCCCTCATTTCCCCTTTTAGTTTGTAGTATTTTTTTTTCGATGTGACTGAGGGGACAAAATTGTCTATAATCTGATGATGACTCATATGTCTCTGTGTACTTCCCCCATAGCCACAGCACACTGTACATGTCCAGCTAAAGCACTTTTTTTTCCACAAAGCCTGTGTGGACATGCTGACTTTCAGACACTCTTCCTCCTCTGAAACTCAAGTAGGAAGCAATGCAAAAGGATTTCTGTTCTCACAGGCAGCAATGATGGGGCCAATGAGGCCTTTAACCATATACTGGCCTCTTTTCTCTTTCCTGTGATAAAACACCTGACAAAAACTATTTAATGAAGGAATGGGGGTTTTCGGCTCATGGTTTAAGAAGCGATACAGTCTGGCACAGCAAGAGTATGAGACACTGGTCACACTGTATCCACAGTTAGGAGGAAGACAGGAAGTGAAGCCAGGCTATCAAAAATCAAGGTCTATTCCCAGCGGCCCGCTTCCTCCTGTGAAACGTCACCTCCAGGTGGGGGCCAAGTGTTCAAACATGTGAGCCTAAGGTAGAAATCTCACATCCAGGCCATCATAAACCATCTTTACCAAGCTCCTCACACTGTGATGCCAACAGCTGACAAATCGTTCACTTAGAAGGCCCAGGCTATTCCCAGCTCCCTTGCATCAATCCCTTTTTGCACATCCTCTGTGTAGAAATTCTGGGTTCTATGGGGCTGGAGAGATGACTTAGCAGTTAAAAGTACTGCACTGGCCGCTCTTGCAGAGGACCTGGGTTTGGTTCCCAGTATCTTCATGGCTGCTAAAAACTGTCTGTAACTCTAGTTCTAGGGGACCTGATGCCTTCTTCTGACCTCCAAGGGCATGATATGATTTGGGTACACATGCAAGCAAAACACTCATATGCACCTACATAGCAGCTAACAACTGTCCTAACCCCAGTTCCAGAGGATCTGACACTCCCTTTTGGCCCTCATGGACACTGCACACATGGTACACTTACAGACATGCAGGCAAAACACTCATATACATAAAATTAAAATGAATAAATAAATAAAATTAAAAACAGAGTAGAGGGTCCAAGAAGTCTAACCCTGGAGCCTATGTTGTGGCTTTCTGCAAAGTAAGGGCAGTGTTTATGGAACTTGGGGGGTCAGAGTGGCCTCCCCCAAGGAGATACTAATAAAGATGAGATGAAGGGTGAGTATTAGAAGTGTAAGATACAGGAACGCTGGAAAAGAGAGAAAACGCCACTCCTGGGGCCTTCGGGACCTGGAGAAGCACTAGTCAGCTCTGAATAGGGAGTACAAAGGTTCAGTCCCTGGCAGGTCTTTAGACTTCCCCTATGGAATGTCACCATGGTGGATCACAGTACCAGTGTTCTAGGATGGTAAGTGAAGAACTACTCCTTTCTCAACCTGTTTCTAGCAGACCAAAAGCCTAAATCATTCATTACCCTTTATAAAGTAGCTGAAGGTCCGTGTGAGTGTTTCCAACCTCCAAGAGAATTACACAGGGGAGTGAACACTGGGCAACGGCCTTTCACTGCTTGCCCTGGGTCTGCTTGGATTTGCCTTGTCTCCTTGTTTGCTCCATATTGACACAAAACCCAGAAGTTATGACTTTAATGATAGTGGTTTACATTGGGGATTTTTTCCTTACAAAAGAAAATACTTTTTGAATCAGTAAGAGAATTATCTAGGTATGCCTGCTTAAAAGCATCCAGGGAACTTGTCCCTTGGAAAGTATTTATTTCACATGTGGATCATTACTCATTTTATTGTCCTCAGCATTGTGACCATGAGTGCTAACATTTTAACTCAAAGCAGGCAGTGACAGGAGCCACACGGGCAAATGGCAAAAGCAGGAAGAGACTGTGTGGAAAGGTGCTCCACGTGGCGGATGGCCTCTTTAGGATGGCCATGCATCTCCCCTAATAGAGTAGAGGTCAAGCCACAGAGAAGAATTGCCATCCGGGTATCAGTGGAAGATACTCAGGAAAAAACACAGAGATGCTGAGCATCTCCAGTGAGGAACTCTAGAGTTTACCTGCTAGAGCCCTGGCCATGATTATGACTAATCATGGGACCATGGATAAGTTGTTCACCTCTTTGTACTTGCCCTATAAAACTGGAGAGATAGCACTCTACACTTCATAATACAGAGGGAACGGTTTAACACGTTGACTGTGTGAAGTGCTCATACACAGCAATCTCTAGGTGAATGTCTATGAACTTCAGTACCAGTGGACCTGATACGGAGGCTTCAGAAATGCCTTTGGTTCTCTTCCTACAGATAGACTGCATGCCTGCAATAGCTAAAATATCCTCTCCTTCTTCCAATCTGCAGGTTAGACTGTAAGCGCGTCAGCCTCTCACCAGTGGCTGCAGATTTCTAAGGCTATTTTGGCAAAGCTTAAGATAATAGAAATGTATTCTCTCATAGATCTGAAAGCAGGAAGTTGGAAGGGAATGAATGTCCCAGCATGCAGGTTTCTTCTGATTGCATGGGGAAACCTGGTCCTGCCTCCGTCTCACCTTCAGATGGCTGCCAGCAATCTTTGCCTTTTGTCTGCTTGCAGTTGCATCGCTCTAATCTGTCTCTCTTTGTATGACAGTCTCTTCTGTGGTCCTTCTCTTCTCATAAGGATGCTGGTCCCTGGACAAAGATCCACACTTCAGTATGGGCTCATCTTATGACAAGCGCAAAGACCCTATTTCCCAACAAGGTCACATTCTAAGGTCCCAGGTAGGGCACTATTCAACTCAGCACCGTAACCAAAGAGCAGGTTCTTTTTAGTGGTGTGGAGCAGAGAAGCATGGGTCTGCAAAGAGGTGCTACGGTCAGGAGGTTTAAGGAGCTGGTTCAGAGGACCTCCAACAGTCTGCCTGACCCACCCCTGCCCTTTGGGTTTTATTCTAAACATGCATTTAGGATTAGGTGTAATGATATACATCTCTGCTGTCTTTTTACTTAGAGACACAAAGAAAGCCCCAACCCAGGTAGATTCTAAGCAGAGACAGAAGACTGTGAATAAACTCTGCAGAGGGCTGACTGCTGATGCCCTGTGCAGCAAAAGGCCTTGGATAAAGAAGTACGTTCTTGCCTTCTCCACATTTCCGTCTGCCTGTTTTACACACATGCCTCTAGCTTCATGCCTCTAGGCTGACTATATCACTGGAATCCAGAGACCGAGTTCCTCCCAGAGAAAACTGCACCCAGGAAGATTTTAAAGTGTGACCTAAGGAAACTTAAAGAATGCATATGACCTCATCTTTGAATGGTCTTCTCTGTAAATGCTGGCAACCCTTCAGAATAGAAGATCCTAAGGACAGATTTAAGTCACCAGAGAATCCGGGTATTACCTGGGACCAGCAAAAGCTAAGGGACCTGCAGCAGCTAATAACTGAGCAAAAGAAGAGCATCAGTAACCAACCCTGGGAAGACAAAGGCTATGTCAACCTGCTACTTCAGGGGCCACTCCCACCAGGCAGGGGCCAATGCGGGTGTCAGCAGCCTGTGTCGAGGACCCTGCCAATCCCCATCCAATGACCTCTACTTCCAACAATGGTGTGTTGACATCCTCAAATTGGGCACTTTTTTCTGCAAGGTAGGTTGTGTGTGAGCATGCATGTGCATGAGTGCATAGTATGTGGGAGAACATGTGAGTGCTAGTATGCATGTGTTGGTGAGTATGTGAGCATGCATACACTCCAGGGCTTTTCTCTCTCCTATGTCATAACAAGAATTCTCAAGCAGTGATGGCACTGGTCATTTGAAGAATCCCAGCTGGTTCCTGCCAGCTGTCATCCTAACAAGATTGTTATCCAAGCAGCCTTAGCATATGTGAGCTCAGAGGTCAAGGGGCAATCTTCCTCAGAAGGGAACTTTCCCAGAGAGCTGGATGAGTAAAACAGCTTAAAAACTTTAAGCACAGCACACCGATAAGCAGATAGATTTATCATCTGTCACATCTGGGGTTGGAAATCATTTTCGCCATTCATTAACACTGTGAATTTAGGTCATTCAGTTAACCTTTCGCCTAACCAGTTTCTCTGCCCATAAGAAGGGAAATAAGAATACTTATCTAACGGAGTTATTGTGAAAAGGAACAGAGGTACGATCCAATAGCCAAGCTGAGTAAACAGCCACGCAGGTCACTCCATAAACAGCAGAATTAGTATTCTGAGAGCTTCTGCTTTGACGGTGTCACCAGTGCTCTGGAAAGCCTTCCCATAATGTAATCGGCAGCCTTAAGTAGCACAGGATACGTGGCTCAGAAAGTAACAAGGCTTTTGTCAGGTCTGAGGTCACCTCACTGAGCACTTCCCTTCAGTATTTCCATCAGTGTCCCCAGGACATCACAATGCCAGGGCACACAGGATTCTCAGGGAGAGTCATGCTCCCAAGCTTTAATGTTTGTCCAGAAGTAAAAAGACAGCCTGAAGTCATCTTTCCTTATTTTCTGCTGAGGGGACTGTATCCCTTATACTCAGGTCTAAATTGAACTCCATCCACAGACATCTGCACAATGGTTTGTAACCCCCAGGAGGGCAGGAAGTTGTGTGTCTTCCTCTTCTGTATGTCTCAGGGTCTAGTAGAGTATGTACTATGATACAGAGCCTGGATCTAAAAGATAGCAATTAATAGCAAGGATAACTGGTCACAATGATGCTGGTTACTCTGTGCTGTTTATTATATGCTAAGCCCTGTCCTTAGCCCTTCATCTAAATCATAAATGATCATTTTTACTACTCACAGCAGCCTATTACAAAAGCTGATGTTGATATATCTCCAAATGGAGCATATTTTGCCTGCAAGAGTATGTGTGTGCTCACCCATGCCCACGTACACATAGTATGTGAGAATATGTGTGTGTGTGCTTGTGTGTAACTGTTGGTCAGTGTATGCGTGTGCGCATACTCCAGGGCCTTTCCTTTTCTGTGTCATAGCAAATATTCTCAAAGCAGGAAGTCCCAGAGCAGGGTCTCAGCATCCTGGTTCCCCTGAACTGCAAGGGAAAACCTGGTCCTGCCTTCCTCCTTCCTTCAGTTCGCAGCCAGCAGTTTTGGGCTCTGTCTGCTTGTAGTTGCATCGCTCTGAGCTGCCTCTCTTCCTATGACAGTCTCCTCTGTGTCTCTTCTAACTGTGCCAGTCATTGGACATAAAGGCCACACTTCAGTATGGTCTCCTCTTAACTCATGACAACTGCAAAGACCCTATTTCCAAACAAGGTCGCATTCTAGGATTCCAGGCAGGGCACTATTCAATTCAGACCAGTAACCAAAGAACAAGTTCTTTTTAGCTGTGTGGAGCTTTAAAAAATAAAAAAAAAAAGCATGGGTTTGCAAAGAGGTGCTACAGCCAGGAGTTTTAAGGAGCTGGTTCAGAGGACCTCCATCAAAGTGTTGCCTGCTTGGCCCATCCCTGCCCTTTGGGTTTTATTGTAAATGGACGTTCAGGAACATAGAAAGGCATGATGGTGCACACCGCTGCTGTCTTCTTCCAAGGACCATCTGCTTTTCAGATTATGAAATTAAAGCATAAGAAGTTTGGGTGACTTGATTTCTCCATGTTTCAGCTCTTCCAGTCGGGTTCTCTGCTGCTGGATTACCTCTAAGATGTGAAGTAGGAGGCGAAGAACAGTGCGACTCACAGCTGCACCTTCGGGATTCGGAAGGGGAGAGTCTGTAAAAGAGAGGAACGAGCAGGGCAAGATGAGAAGGAACACGTTTTTTTCAACATCACCAAAAGAACTTTTTCTTGGATGTCTGCGTTAGTCACCTTTCTTGTTGCTGTGACCAAATACCTGACAAGAAGTAACTTAAGGAAAGGCTTACTTTGCCTTAGGGTTTAAGAAAGGGTACAGTCCTCATGGAGGGAAAGGCATGGCCACAGGAACCAGCTACAGCTGGCCACATCTTCAATGAGGAATCAGAGAGCAGACCAGACTAGGAGGAAAGAAATCTCAAGAATCACCCCAGTAATCCACTTCTTTCACCTCAACCCCCACCTCAAGGACTGCCGCCAGCTGGTAACCAAGGGTCGAAAAATTGAGTCAATGTAGGACATTTCACATTCTTACCAAACCAGTCTGTATGGGCGTCACTGAGTCCTCACTCAGTGAAGAGTAGTGTTCCCGGCCCATCAGAGGAACCTGAGCATCTACCAGGAGACCATGTCCCTATGGGGATTAGCATCTCAGGTGGCTCTAGCAATGACAAAAACTAGGAAGTGTTTTGGGGGGAATTGACTTTAACCTGGAAGAATACCTTGACGAGTCTGTCTGTTCAGCTGCAAATCAGGGCTGTTCTGTTCCAGGGAGATGGACCAACAGAGCTGCTTCTCTCCGTGGCATCCTCCACTGTCTGTGAACAATGCTCCTAAATGATGCCCCCCAGAGAGTTTAGGGCCTCTCCTCTCCCTGCTGTTTTCATAGGAGTTGAGGGATATAAGATCCTTTTCTGGTTGCTTAAGTCGCCAGGTCCAGAATCCTCTATAAACAAGACATGTCAAAACCCTATGACAAACCCCCTGCAGCAATGGGAAAACAGAAACAGAAGGAAAAGAGCGAGCCTCTGTCTCCCATGCCCTCAGCCGCGAGCTGAATTTATCTAGAAATGCCAAAGTAGTGGAAATGACAAAGTTATTTTTCTGACAGATTGTTTCACTAATTTTTTTCCTTTTTGCTGGGAGACACGCCCCCCTCAGGGTCTCACGGTCCTGACACAGACTGACAAACAGACATAAGGGATCCTGTTTGGATTTTGCATAGTTTTTATGACATTTGGGAGGGGGCGACTTACAAAAACACAGATTCTCATAAGCTTTTCCTTTTCCGTATTTGAAATGCACACGCTTCTCCAAGGGGCCGTGCTCCACATAGCAGTGGCTCCAGCCCTTTTTCCCAGTGTGCTCCTCGTTGCCTTCTCTCCAGTCTGAGAGCCTCCTCTCACCCTGCCTTTCACCAGGCTCTATTCCAAAAATGGCGACCACCCCATTCACTGCCCCACAAAATGGCAAGAGCTCAGCCTCGTGGTTTTCCTGTATCTCCACAGCCCCGCCCCTTACTGGGCTTGACTCCTTCCACAGAGCGTGGGAAGGAGGAGGGACCATGGCTTATCAGAGGAACTTCCCGGTCACACAGACTGAACTCTAAATCTCATGTTTCCTTTGGTCCTTGATACACTGTTTCAAAGGTATTTTCTCCAAACTTAGCTGTAGAGGATGGGGAAACGCAAACCCTTGGATTTGTTCTAGGAGCTCAATTGTAGTGTGTGACCAGTATGTTTTATGCCTGGTCTTTGAAGGAAAACTCACTGTTCCTCAAGCTCCTTTTCTGCTGGGGCACAAATTTGAACAAATCATGTGTCCATGTGATGTGGCCTTCCTCAATCTCTTCCTCTGAACACTGGGTCAAATGAAATATTTCTTATTTGGAAATGTCTCAGAGGTATAATGAAAGGAGGATGGATGAACTATTTTATGTTAGTACTACCTAAGAGAAATGTCTGTTTCCACCCATGTTTCAGGGTGACCAAGTCAGGAATGCCACCTTGAGATGGAGAACCCACGTAGTAGCTCCTAGCTCACTTCTTAAAGGTGAAGAAAGTAAAATTAATAGCCACTGTAAAAGGAGAGTCTTCTGTTTGGTGAAGTTTCAAGAGCTTTCAAGAGTCAGGCTGTTAGGTGTACAGTACCTCACAGCTTCTGGATAGTAACAGGTGTCTGAAGGTGAAGAACATTCTAGAAAGGGATGATACTCAGTGTGCCATTTCCACCTGTGGTCATCGTAGTGGAAAGAAGTAGAAAAGAGGACATTTAGTGTTTTATTTTTCATACACAAGAATAAGGTTTTACAACATCTGTGGAAGCTGAAGTCGTGATATAAACACAAGATGAACACAAATGGGAAACCAACTCCCAGGCTATAAAGAGAATAAAGTCTTGTATGCAGAGCAGATTGCTTGAAAAAGGAAAATAAAGATACATCTGTGTTTCCCAGGTGTTATGAAGCCCTATAGCCAGTTTTTAAACCCATTGTTGTATAAAGTTTCTGTAATGGAATCCAAACTTGGGCTTTTCCAGACTCATCCCTGTTACCTTGCATAGACAATCTTTCCTTTTGTTCCTTAACAGTATCAGCTATTGCAAAACTTGGGGAAACAAACTATCTTTAAGGAGCCTCATGAGCTGCATGTAGGGAGATACTCCCCAGGCAGAACATGGCTAGATGAGCAGGTAGTCTCAAAGCAAACTAGTACTGTGGTTTAGAGCCCACCCAACCACTCAACTTCGGTCTCTGCATTTTAAAACAGTGATAATACCTGGATTGTCCTTTCTTTTATCTAAATTAGGCTAAGTTAGGACTAGAGAGATGACTCAACAGCTAAGAGCACTTGCTGCTCTGGGAGAGGACCAGGGTTCAGTTCCTAGCACCCAGAGTAGGCAGCTCATAACTAACTAATTAGATCCCATCTCCTGGGGATCCAATGCCCTCTTCTGGCTTCCACAGGCAGCAAGATAACTGTGTACATACCAACACATAGACACACCTTAACATAATTAAAAATTAAGTCCATTTTAAACAAATAAATGAATAAATAAATTAGGTCAAGTTCAGGTGTTTTAAAGAGACCTTCCACATAACACTGAATAACATAACAAAATTCATTCTCCCTGTGTTGCGCTTTTAGATTAGACACTATCAAATTAAAATGGATTAAACCCAGTTTACTAAGGGTGCAAAACTCCAAAGATTCCCTAGGAGATAATAATCTTTGAAAATATTGACATCTGTCTAAATAATGAGATTACCATAAATTTGATATATGAAAGAATGTTTTGCAATTGTGTTTTGTTCATTTAAAAAATTGTCTTGATTCTTTTTCCTTGGGATGTTCAAGTATTTTTTTGGTTGTCTTCATGTTAAGAAGAGAAAGTTGTCACCCTGAAATAGGTTCCTGCTATTTTGTAAATACCAAAGTATTACCAATGTGTCAAGAAGATAATAAAAATTAAGGATTATTTTATTGATGCGCTTGTTTTTTTGTATTTATTATTTCATGTCATGCACAGATGGAGAGATGAGTGACATAGTTGGAAGTCACTTTCCAGAAGTCTAAGAGTTTAGAAACAGGCAAAAAATTTTGAACTCCCAGGAAAAATTCTTAAGCCTTCAAACTCAACTGACATATACACACGTACCACATCAAACACCTGTAATTCAGTGATTCTCAACCCTCAATTTACATTAAAATCATCTGGAGAACTTTGCAAATTCTGATGTTTAGGTCTACTCTGACTAATGCAGTCATATCTTTTCTTTGGTGAGACAGCCCAGATGGTGATTGAAGAAATCATTGGATCAGTGCATAATGTGTTTATTAACACCTATAACTTTTCATCCATAATCGCGGTGACTAGTGCCTCTCCCCCACATTCCTACCTACACAGAACCTCACACTATGGCCTTATTTGAAAATGAGATCTTTGTAGAGGATGTAGTTGAACTCATGCTTGCATAAGGATGGGCCCTAAATACTATGCCTCATGTCCTTTAAAGAAAAGGAGAGCACACAGAGAAAGACACAGACATGAAGGGAAGAAGAGCATATGACAGAGATCAGAGTTACGGTGTTATAAATCAAGGAATTATGGGGTCACCAGAAGCCAGAGAGACAAAATAGATGTCTTCCCCAGAGCCTGCAGGTAGAACATCACCCTGCAGACATCCTAGGTTCTGACTTCTAGTCTGCAGAACTATGAAAAGTAAATATATGCTGTGATGAGACACCCAGGCCTTGGTAATTTTTATGTTGACACGGAGCACAGTAATATAGTAACCTCTTCATTTGTGGATTACAGTAAAATCCATGCAAGATAATCTCTTTAACTCACTGACATTGACATCTCACTGTGAACATATTCTGCATTGTTTTTTAGTATAAAAAGGTTGTGCAATTTCATAGCTTGTAAGAGAACCTAAAATTAGGGTGGGCATTGAATCCCTGACCCAAATCCATTACTTCCTGTATCATCCTCGATACAAACTAGATTAATTTTGATTGTCAGCTTGATGAAATTGGTACTCAACCAGGAGACTCCACTCTAAGTGTGTCTGTGAGGGAGTTTCCAGAGGTGTAACTGAGGAGGGAAGACAGGCCCTGATGTGGGCAGCGTCATCCCCTGGACTAGAGTCCCAGACTGAATAAAATGGTGGAAAAGGAAAATGCAAAGAACCAGCATTCATCTCACTCAGCTTCCTGACTGTGGATGCGATGAGACCAGCTGCCTTATCCTCTCTTCTATCAATGGACCGCACCTTGCCAAGTGTTTAGTCACAGCTATGAGCAAAGTAACTAATAGAAACTTTAAAATTGTAAATTCCAATGGTTACACTCTAGACTTCTAACAGCTATGTAGATTATTTACCTGGTGAATGAATAAAAATGCAGGAGCTGGATATGGTGGCAAATGCCTATGATCTCAGCACTTGGAAGGTAGAGGTAGACAGATTGGGAGTTCAAGGCCAGCCTCCACTACATAACAAGTTTGGATCAGTCTGGGGTACATGAAACTGTCTCTCAAAACAGCAAAATGAAAAAAGAAAAGGAAGGAAATAGCCTGTGGATTGATCTGAAAGATGCTACCATTGAGCCTGTGTGACCGGTACTATCTACCACGGTGTCAGCTTTCTGTGCTTACACAGGAGACAAGAAAGAAAGGACAGCGGGATCAGCTCGGAACTTCCCTACAATGTATTTCTCAGACCTAATATAATTACCTGTAAATGAAACATTCTGCAAATATTGTCCTATTACTGTGATACAGTCTAATATTTTTATATTCTCTCTCTCTCTTTGAATCCTGAAGTTTATTCACCAAATGCATTTCATGTCCTTTCATGAGTTCCAAAACTATTAATGAGGAAATTCAGTTACGGATTTGGTACTGGATGGTGGCAGACATGACACTGAACTTCAGTTTTTATGTTGAGTATAATAATGACATCGTGGTTCTCTAAGAAAATGCTCTTATGTTTTAGAGCTTTAATAAGAACAAAATCTCAATGGTTTTGGAAGCTCATTTTTTTTTCCTGGTCTTGAGTGACTAAATAGCTTGACTTAGCCATCCTGGACCCATCTGCAGTAAGGCAGCAAGTTCCTGGAAGAATGTCAAAAGTCTACTCGGGACAGTTGATGACACACCTTCAAGATACATACTTCCTGAAGATTCTATGATGTGTTCTTGTTATTTAAAGGAACCAAGGGACTGGGAGATAGCTTAGTGGATAAATGCTTTTTGTACAAGCATAAGGAATATAGTTCGGATCCCCAGAGTTGATGTAAAGCCAGCTACAGTGGCTCACTTCTGTAATTCCAGTGGTCCCATGGCAAGGTGGGAGGTGGAGACAGGAGACTCCCCAGAAGCTCACGGGCCAGCTAGCCTGATATACACAGCAATGAAGAAGACCTATGCCAAGCAAAGTGGAAGGCAAGGACCAATACAAGATGTCCTTTGACCTTCACAGGTGAGGCATGGCACATGTGCACACACACACACACACACACACACACACACAGAGACACGAAACCGAGCATATGACCCCACCTGTGCTAGCCTTTATGACTCACAAATTAAAGGCAGGCTGTCTTCCTCCTCAAAGCTCCCTCTCTTCTGCAGCTCTGGCCATCACATGCACCAGACATCAACTCCTTATGCCGTGGGAAACTGAGAGCAGGGCATCTGCGTCCTTTTCCGCTAGATTGCTTGTTGTCCAGTAAGCCTATGATGCTGCTGTATCATATGAGGCTGGTGATGTCTAGCACAACCAGACACCCTAAATGCAAAGAATGGAATGAGGTGACATCTGCTGAGACCTGCTTTAAAATACTTCAAGTGGGAGAAACAGGATAACTTGGACAAATATGAATAAACCTTGATAATGGTTGGTTGCATGTGGTGAGTATCTGGAAATTCACAATTCTATCCTATTTTGCATATGGCTAAAAGTTTTCTTCTGACAAGAAGTCTCTGAAAGCATACGGTCATAGAGCATCTCCTAACCCTTAGCTTAGACATTGTATCGTAACTTGGAGGCTGCTAACTGATCTTCAAATTTTTGCTTGTTGGTAAAATAGAGAAAGAAAACAGAGAAAGAAAAGTCCCTAGAGTGAAGAACCGTTCATCTGGAGACTTTATTACTTCTGCATTTGTGAGACAACACACGATACAAAGTCAACCACTGGTCCTCTTACTGTTCTGCTTTGAGCTGTCCCTTCTCTTTACCTCTGTGTAGCTAATCTCCCTGGCTAAATGGGAAAGTGCTTTAGAGCCAAGACACTGACTAATTTCACCTTTGTAGAAACCTACCAGGGTATACCCAATGCATTTTGTAGATATTTTCAATTGATTTTGCTATGTAAACAACTTGTAATTGCTATAGTATTATAGTAATTACAGTAAATAATATAGTGTATTCTATTTTATTTCCTAGCTTCAGGAAAAAATGATTATTGGCACATGGTTAGAAAAAACAATTTACTATTAAAATATTTCAACAGAATTTTATCATCTTGCTTATTAGATGATGAAATCTAAACTATATTGAACATTTACATGGGCTAATTACTTTATAAAGTACTTTACATAAATTATCCCATTTAATCTTCACAAGTATTCTGAAAAGCAGTCACTCTCAGAAAGTACAGACTGGGAAACTGAGGCATAGTTAGGATTTATGGCTTTCTCAAGGTCACAACGCTATTTAGGGACACAGTCCAATTGGGATCCTAGGAAAATAAACTAACGCTGAAATCAGTTCTCCCAATGGCCATCTCTCCTAATTCAGGTGTGTTGTGGAAAATCTTGTGACTGATTTGCCTTTTGCCTTACATATCTATCATGCCGGAATGCAGCGCTTCCTGTTTCTTATCAGAGAGAAAACTACGTAAGTCACATGGTTTCCAGGACTCCAAAACTTAGAGAAACTGAAATTTATCAGGCTAATAGGGCATCTGGCCCACTAGACTGTAATAGGATACTAGTCTGCCATGCTAATAAGGGATCCCATATGCTGTGTTGTGATTGGACTATTACCCTCATATAAGCCCGTACTTTCCTGCAATAAAGCAGATCTGTGTCACTGAACCTAGTCTCCTGCATCTGTGGTGATGCTGGGGCAGACTCCTCACTCACCCTGGGGTCCGGAGCAGACGACTGATCGGAGGAACTGAGAGAGCAGGAGAGTGACCATAGCCGGAGGAGAGCAGCCACAGCCAGCGACTACACAGGTAGACACTGCAGGACAGTGCTCTTAACAGTGTACAAGAGCTGACTAGGAACTGGTTGAGGGTACTGATAGGCTGGAGCAAGCTAGGGTGTTTCACAAGCCAACAGCTCCATGGGCAAGGTCTTGTACCACAGTGCTTTTCAAGGGTCTTTGTGCAAGTAGGGTACGTATGTGATGAGTGAGCTCCCCTGTGCTGGGGTGGACAACAGGTAGCCCTTCCTATTCCAGCAAATAGCTCTACAACTCTCAGGAACTTGAAATCCCAAAGAGCTTTATATTTTTTAATGAAATCTCCGAGAAAGACTGCTATATTATAAATTCTTTCTTGTCAAAAAGGTTTTCAATTTAATGTTTAGAATTGAAGAGAAAGTAAAACTTTTTAAAAATATCTTATTTATAATTTTTATTTTATGTGTATGAGTGTTATGCCTGCATGTAGGTAAGTGCACCTGTGTCATACTATGCCCTCCAGAGGACAGAAGAGGCTGTCAGATCCCCTGGAACTAGAATTACAGACAGTTGTTAGCTGCCATGTGGGTGCTGGGATTCAAAGCCCAGTCTTCTGCAAGAACAGTCAGTGTTCTTAACCGCTAAGCCATCTCTCTGGAGAAAGTAAAACTTTTTGAATAGCACAGAAGAAACTTCAGATAGAAGTAACTTGTTTGAAGGTCATTCCCTGTCCTTGAGGTGTTGCTCTGTGGAACATGGATATTCGCTTGCTCAGGTGAAGCTCTGCGCTGAAGGTCCTGCAAGTGGTGTAGCCATCACCCATCAGACTCCCGAGATCCTGTCCACGCAGATAAGGTCTCTGTGGACACATGGTAACAGTGTCTGTCTGGCCAGCTCCATTTTGACAAATTCAGAAGCGGAGGAGCCTGCCAACCCCGGCTGGCAGCACCACTTTCCCTACGTCGTGCACCAAGTCTCAGATTTCTGCTCAGAGGTGTAGGTGACTGTCTGCCTTGGGTAGGCTGGGACCCAGAGATGCTCAGCACACTCTCCATTCTGATTTCCTGTCTTCTCAGACTTTAAGGTACTTTAGTATGACTCCATTTGCATCTTTTAAAAAACCTTTGAAAATACGAACGTTTGAATGAAAACGTGTTGGGAGGGCAGGGGCCATTCAAGTTTACATGGCTTTCCATTTGCAATGCTGTGGTCATTTTCATTGATTCTGTGCACTCAGAGGTATTGGAAATTTTTTTAGTTACCAATGTTTACAATTTCTAATACAACTACTCTAGCTACAATTTGATGTACACTGCTGAATACTGACCTGTGCTGGATTATGTATCCTAGTATGTATTATATTTACATGCTTTAATCATTATAAAAGAATTGCCCATGATTTGGAATTCTATTATTTATCACAATGTAAGATATTTGAAGCATTTGGGCATAGACATCAGCATTTTTAAAAATTGTCCTATAGGGGCTGGAGAGAGAGCTCAGCACTGACTACTCTTGCAGAAGACCCAGGTTCAGTTCCCATCACCCAGCACCCACATGGTGGCTAACAACAGTCTGTAACTCCAGTTCCAGGGGCTCCAACGCCCTCTTCTGATCTCCACATGCCTTGCACGACATGGCTGCACTTACACACATGCAGGCAATACACTCGTACACATAAAATAAAAATAATAACGGTTGGGCGTGGTGGTGTACACACCTTTAATCCCAGCACTGGGGAGGCAGAGGCAGGCAGATCTCTGTGAGTTCAAGGCCAGCCTGGTCTACATAGTGAGTTCCAGGACAGCTGGGACTACAGGGAGACCCTGTCTCAAAAAGACCAAAAAATAAAATAAAATAAAATAAAATAAAATAAAATAAAATAAAATAAAATAAAATAAAATAAAATAAAATAAAACAAAAAATAAATAAATAAAATAGTTTTGAAAAACTGTCCTAGAGTATAATTATAAACTGATGACAAATGTATTTATACATTGCTTCTTCATGACATCAATGAAATTAAAACTCAGCAGTATTTTTGGTTGGAAACAAGCTTACAAGAAAATACTTAAGAGAATAAGGGGAAGGTGTTTTCATTAAATCATGTTTTCAAATTTTCTTCCCCAGTGTCATGTATATCATATTACATACTCTGTATACAAATTTGCTTAAAGTCTAGAGACTTGGATGTGGAGACTGTGTACTGTAGGTATTAGGTTAAAATGCTGAAGCCTGCCAGAAACTTTTGATAGCAAGAAGAAATTTGTTTTGCTTTGAGGGTATTAAAGTTTTATAACCTTACATTATAAATTCTTTCATGGTAATAGTTTGAAAAATATCATTTTGGGGATGTTTTTATATTGGTCCAATCTAGGGGAACCTGGAAGATCAATAGAGACCGCTCTCAGTTTCCCTGGGGAAAGTTTCATTGTCCTTGTAGATAGCAGGTCTGATTGATTTATTGTTAAATCATTACAGCAGTGAAGTGATGCCTTTAAGACCCATTTGACTGGCCAGAGAAGAGATATATAAAGTGTATTCAAGGCTTAAAGGTGATCACTAGACATAAAGATTTCAGTGAGTTGATATGTAAACCCAACCCACAGATAGACAGGTTACAAAACAAACATCTCTGGCCTCGAGCATCTCATGAACCACTGAAAGCACAGTTATGATAAAATGGGTTGCACTACAGCCACTGACTTATTTCCTGAATCTTTTTTGCAGGAAAAACACAAAAACCATACTAAAAGGACTTCCCCATGAGCACTTGGTAAAGAACAGACTGGAGGCCTCAAGTGTATTTGAGGATTAGAAACCCACTGCCTTAGTGCTAAGATTTTTTGGCAGGGAGAATGGAGAGGAGGATAAAGTAGAACTTTTTTTTCAGGCTAAAGGGAAATTGATTTAATCTGTGATATCTTTTTGAACAATTTATCTTAATGTTCTGGCTATACTGGTAAGTGTAATACCATCCCGTGAAACAGGATTTTTCTGCTACTGAAAACTGCCTTTTTACAAGATGTCCATAAATATTTGTAAAATAAAAAGACTAGGCTTTAAGCTCCAAAGGCAAGCCAGAGGTGTGCGTTAGTATTTGGGCTGTCAACAGAGTGGCCTCACCCCATCAGGGACTGTTGCAATCAGACAGGCAAGAGTAAATAGATGTTATTTATGGAAAACTCAATAAAACTCTCATTTTTAGATTAAAAAAAGTTCTATATTATATAATAAACCTATATCATATAGTGATGATAGTTCAATGTAATATCAGACATAATTATACCAAAATATCAAATATTTCCTTAAATATGGGAGGCAAAAGGCAGTCTGGGGTTTGCAATGCATTTTTGATGCAGTCTACCACAGCTGTAAAATAAGGGGAATCAAGAACACTAAAAGGACTCCTCTCCAGGTTCAGGCCTAGGTCATGGGGTCATGGTACCTAAATGTCCAAAAAAGATTGGACTTGTCAGTAAATATGGGACCAGCTAATGGTGCCTCTCTCTGGAAAATGGTGATGAAAATTGAAATAGGCCAGCATGCCAAGTATACTTGATTTTTCTGCAGCAAAACCAAGATGAAAAGATGGACCATGAGTATCCAGCACTGTGGCTCCTTCATGAAGAGTGACTGGTGGGGCTGGACCTCCACATCACCTCTCCCGTCACAGTCAGGTCTGCCACCAGAAGACTGAAGGAACCGGATCAGCAACAGAAGGCCTTGCCTGCAACACATGGTAAAAGGGGTCTGAGGTCGTGGCCGGGATTCTCAGAACAAATGCACAAGAACTTCTAAAACACCAGAGGAGAAGGAGAGGGCCCCTAGACAAGAGTAGAATGTGGGAAACTGAACAAAAGAACCAAAGCACTGCTTTGTTTAAAGGCATGAAGACTAGGTTCAGGGAGGAAGCGCTCATCTTGTAATGCTGAAAGAAGTACAGAGTTGTGAGAAGGAACACAGAACGATGTGCAGTGCACCGGTAGGTTCTCCTGAAGACATCCCACACCCAGAGGAGTCCAACGCTGTGGCTCCACATCCTGACTTTCCTCTATCGCATCTGCCACTGATGGCTCTCTCTTCCTGATGGATGCTCCTGCTACCTCATGTTGCTTGTTTGTTGTTTGAGACAGGGACTCACTATGTAGCCCTGGCTGGCCTAGACCTCTCTTTGTATACCAAGCTGGCCTCAAACTCATATAGATCCACCTGCCTCTGCTTCCCAGTGCTGGGACTAAAGGTGTGCATCACCACTTCCGGCTCACTTTTGGCTCCTTAATGGTGTGTCCTGATATGACCCATCAGGTCAACAATATCCAGGGACCTAGTTGACAAATGGACTCTTGAACCCTATGGCCAAACACAACGGTAGCAATGAAAAACCTTCCTCTCCTCCGGGGTGAGGCACACCACCCCGACTCACACGCTATAGTGAAGTAAATCAGAAAGCTGATTCATTGAAAAGGTGACTGTTGATGATATACTTTGTCTACTGTCAATGGGTTTCCAGTGTTTTTCGCTATTATCTGACTGTGGCTATGTTTTCAACCCCAAACTTCTAACCTCTAGGCAATGGGAAAGGACCCATCAAACTTACAGGACGCTAGCCCTCATCAGCTCAGGGTGGGGATAAGCACGCCCCGTCATTCACCACCTTGACAATTTTCAAGAGCTTTGCAGCATTTGATTTCACTGCAATGCAACAGGAAAATTATTTTTCTTTGAATCAGCCCATCAGCTCTTACACTATCTTATTTTTCTGAAGAGTAAATCCTGATTTTTAATGCATGTGCGGTAACACTATGAAACATGCATATATTCACGCTGTGACACTGGGTCCTTTTATTCTCTCGGAATAATAAAATAAATAATGAATGGTCCATTCCATTGAGGAGTTAGTTATAGGCCTATCATGAAATTTTCTGCTTTTCAAATTTAACTACTGTTGGAATATCCGCACATAAATTATTAAAGCCGTCTTGGTCAGAAAAATGTCAGTGTCTCTTTCCTGAAGTGACATTAATCCTTTCACATGATTCCAAAGAGAGCTGGGAATATGCAAGTTAGGAAAAACATCATTTAGCTTCATTGATGTCGAAAGTTTCCTGAAGTTCAAATGACTGATTTCTAAATGGGTGCTTCTACAGAAGAGTCTAAATATTTATAAAGATATATATACTGGTAAGATGGCTCAGCAGGTAAAGGTGCTTGCTATGCAAGCCTGGTGACCTGAGTTTGCTCCCCAGAAGCCAGGTAAAGGTAGAAGAGGAGAAAGAACTTGACTCCACAAAGTCACAAACTTGTCCTCCACACACAGGCTGTGGCACATGTGCGCCCCCCCACCACCACAGGTCATACACACACAATGTTAATAAAATTTAAAAAGTAAAAAGTAATAGCAGATGTAAAAGAAACTTAGAGATGTTCTAGTTCGTTTCTGTTGCGATAAAATACCCTGACAAAAAGCAAGTTAGGTAAGAAAGAGTTTGCTGGACTTAGAATTCCAGGTTCAGCCCATTACTGCAGGAAAGTGACACAAATAGCTTGCGACAGCTGGCACACCACATCCACGCTATGAGGATAGAGAAGTGGACACACCCAGCAGCCTGCTTGCTTGGTACTCAGCTCCCCTCTCTACTCATACAGTTCAGGGCACAGCCCATGAAATGTTGTCACCCACAGTGGGCTGGGTCTTCCTAAATCCCCCACAGTCCCCCACAGGCAAACTCACAGGCCAACCTGATCTAGATAATTCCATCAAGAATCTCTTCCCAAGTGACTCTAGGCTGTATAAAATTGACTAACCAGCACAGATGTACAGGATAGATAAGGGGATAGATTTTTTTTCAAAAATACTTTGCTAACAAAATGATAGACCAGTGAAAATGATTATACTGTCACAGGTTAGAACACTAGTAGAGCATTGAGGAGGGTTATCAATGTACTGTCTATAAAGATCTTGGAGGGAGCTGGGCACAGTGGCACATGTCTTTAATCCCAGCACTCGGGAGGCAGAGACAGGTGGATCTCTGTGAGTTCAAGGCCAGCCTGCAGCCTGGTCTGCACAGTGAGTTCCAAGCCAGCTGGGGCTACAGGGAGACCCTGTCTCAAAAGACCGAAAAAAACAAAACAAAACCTTGGAGGCTAATTGTCCACCTGATTTCGTTCCTAAAAGATTCTGTAAAAAGAACATTGTCAAATTTGTCCACTCTGCAGATTACCAAAAGCATGGGGCACACACAATGCCCGCTTCAAAGAGAGCTTGACGTCTACCTGGGGGAACCTGTCAGCAACCACAAGGCAGTTAGTGAGGATGTCAGGTAAGTGCTGCATAGCAGGTCTGAACGGAACAGACTATGAGCTCAGAGAAGAGAAGGGGCGTGAGAGGGAAATGTGATGAAGACGGCTGGCCTGGAGCTGAGGTAGGAGGGCAGGGTCTTTGGAGGGAAAAGAGGAAAGCTGAAATTTTACTTGTGGTTCAAAACATGCAAGGTGGAATTTACCACCTTAACCATTTTTATGTATGCAGTACAGCAGTGTTACAAGTATATTTACTTTGTAGTGGAACAATGGAAGCAGAGGCAGGGTGCTAACCACTGGCTCAAGGCCAGCCTGGGCTACATAATAAGTTCTAGAACAGTCTGGGCTATAGAATGAGACCCTGTCTCAAAAACATAAAAAGAATAAATAAATAAAAATAAATAAATATAAATATATTATAAATATAAATATAAATAATATACTGGTTTATAGACAGTCACAGGAATAACGGGGATGTTCAGGGTGGGGGCTAAAGTCAAGCACCCTCAGCACTGAGAACCCACCAAGGATCATCTCACAAGTCTGAGTCGATGGCTTTGGTTCACCCTAAATTGGAAGAAGGGGCCAGTAAGTTGGCTCAGCAGATAAAGGCATTTGCTACCAAGCCCGATGATCTCAGTTCAAGCCTCAGAATGTACCTATAGAAGGAGAGAACTAACTCCTTCTACTAATTCCTCCTACAAATCATTACAGAATAATGAGACACCTTCACTATTGCAAGAATCCTGGGGAGTTAAATTCCACTCAGAAGAAATAAAGATGGAGAGGAAATTTCAGAATCAGGAGTTTTAAAACTGGAAATGCAAACTTCCTGACTATGTACGGCTAAAGTTTATTTTGGATCTTGAATTAGTCCTGTTGAACTAGTTGCTGTCTCCACATCCTTCCTCCCAATTCCTGTTGCTGAACCATCGCTCTAACAAGAGCTTTCCAAATACCATGGTATGGTAGTTTCCAGACAGAATACCAAGAGCCTGCTAGCTCAGCTCTTAGAATTTCCCGTGTAGCTTTTGCCTTAGCCAGAATGATTCCAAAATACTCCAAATTTAGAAGCGAGGTCTCAGACTAGACTTAAATCTGAAGTTAACGAAAACCAAGAGAAGTTATATAACTCTCCCTTACCAGCACGACTAGTTTTAAGCAGGAAGCCAAGTCACTGAAGAAAGAAAACATTGCAAATTGAAGACCAGTTTGGAACACAGCCAAGAATCAAATCAGCAAGGGGCTCAGGCTTTGAATCCTAGCTTCCCACCTAGTCTTCTTCAGGTAAGTTACTTACCTCCTCAGCCTCCATCCCCCATCTGAGAAATAGGTATGACAGTCTAAGGCCTGGTGCGTAATTATTGCACAAACTGTAGTTTCAATTACTCTACATGTAAACCACCAGCACAGCAGGTCTCTGAATTCTTCCCTCCACCCGTGCGCATTCCCAGTCTCCCTACAGAGACCGATGTAGGGAATTCCTTTTGTCTCTTCTCATCCACACCTGTTCAGGGACTGGGGCTGCGACCGAGTGACAGAACACTTGCCTAGCATGTGCTAGACTCTACGTTCATTCCCTAGTACCACAAACAGAACAAACAAAAAACAATCAAAGAAAAACTACATCAATACTTATTCTCAAAAGAGAAAGGAAGTTGCAGCCCTGTCTCTGCTAAATGTGAATTTGTTAGAGCAATGCTCTCTTTGTAAAGCTTTCTCTGACTGGGACATGTGAGGCTATCAGACATCTGTGATTTTAATGATTATTTCCTAGAGTTTTTAAAAAGCACTGAACAATTTGGACAGGTAGTTACCGCCTCAACCCAGAACAAGACTTTTGAGGATTGAAGCTATTCTCTGTGTTGTGTCCATAGCCCCTGTCTTTCAATGGCCCTGGGAAGAGCTGAGTGTAAATCAGCACCTTCAGAATTTAAATCCCAGAGGACACAGGCATCCCTCAGTCAAAAGGAGCAGCCTGTATTCAATTCACACAAAACAGTGGATGGGCAGGGAGGATTCTTTTAACAAAGTCTCTCTGAGATTGCTTTTTATTCCATTGCTGAACAATTAATCAGAGGAGAGAAAGCTACATTTAAAAGAACTGAATGGAAAATCAATAAGTAAATGTGCATCACTATTTGTGACACTAAAACAGGCTTTGGCAGGCCAGGCTCCAGAAAGTTTTGTGAATCCACTCAGTGCTTTTTCCTTCTGCCTTTCCAAGGTGTGGCAATTGAGAGGGCTGAAGAGCCCTCCCTGCTGCCTCCCTGTTTGGTACCAGCTGAGGAAGTTTTAAACATACTTTCAAAAATAAAAATTAAAAGACAGATGTGTTTTGGCTGAGTGGCAAGATCTTCATCTTTTCAAAAACAGGAAAGTAGAAGTGCTGTTTTCCAAGCGTCTTGATCCCTCAGCTCTTTAAAATATTAACATAAATGATAAAGTTTAAGAAATACAGACAGTAGGGAAATATTTCCAGCTACTTTTGGCGAGCACATTTCAAATGCATCTGACACCACCCTCAAAATATTGACTTTATGTCTCGGTGGATATCAAGATTTATTGTCCCTTTAGGTAAATATTGACCTCTATGTTGCCACAGTCAATATTTACTGTGCTTCTCATGTCTATAAATCCTGTTCTGCACCCAAATGAGGATTTCAGGCTACAGTGACTAAGCTAATTGTTAGGAAAGAAAGTTCAGGAGCAGGAGGTATAGGGACTGAGAAAGTCATGCTGCATTTCCCAAAAATAGGAGGACTCCTTGGCGTAGACCTGAGGACTCATCCTATTGCAGAGAGACTTGTACATCATGTTTGTTATTGCTCTTTTCACGGTGTTCTGCACCCAAATGAGGATTTCAGGCTACAGTGACTAAGCTAATTGTTAGGAAAGAAAGTTCAGGAGCAGGAGGTATAGGGACTGAGAAAGTCATGCTGCATTTCCCAAAAATAGGAGGACTCCTTGGCGTAGACCTGAGGACTCATCCTATTGCAGAGAGACTTGTACATCATGTTTGTTATTGCTCTTTTCACGGTAGCTAAGAGATGGAAGCAACCAAGTGTCCCTCAATTGACGAGTAGATAATGAAAATGTGGTTCATTTATACGATGGACTTTTACTCAGCAGTAAAGAAAGATGAAATCATGAAATTTGCAGGTAAAT
>NW_008360319.1:2292517-2299753 GCF_000622305.1 Nannospalax galili | reverse complement strand
TCCAGTCTACAAAGAGGAGGGTCAACACAGAGGAAACATTTTCTCCATGCTTCCAAGTGAAGGCAGCCATGGTCAAGCAGGACCTTTGACTTACCTTCACATAGGTGGAACTGGTAAAAGAAAGGAGCCAGGGGCTCCTCCCAAGCCCATGTGACCCCTGAGGAACAGATCCTCAAACGACCTTAAGAGTAAAAATAAATTGGTTTATCTGGAACAACTGTATGGCCTTGAACACCCAAAAGGAAAGTATAACCAAAGTTTAAATGGGCCAACATAACTTCATAAGGGTCCATATGTATAGCTAAAGGCTACTTAACAAGCAACAATGCCAGACAAGCGATACCTTCTTTTGAGTTGTTGGCCAGGTGGTCCAAGGGATTCCCAGATAGTAATCCATCATAGAACTGGGAAATTGAACAGCAGACCCCAATCTTATCTAAAGGAATATTGACAACTGATTGCTGCTAGATGAGGAACAGCTGATCTTCCTAAAACAAAGCCTTCTAGATAGGCTGTAGATTCACGAGATGGACAAGTAGTGGGGAACGGTTGGGGTGCTGACAACACAGTGGACAGTAGCAGGGATAACTCTAGTAGGGGGAGGGAGGGTATGGGAGGGTGCCATCTGGGAAGTGGGTGTATAGTTGAAAAAGATGGTCTGGGATATTCTGTGTGATATACACACAGAGAAGAAAATCAAATTTTAAAAATGTATTATATTTGAGGAGGAAGCATAAAAGTTTATGTCATGTTAATTAGTAGAGGTGATGAACATTACCACTGAAATCTACCCAATGATTTTGTAGATATACACAGGTGCCAAGGATCCGAGCGCAAACAATTATGACTAGTAATGATCAGATACATACAGATTAGAGATGCATGTGCCAACATCTCAGTGTTAGTAGCAAAAACAATGAGTCTTTCTGCAGGAAACAGTATATTTTGGAATGAAATGGAGATCTTTTTTGAGGGTTGAAAACTCATTCAATTTTGTGTCTTGCAGGGCTTATGCTGAGTTCAATAATGTATAACTGTACTGATTCAACAGTGAACCTAGAAATTTTATAGCCATTTTTGGGGGAGCTGTGTCTTTGCTCTGGAAACTGTTATTGGGCATGTTAAAGCTGTAATGATATGCTTCTTCTAAAAAAAAATAAAAAATAATATAAAAAAAGTACAGCATATCTTGAAATGGAGATCTTCTTTAAAGGGTAAAAACTCATTCAGTTTTTTATATCTTACAGGGTTTATACTGAGTTCAATATTGTATAACTGTATTAATTCAACTGTGAACCTAAAAATTTACAGCCATTTTTGAAAGAGATGTATCCTTGCTCTGGAGTGTGTTACTGAACATGTTAAGGCTGTAATGAATTGCTTCTTCTAATCATGTGGTTATTAAATTTTTTTTAAAAAATTAAAAAAAATAATTCTTCAAAGCATAAAAATTTGCTCCTTAATAATTAGTAGATGTGAGGCTGGGCGTGGTGGCACACCCCTTTGATCCCAGCACTTGGGAGGTAGAGGCAGGCAGATCTTTGTGAGTTCGAGGCCAGCCTGGTCTACATACTGAGTTCCAGGACAGCTAGAGCTAAAAGGAGACCCTGTCTCAAAAAGCAAAAAAAAAAAAAAAAGAAAAGAAAAGAAAAGAAAAACCACACACAACAACAAAAACCCCTATTTTCCTACAATAGATTTCTTCCACAATAGTTGCACTGTCTTCTCTTAAGTAACTGCCTGTCAGTAGTAATAATCAGATATGTAGAGATTAGAAACGTATGTACAAACATCTTAATGTCAATTGCAAAAACAATGAGTCTTTCTGTAAGAAACGTGTATTTTAATAATGAAATGGAGATCTTTTTTAAAGGTTAAAGCTTCATGTAATTTTGTTTTAAAGGGTTTCTACTAAGCTTCATTTAATTTTATGTTTTAAAGGGTTTCTACTGAGTACAATATTGTATAACTGTATTAATTCAACTGTAAACCTAAAACTTTACAGCCAATTTTGAAATAGATACATCTTAGCTCTGGAAATTGTTATTGAATATGGCAATGCTGTTGTCATGAAATGCTTCTTCTAATTATGTGGTTATTAAAGAAATATATTTTTTAAAATGTGTGCACTTACATACCTGTAGCCAATATACTCATACACATAAAAATAATAAATAAAATTATTTTTTAAAGCTAAAAAATGTTTGCCTGCATGTATGTGTATATGCAATGCCCACAGAGGCCAAAAGAGGGCATCAGATCCCCAGAACTGGCATTCAGATGATTGCTAACCACCATGTGGCTGCTGGGAATAAAACCAGGTCCTCCACAAGAACAGCCAGGGCCCTTAACCACTCAACCATTTCTAGCTAGTCCCCTTTGAAAATACCTTTTTAAAGCCTGCCCAAATCTTAAACTGCTAAGCAAGTGTGAATTTACATTCAGTGTTGCCCTGTGTTCTGTTCTAACTCCTAACTTCTCATGTCAGTTAAATCCAATTCTTTATATCCAACACAGCCCAGTCAGGGAGAACCATCACTACTCTTCCCAGCTCTCTCCACCAGCTCATCAACAACTATTCAGTAGCTGTTGGTCCGGTATCCTGGAAAGGACTTGTTCTGTCCAGTCTGGAAAATGATCTAGGTTTTGAATGGGTTTTAAGCACACAGCAAACTAACGTTAAAGAATAAACAGCAAGTGCCAGGATTATAGGTGTGTGCCACTACAGGTGGTTTATGCAGTCCTGGGGATTGAACCCAGGGCTTTACGTGTGCTACACAGGCACTATGCCAACCGAGTTACATCCCCAGGCTTCTCTCAACTGCTAATAAATAAATTCAATTTATGAATAAGAGATTCAAATATGTGACTTTAAGGGACCAAGAGAATCTCTCTATTGAACACTCATTTCAAGGTGCTCTGGGAGGAGACACAGGGTTGAAAATAAATCTGCCTTAAATTTTAAGTCATGGAGGAAGGAAATACACTGGCCTCTGTCTAGTTTCCCATCACCTTGTGCACAGTGCTGGAAGCTTACATTACTTAAAAATGTGTTTAAAAACAGAGCTCATTAGCCTCAGCTATAGTGGGCGAGGGAGCCTGGCTGCTCAGTACTGGGATCCTATGTGAAGATGCCTCAGCAGCAGTTACAGTGAGAGGCAGTGATGGTTGGGTACCAACCAGGAGGGAAGCGCACACACGGAAGACGAACCAAAGCAATTTTTAAAAAGAGCCAGAAAACGGATGATTTTTTTTAATCAACCTACAAAGTTACTGAGAAATACAAAGACATTGTGAAACAGAGTGGCTGGCTTCTTTTGAAAAGCTGGCCAAACCCATTTATTTTGACTCATCTTGATGTCTTCAATGGACTTTCAGGTTGCTAAACAAACAGGAGGAAAACATCAATCCACGCTTTGATTTTTCAGCTGTGCTCTCTGGGCAGGGGACTGTCCAGTATGTAAAGCCGAGAAGTGCTCTTTGATTTTGTTCAAATTTGATTAAGAAGTGCCGTGCTTAGCAGACCAAAATACACCAAACTGTTAATTGTTTTTTAAAGGAGAATTATGACACTTTTAACAAGCCACATGTTTTACTGAGCATTGTTGAGGGTAGCTGCTCTCGTGCTGTTGAACTGTCTTATTCTGAGAACTGGGTCCCTAATTGCTTATAAACCATACTGTTTATTGAGTATTAACTCTGGCATGGTTGTTTATGATGGGAGCTTATTGCTAAATGCCTATAAAAAGCAGCATAAATGAGCTACTCTGTCTGTGAAGTCTCTCCCTTCCCCCCAGCACACTCACAGATGCACACACACACACACACACACACACACACACACACATGCTCATGCACACGTGGACACACACACACACACACACACACACACACACACACACACATGAACACACCAGGTCACAGGGTTACACTGAGAAGTTCATCAGCTGAAAGAAACAGAAGTTATGATAGTGGCAGAATTATGTAGCAAGCAGCACGTGTTGCTTGGTAACCAGGAAGTCCTCTCTGCTGATTCATCAGGATGTCAGCCATACATTTCGTGCTGTACATTACCTATAATGAAGAGGTCGGTGACCCAATGAAATATCCGATTAAGTCAAACTATTAACTGGACAAATGCATTTAAAGTGCTCTTGTACACTTGGTTCCGTATGATTAGTATACATGATGTTCTGCCAAGGCAAGCATGAATCATTAATATATTCAGAGTCTGCTACTCTCCACACTGAAACAATAACTCAGCGCAGAGTAATGCGGTGTGTTGTGTTTATAAGATATGGAGCCTTCAGCTAACGTGATCTACAGTGGTATTATTTTGCAGTAAGGACACAGCGCCTTCTCCCCCTTCCTTTTAGTAAATAGTGTTTGTTATTCACCAAAAAAGACAGAAAAATCTTTCCCCAGGAAAAAAATCCATCACCGCAAGCCTGTGTCTTTGCGGGGGAGGGGAAGCTAGCTTGCCCATAAATAGCTGCATTGTTATTTTTCCGGCTCACTCTGAAATTTTCTGATGGGGATGTTTTTTTTTCCTCCCGCCTCCTCCACTTGAAAGTCATTCCTTCTAGACCTGCACCTGGAGAATCTGAATATTTAAAATTAAAGAAAGTCAGAGGATCAAACAAGTAAAACTCCACTGACTTGGTATGAAGTCTCACCTGCCTTTTCGTCTATTTTCCATAGCCAGTTAGGTTTATGCGTCGTCACAGAACTGGGAGTGTTTCCCCACGTCTCCCACCACTGAATTAGAATCAAGAAGAGAGGGTTCTTGAGTTTAGCCATTTACAATTTGACCTCTACTTTACAAGTTAAGTTCATGGGGGGAAAAGTGACCATAGGGTGAAACTTGGGTTCCTTTACCTCCCTGTCCCTAATTAGCTTATTCGAGCCACTAAAAGCATTTGGGAGCAGGAAGGAGCTGGGGGAGAAAGTATAGTATGCCTCACTTCACGGTGACCTCGAATTCTTGAATTTACTCCTACCATTAATTAGAAGCAAGCAATTCTACTTACACTCCTTACTGCTAGGTAAACTGAAAGACAATTCCATAAGGCAGTCCTGTAGACGTGCGCACCGCTTACTGTGTGCAAGGCACAGGCCTAAAATCCAAAATGGTGGCCCTCTCAGCCTACATTCAAACCACAGGGCAAACACGAGGAGCTTGCTTAAACAGTCTACACCAGAAGATGCTACACAATTTCTAAAGAGATCATTCCATCAACAGTTTAGGGTTTTTTTGGTTTGTTTTTTATTCACTTTCCTGTGAGGGTTAGGGAATCGAAAAAGTCTACCAAGAAGTGGAACCGGATAACTAACACAGAAAGATAATGGTTAAATTAATGAAATTTGGGGTCACTTTCTGTAACCAAGACGTTGAATCCTCATTGTTTTACCGTTTCCTTCTGTCTTTGCGTTGTTTATTCACATCTGTTCTATTAACAGAGGTGTCAACCCAAAACACAATTCTCATCTCAAAGGGGTTATAAGAGAGAATTTATTCTAAAGCCAAATATAAGTCACCATGGCCCAGGAACACAGATTCAGGTGACCCCAAACTTCATGTTCCAACGTGGTAACAGTTCCATGAAATTTTATAGAAACAGAATCGTAAATCAAGACAGTTTTCAAAAACATTGGTGGGAACATCAGCTAGGCAGATCACAGTTCAAAACAAGCTACTGCACACACATGAGCACACACCCAGATGCACGCTTTCATGAATGAACACAGGATTCACTCTGAATACAAAGAGAAATTGAGAGTACCATGCAAAGGTTTGGGCCAAGAAGGGAAGAAGAGCGGGCTGTAAGCCAGCTGAAAGTCCTATAGAATGATAGGAAAATGTGGTCTCTAGCAAATCCTTCATTCCATTATGCCTTTGCCTAATGGGGGCCATAACGACTCCTTTATTCTATTAACACACAGAGGAGAGGTCATAAAACAACACAGTGTATTTATTAGGGCAGAGGGTGCAATGGACGCTGATGAATATACCGGAGAAAAGAACCATTAACACAACGATGAATTCAGTTTCTGTTTGCATTTCTATCCAAGTGGATCAACACTTGTTAGCTTAAGTAATCCCCATGCTTTGGTTATAGCTATCCGCATATAAAAAAGCATTTGAACCTCAAAGGATAATGTTCTAATGTGCCCATGGAAACTCAAATACATTATTGCTCACTGAGACAGGGAAGACTCCACAGAATGAAGTGAGTTTAAACAGATTAAATTGTCAGGAAAGGGGAAAATAGCTTATGATAAGGTGATTTTTCTATTCTTATTTATATAGATCTACTTCTCTTCAGGTCTGAGAGTCAAATAGTGCTATCTGATGAGCTTGACTCTAACACACTTTAAAATTTGGGGGGAAAAAGAGCAAAGCATTAAGTGGGGCTTGAGAGATAGATTAGTGGTTAAGAGCGGGTACTGTTCTTGCAGAGGACCTGAGTTCTGTCAACCTGTACCCACTTTGGGTAGCTCATAACTGCCTATGATTCCAGGTCCAAGGGGGTCTTATGCCTTGGGCTCCTTGAGCACATGTACTCGTGAGGACACACACACACACACATACACACACACACACACACACACACACACACACACACACACATACCCACACAAAGGATTCACTTTTGTGGAAAGTGTTACATATCTCAGAAACTCACTCACTTCCCAAAGTGAAAAATGAAGGATTCCTATCAGAATCTATTATAAATTTAACTTTTTGCCCCAAGACATTCACTTATATGTCTAGACAAACATAAAAGGAGACAGTATACCACTGGGAAGTTTGGCCTTGATGTGACTATCCTATTATCATTGCACTATTATCATTTATATTTAATTCAACTCTCTTGAGATTTATTTTATTTTAAGAAGGAAAAGGAACACAGTGACATTTCATCACCTTGTTGGCTGTCTACTTGGATTGCAAATTTCCTGCCCAGTCCTACTGGGGTCCTGGGGCTGGTGCTAGAGTGGGCAGGGAGAAACATAGGCAGTCTCTGAGGCCAATGAGCTGATCCATAGAGCTCCATCCTTGGGGGACTGTAACCCCAAGCCAAGGGATGCTGCTCCCACAGTTGCTGGGGTCTTGTCTCCACTGTGGCTTGTACGTACAACACCACCTCTGGGGAGCCTGACTGACCAGAAGAGCCAAATCAATTCCAATTCTCTCAGTTCCAAGTCACTGAAAAACTTTGCCTCAAAAATAAA
>NW_008360319.1:2291457-2292196 GCF_000622305.1 Nannospalax galili | reverse complement strand
GTATAACTGGGTCAAATGGTAGGTTCATTTGTAGTTTTTTAAGAGTTCTCCACACTGCTTTCCATAGGGGTTGAACCAGTTTTCAGCCCCACCAGCAGTGGATAAGTGTTCCCCTTTCCCCACATCCTCTCCAACATTTGGTATCATTTGTTCCCTGGATCTTAGCCAGTCTGACTGGGGTAAGGTGAAATCTTAAAGGCTTTTATTTTGCATTTCCCTAATTATTAGTGATGTTGAACATCTTTTAAGGTGTTTCATAGCCATCTTTACTTCTCTTGAGAATTCTCTGGTCAGCTCCTTAGCCCATCTTTTAATTGGGTTGCTTCTTGTCTTGGTTCTCTGTTTTTTGAGTTCGTTATATATTCTGGTTATTAAACCTCTGTCAGGTATGTCACTGGTGAAGATTTTCTTCCATTTTGTGGGTTTTCTGTTTGCTTCCTTGGTTGTCTCCTTTGATGTACAGAAGCTTTTTAGTTTAATGAGGTCCTATTTGTTAATACTTGCCCTTGTTTCCTGAGCAATTGATGTCCAGTTTAGAAAATCCTTTCCTATGCCTATATCTTGTAGGTTTTTCCCAATGTTTTCTTCTAATAGTTTCAGAGTTTCAGGCTTTACATTGAGGTCTTTGAGCCATTTGTAATTGAGTTTTGTGTATGGTGAAGGAAATAGGGAGGTAAAGGAAAAGAAATAACCTGAAAGAGAAGAAGAGTAGGAAACAGGCCTTAATAAGGGAGATACA
>NW_008360319.1:2269511-2290384 GCF_000622305.1 Nannospalax galili | reverse complement strand
AGTAACCATCTATCACTAGTAATAATCAGATATATAGAGATTAGAAATGCATGTGCAAACATCTTAATGTCAATTGCATTGAAAATGAGTTTTTTTCTGTATGAAACTATGTATTTTAATAATAAAATGGAAATCTTTTTTAAAGGGTAAAAAATAATAATATTTAATAAGTGTAGGAAACAGCTTATTTTAAAATGAAATGGAGATCTTCTTTAAAGGGTAAAAACTCATTCAATTTTATATCTTACAGGGTTTATACTGAGTTTGATATTATATAACTGTATTAATCAACTGTGAACCTAAAAATTTACAGCCACTTCTGAAAGAAATGTATCCTTGCTCTGGAATGTGTTACTGAATATGTCAAAGCTGAAATGAAATGCTTCTTCTAATCATGTGGTTATTGAATTTTAAAAAAAATTTTAAAGTATAATTCTTCAAAGCATAAAATTTTGTCCTTAATAATTACTAGATGTGAAAAACATTATTATTGAAATCTACCTGATGACTTTATATCCATGCTCAGATGCCAAGGAGCTCAGAAAGTAACTGACTGTGACTAGTAATAGTCTGATATATGGAGATTTGAAACGCATCTGCAAACATCTTAGTGTCAATTGCATTAAAAATGAATTTTTCTGTATGAAACTGTGTATTTATTAAGGAAATGGAGATCTTTTTCAAAGGTTAAAATCTCATTTAATTTTATGTCTTATATGGTTTATACTGAGTATAATATTGTATAACTGTATTAATTCAACTGTAAACCTAAAATTTTACAGCCAATTTTGAAAGACATGCATCTTACAGCCAATTTTGAAAGAGATGCATCTTAGCTCTGGAAATTGTTATTGAATATGTCAATGGTGTTGCAATGAAATGCTTCTTCTAATTATGTGGTTATTAAATAAATAATTAAAAATTTTAAAAAATTAAAATAAATAAATAAGTAAATAAATAAATAAAAGGTGGATGACATCCCTCGGAACAAGACCTGAAGCTGACCTCCGCCCACTGCACACATGGCTGTACATGTGTACAAGATGAGCACACACATGCAAACACGTATACACACCTAAACATCATTACTCAAAACTACCACGTAATGCAAGCAAAAAAAGGCTACTTTGGCCAATTTGGTGATTTAAAAAAATGTGTTAGCCTCTAATTACAGAAGACTCAGGTGAAGAGATAAGTCGTTTTGCAGTTTTCCTAGTGACTGTCTTTTTACTTCCCTTTGAGAGCATAGCTACTTTATTTTACAGAGATAGAGAAGGGGAGGGAGAGGGAAGGAGGGAGAGAGAGAGAGGAGAGAGAGAGAGACTAACATCCCTTCTTAGCTGGAACTAAATGAAATGAAAATGAGATGCTAGAAATGACTTCAGTCTCCTCCCTTGGAACCAATCAATGAGAGAAGTTCACTGTCCCTCTCTGGGCCTGGAAAGGGATGCTGGTTAGATTCAATTCCAGCTACAATCAGGGGTGGGCAATGGGCTAGCCATGAGTCAATAGAATGTGTCCTCTTTAATCTAAGTGCTCTTATAAACAATACAAATTAATGTTCTGCCTCATAAGCCAGATGCCTGCAAAGTGCTTCTTATTATGGAAATGCTTCGTGCCTTACAATCAGCAATGTCAAGACATGAGCGATTATGCTCCCAAGAAGCCATTATTAGTTTGAGTTTAATTTTGTTTATTGGGCAGAACTGTACACTTAAGGCTCGAGAGAAATGTTTATTGCAGTAACAATAACAGTAACGATAGCTGATGTGTTTCTGCCCCTTACACAGCCTCTGATATAAGACCTGGGCCTTGAAAGCTCTTAGAATGCTAGGGGGCCAGTGTGATTTTACTGGGCACCTACTGTAATTGAGACACTCTTTTGGGCACTGTGGATGTTTATTGATTGCCTTCTGTGTCTAAGAATTGGTATGATCCTCATTTCAACTTTCCAACAATTTCTCAAGGCAATTATTATTGTTATGTTGCCAATAGCAAAACTCAGAGGAATCAGGAACCTCACCCAAGGTCAGAGGAGTCAGATCCAATACTCAAGCCATTTGTGAATAGGCACAAACCTAATGTGTTGTTCATATTCTGAACACAGTGCCTTAGGCCTCTCAGCACCCCCCCCCCGACTTAAGGAAGTGCGCAAGTTCTTAGGCACAGGTGTATGCTGTACAACAACTAATGAACCCTGGGAACTGACTTCAACTAGTAATAACAAAGCTAGTGGAATAGTTCTATTATGAGCAAATGTACTCACCTGTTGCTTTCTTTAACAGCCTTCTATTAACGGGTTTTTAATCATGCTTTCTGGAAATCCCTACTGTACTGGTTAATATTAACCATCAACTTGACTGGATTTAGAATCATCTAGGAGAAACACCTGTAAGTGTGTCTTTGAGCGTGTTTACAGAGGCTTTTGTTTCGTTGTGTTGTGTTTTTTGAGATGGGTCTCACTATGTAGGCCCAGCTGGCCTGCTATGGAGAACTCACTATGTGGACCATCCCAGACTGGCCTGGATCTTGCAGGGAACTGCCTTCCTCTGCCTTCAGAATGCTGGGATTAAAGGTGTGCACCACCACACCTAGCTATTGCCAGGGAGCTTTAACTCACATGGGAAGACTCTCCTGAAGGCAGGTGGCACCGTCCCATGAACTGGGGTCCTGAGCTGAACAAGGACGGAGATACTTGCCTGAAGCAGAAGCTTTCACATCTCTCCTAGCTGTGGATGCAATGTGACCAGCTGCCTGGCATTCCGCCTGCGGTGCCTTCCTTGCCATATTGAACCACACCCTCCAACTGTGAGCCGAAATAAGCCATTCTTTTCCTCAATTGCTCAACAGCAGTGAGAAAAGTAATATGCATCCCACTAAGACTAAGTTGATCCCACGTGGCCCTGAAGCTTCAACACTGGCTGGTGTACTGCTTTCCAAGAGCAAGAGCTACTTCGTCTCACAGTCTTCCTCAGAAACTGTTTACAGTGACAGTTACAACATGTGGATACTCTAAAATCAATATAATGTATGCTTAAATGGGCAAAATACAAAGTTACATACTTTAACACGGTGAGTTTTATGTTACATCACTTTTACATCAATTAAAAAAAAAAAACAGAGCAAAAGAAAACTAACCCAAACGAGTCTCTGCCCCGTTATCACCAAATGCTGTCTGTTCATCATGACTAATAAGCCACAAAGAAACCCAACTGTGTGGGGACAGCTACCCAAATGCTATAGGGTTTCATATCCTGTCCTATCATTGCAGAGTAAGAGTCTCTGGTATGATAGGAGATCAGGCCATTTCATTGAATCTGTTTTGCCATATCTAGAGGGCAGCACAACATATCATTAGCAAATAAAAATACCACTAACATCATTTAAGTTCTAGTTTCTGGGATAATTTTGACATGAAAAGGCATTGTGGCTAGTAGTGAGTGTTCAGTAACTGTCACCAGTTAGGAATAGATTTCATCAGTCGGGGATTATAGTCAAGCTGTGTGTGGTGGTATACACCTTCAATCCCAGCACTCAGGAGGCAGGGGCAGACAGATATCTGAAAAATCGAGACCATCATTTATTTATTTTTAATTTTTTCTTTGAGAATTTCATACATGTATACAATAAAATGTGATTATATCCAGCCCTCAATTCCCCTCAAACTTTCCTTCAGGTCCCTCAATGCATCCTTCTCCCAACTTGTCTTTTTTTTTTTTTTAAATAATCCACTAAGGCCAAGTATTGCTCCCTGTATGTGCATGGGTGTGGGGTCTTCCACTGGAGCATGGGTGACCTCCCGTGACCACATCACTAAAGAAGAATTATTCTCCTTCCCCTAGCAATCAAGTAGCAATAGCTACTCAGGGGTGGGGCCTTATAAGCTCCTTCCCGTCCGTGCTGGAAGTTTAGATGACTTGATCTTACACAGGATACTTTCTTTGTTGTTTGTTTGTTTGTTTGTTTGTTTGTTTGTTTTGATACAGCATCTCTTGTATAGCCCAGGTTGGCCTTAATTCATTATGTATCTGAGGATGACCTGGAACTTCTGATCCTCCTGCCTCTACCACCCTCCTAAATTCTGAGATTACAGGAGTATGCCACCATACCTACTTTATTCAGGACTGGAGATTGAGCCCAGAACTTTGTGTACACTAGGCAAGTATTCTACCAACTAAGCTACATCTCAGCATCTGTTAGCTTCCTTAAAAAATGTGACTCCCCCATCACAGTACTTGTGGGGTCTCACTCCATATCTGGCCCTCAACATTTATCTAAAGCAAAGCCACATGGCAGAGCAGTATCTCCCAAGCTCACAACTTCTTAGAAAGTTTCAAAGACTCTCACCCCACTTTTAGTTCCTGACCTCGGATGCTCCTCTTTAGTAAAGGTCATTCCCCAAGAACTAACAGCTTGGGGAAAGAAGCTCAGAGAGTAAGTGTGTCCAAGGAAGGAACTCCGGCACACTGCTCCAAAACAAGCTGCGGCATTAAGTGTTGGAGATAACACACAGGAAGTTCAGGACGTCAGAGGGCAGACTGTTTATAAGATGATGCTCCATCCCTGTATCCCAAAAGAAAGGGTAACAAGAACCAAGGACAGCACATTTTTCCACTCCAATCATCCTCTGCATGCAACCTGACTCTTTTCAGTTCTATGCCTTGGGAACCTCAAGCAAATCACTTATGTCAGTTGACAAGTGTCTTAACCTGTTTCCTCTTCTTCCAATGGGCACATCGCTGGAGCACAGGAGACCCATAGATAACTAACGTAGGGATGGCCCCCTAGCAGACTGCCTTTGAGAAAGTGTACAGTTAGCTCTCATCAAACCAGGAGACTTCAGGCCAGATGAAACAAGGGTTCTGGGAGATTTGAGGTGTCGTTGTGTCATGTGTCGTGTGTGTGTGTGTGTGTGTGTGTGTGTGTGTGTCCACCCTCCCGTGCGCACCGCTCCCCTCCCAGGACCGACCTAGGCAGAAGGCGCTCAACAGAGTTCCTAGTTGGCTACTTGATCATGGGGAACCCTGGTACTCTCTGTGTTCTCAACAGCCTTCTTTTATGGGCTCAACTGGCATTTTTGTGTAGACTGGCCCCTGAATGAGAAGTCTGATAACCCCTGTCTGCATTTGGCTATAATGCTGTGTGGCTTTAGGAAACCAAGTTCTGCAGCCAATTTCAGTGTCTGTCCTCTATTTGCAAGATAAAGGAGTCAGTCTAGGGGCCTGTGAAGCTCCTTTCAGCTGCTGCTGAAACTCCTAGACATTTAGCCCTTTGCTGGCTGTGCACTCCCCTGTGGGCATCCTTTCAGAGACACGCATTTCCCCCTAATTAATCTGAAGCCATTTCATACAACACAAGTGATAGACTGCAGGTGACCTTCAACACAGTAGAGCAGAGTCATGGGAAAGGAGAGAGAAGGTCCCTGTGGGTGAGTGAGAACTGAGCTCCTGAAGAGTGGTGCTTTGTAATAGTAGAAAAACGGGCATACCAGCATTTCTCTACATTCTGGGAGAAAAGAGGAAACGTAGAACTCTGCCACTCCTTCAACTTGAATTTCCCACGTGATCCCTTTAGGCACCAAATAGAGAGATGATCTGGCCCGTTGACCTGTATGCTCGTCTTACTTAGTTCTTAGAAATTTCTCCCCTAACAGAAGTAGGTAAACACAGCGGTCTCTATGAGGCACAATTGCCTCTTTAAATTCACATACGCACACACTGACACACTGTATGTGAATTTGACAAATATGCTTTTTTGGGTTATTTTGTGTTTATACATGTATGCATATGTGTATGGAGGTGTGCCCACCTGTGCAGGTGCATGTTGAGGTCAGAGGTTGACCTTGGGATGTCTTCTGGTTGGTCAGTGAGCCTCTGGATCCCCCTCAGTGTTAGGGTTGCAGGTGTATTTCATCACAGCCATTTTGTACATAGATGCTAAGGATCAGAACTTGGACCTCATGATTACAAAGCAAGCATTCATTGAGGCTTGTTTTTCATTTTTGAAAGGAAATAAGTTATGAATTTTTTCAGTGTTTTGCACTAAATTCTTAGTATTCTAACAGGGCCTGTACCAGCACGAGTGGAATCCTGTCTAAGAGGTAGAGAGGGCATATGCTTTACACATAGCATAAGAAACAACGCCCTTCTTTATCTTAGCCTTTTCAAACACAGAAGAAAGGGAAACTAATAAATAAATATCTTAGCCTGTATGCTAGTCAGTTCTTCATGATTATAAGCAAATATCTGAGGCAATCTATTTAAAAAGAGGAAAGATTTATTTTGGCTCATGATTTTGAAGGTTTCGGTCCATGGTTGATTGGTTTTGCTGTTTTAAGCTTGTGGCCAGACAGCATACCATGGTGGGAATGTATAAGAGGGAAGTTGCTCTCCCCACAGTAGCCAGGAAGTGGAAGAGAGATCTATAACAGACAGGGTCTCAACATGCCCCCGGAGCATGGCCCCAGTGACATAATGTCTTCCCCCTGGGCCCCACCACTGCCTCTTAATAGTATCACACACTGGGACCAAGACCAACACACATGCTTTTAGGAGACACTTAACAAGCTACAGCACCCTGTGTGGTGCTTTGTTCAACTTCAGTTAGTTCGTGAGCAAAATGGTAGACAATCGTACTATCTTTACACAAGAAACATGAAATACTCTCTGAAGCATTAGTAATGAAGTTACATAGGGGATGGGGGATGGCCTAGTCCCCCAAGAAAATCTGAGTTTCATCTCCAGTACCTACATAAGGAACAAGATGCAGTCTGGGGAGATGACTTGGTAGTAAGAACACTTCTCTGCAAGCATGAGGACCTGAGTTCATACTCCCCGATGCTGTATAAAAAGCCAGGCATGACTGCATATGCCTCTATCCCTAGCATCAGATAGGCAGATCCCTAGAACTCACTGTCTAGCCAAACATCAAACTCTGGTCAGTGAGAGACCCTGTCTCAAAGTAATAATGCCAACAGTAATAGAAGAAAGCCTAGTCCTGCTCTGGCTTCCACATACGCACACACCCACACACCACTTCACATACAAAATACACACATGCATAACATACATACACATACACACACACACACATCACAGCCAAGTACTTCAATGTGTGCGTATAACCCCAGCACTAGATGTGGGGAAAGGGTGCAGGTGCACCCACACACATACACCACACACACGAAATTTCATAATTCTAAATGACACACTAATTACAAAAAGCCAAGATTTCATGAGGAAAATGAAATCGAATTGAGAAAGTAGCATTTGGGTCTGAAGACGAGCATTCACGGCAGTAGGAAGTAGTCATATTTACTCTGTTTACTTTACCTTTAAAGTTCCATCTCTCCCTTCACCTGCTTTATCACATGATTTCTCAGTATTCCTAAGTGACTGGTATTTTTCCACACATGTGCCTCCCTCCACTGGATCAGGAGTCAGAAGCCGATCCTGTGTACAAGGTAAATAATAGCATTCTTCAACCTCCTGCTCAGTGAGTCCCACCCAGCCAGTGAACTGGACCTTTCCAGGCACCATGGCTCCTCGGACGAGGCTGTCACACTGGTGCATGAAGGTCAGAGACCATGCTGAGACCCATCAACCTTATATTCATAGCATAATAGAATCACTCAATATACATTTTTTACAAAGCTCTACAATGTATAAACTTTCTTGGATACATGTGTCCGTATGCTAATTGTTTTCTAGGAATAAATTTTAACACTTTCCAATTCCTAGGTCTAAGTTGTATCTTCTGTAAATTTTAAAACGTGTTGTTGGCTGAGCTCTAGCTGGTTCATATCTGTTTCTGCTCTTCTTCAGTCTACAGGGAGGTCTGTCTCCCTCTGCTACGCAAGTCTAGGTAGAAAACAGCTGTTCGTCCTCTTTTGAATTTATGCTTTTTGACTCTCACAGAAACAAACAAACAAGAAAATCTATTTCACAAAGATTTTAAGTCTACCAAAACTTTTGGACATTATAAACTATTGCAATAATAAAGTGATTATTTTGAGATAGAAATCTCTCTTTTCTCCTGAGAGAGGATGCAGAAACTGTCAAAGAAAGGAGATTGTTGGGACTGGAGAGATGGCTCGGTTGTTAAGAACACTGTTCCTACAGAAGACCCAGGATCAAATCCCAGCACCCACATGGCAGCTAACAAGTGTCCCTAACTCCAGTTCCAGGGGATCTTCTGTCCTCCGCTGGCATTGCACGATACGGGTACACTTACCTACACGCAGGCAATACACTCATACACACAAAATAAAAATAATAAATATTTTTTAAATATTTATAAAAAAATTTTTAAAAAGAAAGGAGATTGTTGCTTTTGTTGTCTTGGGGCTTCCCAAAGCATCGCCATCTTTAATTTCTGACATCATCTTATCCAGCTATAGTGCATGCTGGGTCATTGGTTGTTCCCATACCCTTGCCTTAGCTGCTATGAGAATGTGCCTAGAGGAACAGCACACTGGCATTAGTTGTTCTTTCCATGGTTCTCAAAACTGAACAGCCAGTCTTTGTAATTTAGAGTACGAGAGACCAAGAACAAAGTAGGCTTGGAGGTACTCAAGGTAATATTAGCCAGAGGTGTTTTAGAAGCCACAGAACACATACCTGACCAGAGGAAGGCAACTGTTTTGAAAATTGGTTTGTTTGAATTTTCAAGGTGCTGATGATCATTTTAATGGTAATGATAATGATGATAATGGTGGTGATGCGTGGTGATGGTGATGATGATGGTGGTGATGATGACGGTGACAGGAATGATGGATGATGGTGATAATGATATGATAATAATGATTAAGTAATCACTGCATCTCAAAAGATCATGTACACAAAGTAATTACTGAGTAAGATGTGCAGATTATATAAGTTGAAGATTATTTTGTTAAACATGAGTCAAATAGAATAAATAACACCATGCCAAGCTCTGTCCACACCATTTGATCATAGCCATATCATTTGATCATTTGGTCATCATTCACTGTAAGAATAAGAAACTGGGGCTGGAGAAATGGCTCAAAGGTTGAGAACATTGACTGCTCTTGTAGAGGACCCAGGTTTGATTCCCAGCACCCACATGGTGGCTAACAGTCAACTGTAACTCCAGTTCCAGGGGCATTCAGCACCCTCTTCTGACCTTTGTGGGCATTGCATGATGTGGGTGCATTTACATGCACACAGGCAATACACTTGCACATGTAAAATAAAATAAAAAAGGAGTAAGAAACTGCTGCACAAGAGAGAAGGAAAACATTCTGCGTTCTAGACTTGCCATCAAACATAGCTATCCGAACTTTGTAAAACATCTGTGGGACAAACTGAATCAGGCCCGCACTTCACACAACTTAGTCTGAATTTTGAGGCACTTTCATTAAACTGTGATTCAAAAGTCTGTTCAAAGGCAAGAACCCTGGGTTTGCCTGAATAGAAGTCTCTGTAAAGAACTCCATGGGCTGGTGCTGGTGATGGAGCAGAGCTGTGCCTCCACGCCTACCATTGCTCACATTCATTCAATTGTATTTCATCTTAAAAGCAACCTTTTCTTGTCTTTTTGATTGTGAGCCTGAGCCTTTAATGGCTGCACCAGCTCTCCAGCCCAAAAGCAACCTTTTCTAGACCATGTCAGGTACTCTATCTAGTACAGAGAATGTTTCCAACTACCTTTGTCTCCATTAAGGGATTCTAAATATTCTAAAAGCAACTGCTGAATGACGGTTTTTGTATTGGTATATGAATATGACATTCTGTGTCTTTAGTTTTTTTAGAGATTATCATTGTGTTTCTTTCCCAAGACACAACCAAGGTAGCAGGTCTTTGTTAAAACTGTAGAGAAAGAAGGCCTGCTCATGTGGTTTAAGGTTTCCATCCAATGTTAGGCCAACTTTTGGTGTGATGGCCTTGGAATAATGGTTGATGTTCCGAAAAAGTGTTATTGGTCAGGACTCTATGGAGGAACAGAACCAAAAGTACGAATATGTATTAAAAGAAGATTTATTAGTTGGGCTTACACACCATTGAATTAGTCCAACATTGGCTGTCTCACACCAGAGTCCAAGAACCCAGTTGTTGCTCAGCTCACAGACTGGGAGCTTAGGAAGTCCCAGTCTGGCACTGAAAGTCTGGAGGACTCCTGGGGAGCTGATGGTCTTCAGTTTATTTGGAAAGCCAAAGAAGCTGGTTGCAATATCAGTGAAGGAATCAGCAGGATCTTAGGTCCATATTGGATGCCTGAAGGAGCTGGCTCTAATTCAGAGAAAGCATCAGGAGTGGCAGCAACAGGGTAGATGAATTCACCAGCCAAGAGTGAAGGCCAAGCAAGCAAAAAAGCAAAAACAAAGTCCTTCTTCCATATCTTTTATCTGAGCTGCTTCTAGAGCTGCCCCCAATATGTAGGGTGGGTCTTCCCACATCAGTGAAGACGATCAAGACAGTCTCCCACAGACATACTCACAGCCCAACTCAATGTAGACAATCCCTTGCTGAGATTCTCTTCACAGGTGCTTCTAGCTTATGTCAAGTTGACAAGGTTAACCATCGCGAAGAGTCATGGAGAAATTTTTAAATATTGATTTTTAAGGTTTGGACACCCTATACAAGGTATTGAGATTATATTCACCCCTAGTACTCTCTCTTATCCCCTTCCCACTCCTGATGACCGCAGTCTTCCTTACTAGTTCCCCTCCTACTTACATGCTTTTTTGTGTGCAGGCCTTGTGCCGGTGTTCACAGCTACTGTGTGTTTGTGAATGCAGTGGCTGCATCATACCCCGAAGTGTACCGTAGCCGTCCTCTCCACCCTCTGGCACTCAGAATCTTTCTGTCCACTCTTCCGCAACATTCCCTTGGTCTGTGAAGGAGTGATATAAATGTCCTATTTCGGGATGAGCCCTCTCAGTCACCTTCAGCAGTTTGACCTCTTATGAGCCTCTGCTTTAACCTTGCCCACAGCAAAAAGAGGGTTCTCTGACCGAGGCTGAGAGCTGCACTTGTCTATCATGTGCATAAACAAAGATATCTAGAAGGCAGTTTACCACAAGTCCATTTAGCAAAACATCAATAGTAGGTTCCTCCCTAGAGCTTGCTTCCCCAGTCATGTTTTCAATCAGGTTTGTAGTACCAGGTCTCAAATCCAAGGAGAAAACAGTTGGCTAGCCAATAACAGTCATGCCACTATATAGAGAAAAAATTTTAAGACAGAGTTTGTTTACTTATCCAGTGCTCTGAGGCTAAAACTTTAATCATTTGTTATTATGTGGTATAGAAATAAATGAAGAGATGGGAAATACCATCCTATAGCCCATATACTCTCTGTTGTCTGATATTGAAACAGTATTTGATCAAGAGGAAATAGATCTGTAGAGGTTAAAATAGCAAAGCAACAGGCCACAGACCAAAGTTACTTAGAACAAGGCAGCTCTAAGTAACTCTAAGCAAGGAGAATAATATTTTCACAGTACCTAGAGCTAGCACACCAGGTACTCCATTAAAGAAAATAGATAATGAGGTTAAGATAGTGCTACTGTTTTAACAATGACACCTTGAATTTCAAAGGTTTCTTTCTCATGTAAGGCCTGATGATGAGTTCCAGTCAAATAGTCCTTGATTCCAGGTTTTTGCATCTTGTGGCATTGGTCACTAGCCTGGGAATCCTTTACTTCTAGCCAGTGGGAAGGAAGTAGAGAATATTCAAGTCATTTCTTTTCTTTTTTGATGCAGAGTCTCGTGTCCCAGGCTGGCCTTGAATTTGCTATGTAACTGAGTATTACCTTGAATTTCTGATTCTTCTGCCTTTACCTCCCAAGTGCTGGGATTTCAGGCATACACCTTCATACCCAGTTTGTGTGGTACTGGGGACTGATCCCAGGGCTTCCTGCCTGCTAGACCAGCTCTCTACCAATTCTGCTCTCTCTTCAGCCTGTAAGCACTTTTAAGGATCCTGGGCAACATGAGTTCTGAGTGTATGACTACAACTGGATGCTATAGTATCATCTCCACTTTCAGCATCAACCTCATCAAGAGAGCAAATTTTCTCATTGGTTCTCCTTAGTGATGCCATAGAGGCAACTGCATATTGGGTGGGTTATCAATCAACCTTTTGTCACTGTAATGAAATACCTGAGATAATTAACTTATGCAGTATAAGGTTTATTTTGGCTCATATGTTGAAGATCCCAGCTATGATGCAATGGCTGCATTGTTTTGGGCTTCTGTAAAAGCAGGACATCGTTTTCAGAGCCCATGGTAGAGCAAGTCGCTCACCTCAGGCTCTAGAAGCCAAACTGTAAGCGACTGTATATAATAGTCACTTTTCTCATCTCTCTGAGAAAATACTTGACAGAATCAACTTAAGGAAAGAAGGACTTATTTTGGCTCCTTGTTTAAGAAGAGACAATCTATCACGGTGGGAAGGCATGACAGCATAGTGGGGCAGTTGGTCACATAGTCTGGAAGCAGAGGGAGATGAGCACAGATGCTCTTGGAGCCTCTTTATTTTTCTTTTTGTTTAGTCCAGGGTTCAAGGTCAGTGCCACCCACATATCAGGGGTAAGATACTCCCTCCTCAGTTAAACCTCTCCGAAAGGACCTTACAGATGCGTCTCCTAGATGATGCCAAATCTAATCATGTTGACAATGAAGATTAACCATCAAATCCTGGTCCCCCAATCTTTTTGAAGGACATACTGCAATGACCTAAGAAAATGCCATTAGGCCTGACCCTCTAAAGAGTCCATCACCTCCCAAGAGCACCGTGTCACGAAGCAAGGTTTTAACACATGGGCCTTTGAGGGGAACTTCTCCAAAACACAGGAACTTCGGAACCTGGGTTGCACGAACTGGACAGTCCCTTTCAACTCTGAGACTGAACGTCACCAATTCAGTAGATACACACTGAACACCTACCTCATCTAGGACTCATCTCGTTGAGGAATTACCCAGAGTACACAGCACTGATCATCTAGAAGTTTATGTTGTTAATGAGACACAAAACAAACCGAAGACAAACTCTGATGTTCCACAGCGCAGTAGAAAAGATATAAAAATGCTATGCTGAGTTGGGGAATATTTTGTTTTCTAAAGACATGGAGTTTCACAACATTATCCAACCTGTTCTCAAACTCCAGGGCTCAAGGGATCCTCCTGCCTCAGCTTCCAAGAACAGCAGAATATAGGCTTGCATGACCATGCCCAGAGGCAAGGAAGGATGAGATGGTTTGAAAGGTTTGCCTTGGAGTGATTGGCTTCAAAATGGGCTTTGAAAGAAGGGTCAAAATTCAACATATAGAGCCGGAATGGGGCATGGACAATGAGCAGAAGACATAAAAGATTTTTAAATCTGAATTACTACTATTTTTTTCCTATATTAGTATGCTTTCTTAATATAAATGAATACAGAAATGCCTTAATCAGTATTAGAAAAGAAAGCAGTAAAGGAGAGCTTCAGTAGCTATAGACGGAGAAGTATTTCATGGCTCTGGGTGCCTATTCACAAGCACATGATAATATCATATGTCTGAGTTCTCACACTCCTAAATTCACTCACATTCCAAAGAAGTCATAGCTGTAGACCCACCTCTAACTCATGGTTTAGATCTCTTAACAGGAGGAAAAAGGAGCAAAATAATACGCACAGCCAAGTTTTATTTTGTTTTGTTTTGTTTTTAACCTAATTATAGAGAGAGCTAAGGTGATTTTTTTACTTAGTTTTGTTGTTGGAGAATAAGTGTGGATGTCTTAGAAGAGATCACGTGGTCCTCACACACTTGTTGATTCTGTTGGTAAATGGAGAACAGTTCAGCACCATGCACCACAGACTGAGATAGTGTCTGTATAGATCAAGTCTATATTGGACTCTGTTCAACCCAGCCCCATCCCTTGTCCCAGACAATCACAAATATTTCAACCCCGTCTGAATTCATTAGTAAAATGAAATTCAAAAGGAAGCTTCAGCTCTATTTTCTTATTTAATTCCCATGTCAGCTCAAGGTTTACATGTTGTCCTTTGTAAATTCACTTACCCAGCAGTGTAGAAGGAGTCAATTGTGCTTTCTCTGCTCTTTCTATATGGTGCAGGGACTTTGAATCACTAGCAGACCTTCACAACTGAGGAAAAGTAACAAATTTCAGTTTCAAAATTATCCACCCTATAAGGCACACATAAAGTTAGAATGGAATGCATATTTTAGGCTAACCAGGAATATTTTCTGGCTCAGGGCAGAATTAACAAGCAAGCAATCAGGCAGAACTGGAACACATTATTTGCGAACCAATTTTAATTTGATGAGGCTGGATGGATGTTTTTTAATTAACTTGGCCCTTAACATTTCTAAATTCTAAATACTATCATGAATAATGTTCCTTAAATTTTTGAAAAAAAAATGATCAGGCTTGCTTTCTGTAAAAGTTTATGACTGTTTGAAATATGAAATGGATTAAAAAGATATAAGGGCTAAAAAAGTGAAAAAGGAAAATATTAATGAGGAGATTTTATTTTATAAAAAGGAAAAGTTGGTAGACTCCTGGCCAAAAATAAAGAAACTAAGATGCTCTCTGAAAACTGTGCATGAAACTCTTCACACAGTGCACAGTTAGGCAATCAGACATGCCAGTTTTTAAGACTATCACTGAGCACCAGTTCCCAGAGTGCTGACAAATTTTTCTCACTACCCAATAAACCTCCTAAGTGTGTGGATATAATAGAAATGAGGAGGAAAGAGAAGAGTATATGGAAAAAATTAAATACTTTAAATATATATCTGGGGATAGAGAGATGGCTCAGCGGTTAAGACCACTGACTTCTCTTACAGAGGACCTGGGTTCGATTCCCAGCACCCATATGGCAGCTAAGAACCATCCTTAACTCCAGTTCCAGGGGAATCTGAATCCCTCTTCTGATCTCCGCGACATTGCACGACATGGGTGCACCCACTTACATGCAGGCCAGAGACTCATACACATAAAATAAAAATAATGAAAAGACTAAAATATTAAATATATGTGTGTTCATATATAAATATGGTATATATGGACATATGTGTGTTATATATTTTTAAAAATATTTTATATAATATACAAATATGTGAATATATGAAAGTACAAATATATACTTGTGTGTTATCTGTGCCTAATAAATTGATATAAATATATATACATATATAAATGCATATCTGAATGTATGTTAAGTAAATGGGACACTAGAAGAATTTGGAACGAAATCTAGCCATTTTTTTTTTAACTGTCAGATCCCTTCTAGGCTGGGAAAATGCCAAGTTACGAAGCTGTAATTCATTGCATCTACGCATTTCCCTATGGATTTCTAAGTGAAATGACATAGACTGGCTCCAGGTAAGACATCCTTAGTGACTCCATCAAGACTGGGGATGTTAGGAAAGTTTGGGGGATGGGAAGGTTGCATAAATATGGATATTGATTTGTAATAGATAGGGTTTCTGTAGTTAGAATACAGTAAATGCAGTGAAATGAGTGAAATCTTGAATCAATTATTAGGTGTATCCTTGAAAGCACACAGACCAGAGTCTTCATGGCATCCATATCCATGAATGGAAACTTTCCATTAGCATCTCCAGTAGAAGCAGTGGCCTGGATTTTCCCAAAGCAGCACGAGCCTCCTTCATGGTCTGCAATTCAGAACACTAAACCCATGTGGAGAGATAAGTGGCCCCGTCTGTCTTCAGTTCACCAATCATATTTCCTACTTATCAAGGGCAACCTCTCATTCCAACAAGTCTCTCTGTAGGCAAATGGTGAACTTCATAGTCACCAACCACACAAGATCAAACGTGCACCTTAGAAATGAAGGCACTCACCAAAAATTGCAAACAAAATGAGTAAAAACTAAGCTTCAACTCTCAATCCTCACGCCAGTGTGAACCCAGGCCATAGTGCCCAGATATGTGGTTCAACACCATTCTGGATGTTTGTGGGAATGTGTTTGTGGATGAGATTGACATTTAAATCTACAAGCTTAAAGTAGATTGATTATTCTCCATAATATGAGTAGGCCTCGTCCAATCAGAAGACCCAAACAGAATAAAATTCTGTCTCCAGCCAGATGGCATTTTCCAGAAGCTGGCCTTTAAACTGGAGTGCAATGTTGAGTCTTCCCTGAATCACCAGTCTGCTGGCTCACCCTGCAGATTTTAGACTGGCAATCCTCCATAACCCCATAGACTAATGCTTTTCAACAAATTTCTTTATTCACACATACATATAAAAAGCAAAACAAGAAACAATGTAGATGTCTTTCAGTAGGTGACTAATAGATTTCGTTCATCAATAGAGTGGATCAATCTACGGCCATAAGAGAGGACAGTGGCTATCTCTACATACTGACATGGAAAAGTGGTTATTATATATTGTCCATAGGTAGTAGCCCCGTGAGTGTGAAATGGATTTATGTGTTACTGTTAAAGTTGGGAAAAATAGGCACAGGTTTCATCTATGGTCATCTCTTAGTGGATGAGATTTACAGTTTAATTTCACTTCCTTATTTTGTTGATCTGTGGTTTCTAATGCTTGTTAATGAATGTGTGCTTTCCACAAGAAAAGTCAATATATTTATTTTACATTAAATGTTAGAAAAAGAAAAACTTGACCAACACAAGTTGAGCAGTAATAAAGGCCTTACCATCCTGGGAACCTTGCCAGGAATTTTGCTTGGGAGACAGGTCCACAGCCTTGGTGAGCTCAGGGATTCTCACACCCTTTTTCCTTCTTTCTTTTTCCAAATCCATTTGTATTCTTTCTAAGTACAGGGGCTCCTCGTCTTCAGAAATGCTCTTACTTTGAGGACAGTACCTTTGTTCAGATGTGTTTAAGAACTTCCAGAGTACGGCACCCCCACCTTCCAGCCCCGCCAAGATGAGACTCATCCCTACAGTGGCACGTGCCTCTCAACCTCACTCACTTTGAGGGATGGCTTAGCTTGACTGTTCTCACTAGGAACCATAGAGCAGGTGCCTTGTGGACAATAGGTACCAATTTCTCAGTTTTCAAGTCAGGAAATCCAAGATGAAGATGTCATAAAGCACCTTTCATGTTTGGTAAGGGTCTAGGCTTCACAGATGGTTCGTTCCTGTTGTGTCCACATATAGTAGGCGAAGTGAGGAATCTCTCTGGAGTTCCTTTTACAGGGACACTGAATTCCATTCGTGAGGGCTTTACCCGTATGACTTAAGCACTTAGCTAAAGATCTGCCTCCTAATACCATCACTTTAATTTCAGGGAAAAGCATTCAGGTTGTACCCCATGAACCTCTGAGAGTGCACAGTAACAGGACCCACACTGTCATTCAGACCCACATCTGGAGGGGATACTAAGCTGCTCAGGCACCCAAAGGAATAATCTAGAATCTCACTAGAGCTCAGAGAAAATATGCTGAATCTTGCAAGGGAAAATAATAATCTAATGGTATTCACTTTCTCTCACAATTGTTGACTCTTCTTTCCTTGGTAACAAAGGCTAATAATTCTTAGGTCATCATAAATTATCTCCCTGCACGTGAAAGTTTCATTATTTTTATTTCTCAAAATCCAAATGAAATTTTTCAAAATATTTCTTTCCTAACAGTTATCAGAATTTTCCTGGCAACTGATACTTTGAGGAGCATCACATTACACTTGTCTTCTTATGATATAAATGCCTAGGCTGTCAGTCTTTGGTTGCTTAGGAAAATGCAGTATTTAAAGAATGAGCTCTTCCTAGCTTTTCTGAAGAATTCTAAAGCATCCAAGATCAGACCATTCCCTCTTACAGGCTAAATCCTGGACTTGTATTTTTTTTAAGGCCCGTATCTTCTGTAGCAAAGATGTAAAACTTACGACTACTTTGGGAGGAAATTGTAAAATAAAAGTAGTACTACTAATACTAACAGCGAGTGTAAATTAATTTCCAAACTTTTCAAACTCCCCTTTCTGCCTTCCTGACCTTCACGGTGGCATGTGTCAATGCCATGCTTCTCTCTTTCTAGTGTGTATTAGTTACTTTTACGGTGCAGTGACACAATACCTGACAGAAACAACTTAAGGGAGGGGGGATTTATTTTGGCTCACAGTGCTGCCATCTATGTGTGAGAGAGTCAAGGGCTGGTTGCCCTGGAGTCCAGGTTCTTCCTAGAGGTGGACAAAGAACTGAATGCCTAGGGATGGATCAAGTAAAGACTCAGAAATGCGTGAAAGCAAGTATTTATTGAAGCAAAGAGCAGGTAAAGGCACCCTGTTGGGAATGGTGGGGTCTGCAGAGCTGGTAGACCACCAAATAACTTTTGGGTTGATTCTTTTATAGGGTCCCCAAGTCTTTCTCTCCTTTGATATCCTCTTCCCACACTTTATCTTTTGACCCAGATAGCCCTGGGCAGGATGGAGATAATTAAAACAGATGTTCTTCTCTGATTAATAGCCTTGTCAGACTGGTAAGTCTTATTTTTTGGTGCCTGGCCTTGTTTTGACACATTGCAGCAGTTAAGTGGGTATGTTTTTCCTTCCCTCCTTCCTACCTTTTCCCTAACTGCTTTCCTCAGTGAACTTCAAACAACAGGTTCAGAGGGTTTCCATCCATCATGGCAAGGCAGGGTGGAACATCTCAGTTCATAGTGGGGGCATGTGGCAGAGACTGCTTACCTGGCTGCAAACCAGGAAATAGAGTAGGACTGAAAGTAGACGGAGATAAAACACCTCAAGAACACGCCCCACGGAGACCCAATAGCATCACCAGATGAGGGGCAAGTAGAGCCCACAGAGGATATTTTAGATTCAAACTATACACAGTGTCAAAACAGCGCTCAGAAAAGAAACAGGTGTTAGTGATTCACACATGATGAGAATTAATGCAAAGTGTGGCCACTATCAGGGTATTTGTCGAGTCTCACAGCTAATAGGACGGGTACGTCCTTACTTTAAAAGACTTCCATTGGAAGAATGATAACTCCATATTGCTGTGGATAAGGGCCTCAGCTCGTACTCAGAGGTAAAGGAAAGGCGGAGAGAAAACATGAAAGTCGTGACTAAGGTATTGTACCATCACAGTTTCCTGATATGAGTCTCAGCATCTGAATTCCATTTCCATAGGAATCCATGTCAGCAGGTTTCTGAGGATGCTTTTTTTTTTTTCCTTTCTTTTATAACAAAACTGCTTCTGGCAAATGGAACAAACAGGATTCCAAAGAAAGTGAATAATGAATAACACCATTTCAAGCTTTATAACATCAGCAAAAGCTCTAATTCTCTCTAGATAGTCCCATTAAAAACAAATGACCTTTTTATGCAAAAAATAAATGTACAAAGAAGTCTGGTACCATATACTGAATAATACTGTTAAAGGGTCATTATACGTGGTGTTTGCTAATATCCATTGTTACATTTAGAAAGATAGAGGAAGAATAAAGTTTAGGTAAAAGACCAGAGCCAGACCTCGCAGCAGATTGAACAGAGTTTATTTAGTTCAGCAGAAGTGACAAGAGCTTCTCCTCAGAAAGCAAGCTGCGCCAAAGTGGGAAGGGGTTGGTGGGGAATTATATATTGCTGGAAATACAGAGGGCACAGACAGCTGTTAAGTCTGAGTCAAGGTGTCCTTGGGGCCTTTTTTCTGGAGTTGCTTGTCTGAGCAGAACGAAGAAGCTGTTTTCAGCTCAGATGGCTGATAATCCAGGTTCAAGGACAGCAGAGAGACATCCTGGCAAGAGGAGTGGGTTGTCTGGCTTTCTGCAGCTGTCGCGTTTATCAGGCCCGAGATAGGGATGTGGCTACTAACAGTGGGGCTAGGGTGAGACATTTGTCTCAGGGAACTTCTGGTTTCTATCATCCATAATGCCACAACTTTGTGAATAGGACTCTTCCACGATCTCTTCATCAACAAGTTGGTATCATCATGTGGGACAGAGGAAGCGTGGCTCAAATAGGTTCTCTAATATGAATGTGCTGCCATCTTCCATAAAACCATAAGAAGTAACCAGATTCTTCAGTTTCAGACTTCAGGGGTAGGAGAGGAAAGCTGAGAGGAATTTTAATCGGTGCCACTACCTAAAGAAGCATGACTGCTTTGGAAGCAGAGAGCGCATCTTTTCTTGCTGTTGCTGACACGTGTGCTTGGCCCTCATCCTGTATGTGTTGAAATTAGATTTAATCAAGTTGGCCGTTTTTGAGCTTTCTGGCCTTATTTTGCTGCTCATTTCTCAGAAAGGTAGTCAGTGAATCAGGTCTTGGGTGAGTTTTTTAAAGTGCGAGGAAATTTCATTCAGTAGTTACTTTCCACAGAGATACTTGGAGTCTGTCTTAGGGGACACGCTGAGCAGCTGAAGCTCTGACCACATTTTCTTCCCATCTCACCTACGCCCACCTTTCACCAAATACACTGCTCAGTTTATAGGACGGACTTTCATTGTTTCAGTCTAAACTGCTACAGAGCAGTGAATCAGGTCTTGGGTGAGTTTTTTAAAGTGCGAGGAAATTTCATTCAATAGTTACTTTCCACAGAGATACTTGGAGTCTGTTTTAGGGGACACGCTGAGCAGGTGAAGCTCTGACCACATTTTCTTCCCATTTCACCTACACCCACCTTTCACCAAATACACTGCTCAGTTTATAGGATGGACTTTCATTGTTTCAGTCTAAACTTCTACAGAAAAGTTTGAAAGCCATTCGCTTATACCACCCTTAAACATTCACTTTATAGGTATTTTTATTCTTGGGTATGTATATGTATGTGTGTTTGTGTGACTGTATGCCACATGTGTACTCATGTACTTCCATGTGGCTCATGGAAGCCAGAGAGGGCATCAGAGCTTCTGGAAATGGAGTTAGAGGTGGTGTGAGCCATCTGATGTGAATGCTAGGAATTGAACTCAGATTAGAA
>NW_008360319.1:2263996-2268566 GCF_000622305.1 Nannospalax galili | reverse complement strand
CTCACCATCTGCATCCCACACCTAATAATCTGACCTGTCTTTTTCTTTTCTGCTTTCTGAACTTTCTGTTGTCCATTTTCTCTTTCTAATTACTTTATTCTCTCTCTCTCTCTCTCTCTCTCTCTCTCTCTCGCTCGCTCGCTCGCTCGCTCTCGCTCTCCGGTTAAGCCCCACTTAGACAACATTTCTTTCTCCTGGAAACTCTCCTGGCCGTCCAAGATTTACTCAGGTCTTCCATATGTATACTCAAGGCGCCCTGTGCCCACTCTAAAAGAGCTACTTGTCTTTGTATGTTGAAGATCTCTGCCTTCCACACTGGATGGTGAACACCCTGTACAGAACCCAAGTCTGGCTCATTGTGGGCCCATAGTACCAACACTCCCATAGCCCAAAGAAACCATTTGATGTACTTTGTTTCACAACTGAAGAAATGTGACATTTAGAGTAAGCTAGTCTTCGTCTAACTGGAAGGCAATTGGTGTCTGAAACAAGGTGAGATGAGGGATAATTGGCAGAGATTGACCTGAGAGGTGTTTAGAAGACAAAGTTGCTGCTATTTAATGCTCAAAGATATGCAGAGTAGTGATGAAATAAAGAGACAAAGTTGTCTAGGTTTTCTGATCTGGCTTGACTTAGGAGCTTAGAAATCAATGAATCTTCTCAGTAAGCTCAGTTTATGATGGACAGTGGAGAGCAGCTCATGCTTTCTGACTTCCGTTATTTAGGTTCCATCATTCCTTCTTAGCACATTTCCTAGCTATAAGCAGTTATTTATAATATCTGGGTTCAGTTCAGTTACTACAAAAGTAGATGTTAGATGAATTACTGACTGAGCTTTCTTTGAATTCTACCATCCCATCTACCTTTCCCTCCTTCTTCTAACGGATCTTGGTTCTCAGTTAATTTTAGTGCAATAGAAATAGCTCTTCTCCAAGAGTTTCTGGGAGTCCTTCAGGACACAAACTTTGTCAATGTAACCAAAGTGATTTATAAAATGCATCAAATAAGCTCCATTCTCACAGCAAAATGGTTTTAGGAATCTGCTTTTCAGAAAAAAAAAAGAATTTAAAATCAAGTCCAACAAATAAACATCAAGCTCAACCTTACAAAAGAAAAAGAACCCACAACTAGTAATAAAATCCTGAAGGGGGGGAGCTGCAGAGAGGGGATGACTCAGTGGGTAATGCTTGCTGAACTAGCCTGAGGATGTGAGTTCAGATCCCCTGCAACCATATAAAAGTCAGGTGGAACAGTGCACTTCTGTAACCCAATGCCGGGGGCAAGGCAGGGAGACCCCCGGGTCTTGCTGTCCAACCAGTCTAGCTGCAACAGCAAGTTCCAGGCTCTGTGAGAGAAATATCTCAAAAAGTAAGGTGGAGAGCAATAGATGAAGATGCCCCAACGTCAGCCTCTGGCCTCTTCATGGACACACGAGTGCACCCACAGACATACTCATTCAATACACACAAACACAAACATGCACATACATTCACTATATACACAAAAAAGTTTTTAAAAAGTATTGTGGATGTGTGAGCACATCTATTTTTCTGAAGGGACCTGAGATGCATCCTCGGAGGATGTTACCCACTCCTGGCCACCATAACTCATGCTTAGGAAGTGCTCAGCGGTAGCTCAGTAGTTTCTCAGGGAAGGTTTGTGATTTCAGAGTATGCTCTCCACTGAATTCCCTGGTCCTAAGACCTGCTAGTGGAGCAGGTGTTTCCAAAGTCCGTCTCTCTCTGTCCTCCTATCTGAAGACTGAATTGAAACATGCTGGTGACGAGCTCTTTCAGGGCATCGCTGCTCTGTGCACAGAATCAGCAAACATGGGTCTCTCACACTCCATGGATGTCAAACTCAGAGTGAGAAAGTAGTCCTAGATTGGGAGGAAAGGACTACAGCATGGAGACGCAGCTGTGGGGTGACCAGGCAAGGACTTTGCCATGTCAGCAGGATAGTAATTTCCTAAGGGAAAAAGATTTGATTTTTCAGAAATTTAAACCAATAAAAGAAATGTTATATTATTTGACTTTTGTAAAAATGCAAGCGAGTGAAGTGGTTAAGATCAAGGGCTCTGAAATTCACATCAAGGATCAGCCCCTACTAACTGTGACCCTGGGTGAGAGACTATGCATCCCCAGGCTGTATTCTTCTCATCTGTAAAGCATGAGATATAACAGTAACAGTCTCCTGGGGATGTTGTAAGGATCAAAAGAGATAAAGATGGTCAAAGTGCTTAGCACAATTATTGACACCATAAATCCCCAATCACTGTGAGGGATTATGCTTTATATAAGCAGTCAAGGAGTATAGGCAGGTACAGAACTATCTTTAACCCAAAATTACTTTTCTGAAAAATGAGAACTAGTGTATGCTTTTCTCTGCCTTTGACTGTGATGTCTGTTTTTTCAGAATCCCCAATCAGAACAAGTGCTTTCTGAAGTTCAGAGTACTTTGGGGAAAATAGAATAAAGCCTTTTAAATTGACACCACTCAAAAAATTCAAAACATTTGGTTGTCAAACCATCCCTGAAAAGAACATGGAACACAAAGGGCTTACCAGCAAATGAATTATTCACAATCACATGAAAATATATAGACCAGGAAACAGTCTTACATTGAATACCATCAATGCCCTAAATTTAACCAGCAAGGTCAACCTCTCCTGAAAAGAAAGATTTTCATTTTATTTGTGTTACCTGTGTGGTGCAGCACAAAGACTAAGATTCAAGGGGTGAAATTCAAGTCAGGGGCTCATTTTTGAAAAAAGTGATATCAGAAATTAGTCCTATAACCCTTCTGTGGCTGTGCGCCATAATGCAATCCCAGCATGTGGGACCTCTACTGCTTTTTTTAAAAAGGAATAAGAGGAGTCATCAACCCTGGTGATGGCCAGTATTATCCTTATAAACCACAGATATGCTGAAAATACAGTTACAAAGGAAAATATAGCATACAAATTTAGAGAATTTTTTTATTGAGGCTTAACATGCAAGGTTTTTTCTTTATAATGTGTATTTAGTTGCCTCGTTTTTTGTGTGTGGGGGTGGGTGGGGTTGTTTTCTTTAGTTGTTGCTGCTGTTGTTATTGTTGTTGTTGTTTTCAGAGCTGAGGATGTAACCCAGAACCTTGAACTTACTAGGCAAGTGCTGTACCACTGAGATAAATCCCCAACCCCCTTATAATGTATATTAAGGGGGATTTTTTATTGATATATGAAGAGACTGATGTCTATGTCCACATATAAGAGTGAGGAAGGAAAAAGTAGACTTTGAAGCTTTCTGAACAGAATAATAAAACCCCATGTTCTAGCTAAATACTGAAACTAGTTTCCGTGCTGGGAATCTACTTGCCATAAGTAGGCACAATGGAGAAGAGATTGAGAAGCTCCATTTCTCAACATAGGCCATGTGAATCCTTAGCATGTCAGGTGGATCTGCCTATGGACTGTGCTGCTTGGGTGTTATCTGAGTGGGCAGGAAGAATATTTCCCAAGGGCTATGTCCAGCTTCCACAGCCTAAATCAAGAACAAAATCTGAGTTAATATTGTTACATAGCTAATGATTAAAAGGGCTACCTGGGGCCTACGGAAGATAGTTCAGTTGCTAGTGCTTACCACACAAGCATGTGGACCTAAATCCAATTGTGAGAACCTACATTTTTAAAATGGCTGGTCATGGGGATTTTGATTGGCATTGCGTTAAATCTATAAATGGCTTTTGGTATGATGGTCATTTTCACAATATTAATTCTTCCAATCCATGAGTATGGGATGTCCTTCCAAAATCCCCATGATATTGTTCACAGAATTGGAAAAAAAAACATTCTAAGATTCATATGGAAGCGCAAAAGACCTCTGATAGCCAAAGCAACCCTGAATACTAAGAGCAATGCCGGGGGGATTACTAGACCAGATTTTAAACTGTATTACAGAGCTATAGTCATAAAAACAGCACAGTGCTGGCAAAAAATTGACCGTAGATCAATGGAACAAAACAGAAGACCCAAATATGAGTACAAGCAATTTCAGCCACTTGATATTTGACAAAGGGGCCAAGAACATCAACTGGAGGAAAGACAGCATGTTCAGCAAATGGTGCAGGCAAAACTGGATCTCCACCTGTAGAAGAATGAAACTAAACCCCTATCTTTCACTCTGCACAAACAAAAGTCAACTCCAAATGGATCAAAGACCTCAATGTGAAGCCTGAAACTCTGAAACCATTAGAAGAAAACATTGGCAAAAACCTACAAGATATAGGTGTAGGAAAGGATTTTCTAAACCAGACATTAACTGCCCAGGAAAAAAGGTCAAGAATCAACAAATGGGACCTCATTAAACTAAAAAGCTTCTGTACATCAAAGGAGGCAACCAAGGAAGTGACGAGAAAACCTACAGAATGGGAGAAAATCCTTGCCAGCGACACGTCTGACAGAGGTTTAACATCCAGAATATATAAAGAACTCAAAAAACAAAGTATCAAGAAAGGAACTAACCCAATTAAAAGATGGGCTAAGGAACTGAACAGAGAGTTCTCAAAAGAAGAAATAAAGACGGCTAAGAAG
>NW_008360319.1:2263535-2263894 GCF_000622305.1 Nannospalax galili | reverse complement strand
CTCATCCTATTGCAGAGACACTTGTACATCCATGTTTGTTGCTGCTCTTTTCACAATAACTAAGAGATGGAAGCAACTTAAGTGTCCCTCAATTGATGAGCGGATAATGAAAACATGGTTCATTTATACGATGGAGTTTTACTCAGCAGTAAAGAAAGATGAAATCATGAAATTTGCAGGTAAATGGATGGAACTAGAAACTGTTATACTAAGTGAAGTAACAGACTCAGAAAAACAAATGACATATATTCTCCCTCATACGTGGATCCTAGAACCTAACTCTGATAAGTGAGTATGTATCCAGATATAACTACAGGAACCAGGACAATGAAAAGGAACCAGGGAGGTAAATGAAAAGC
>NW_008360319.1:2253032-2263334 GCF_000622305.1 Nannospalax galili | reverse complement strand
TGTGGGCACTTTAAATGAGGAAACCATGGTGGAAGGGTTAGACTATGTGAGAGATAAGTAATGTCTAGCTAGTTTTTAAAAAAACAGAGGGAACCATATTAGTCCAGCAACCTACTAACAAATTATACATACAACTAAATCCAAGAATATAATATATGTCTAGGCAAGGTTTATCTGAGGGTGTTTGGTCTTTGCCCAAGCTTTATCTACATGGCACATGGTAATTAAAAGTACCAGACTGGTGGAACTAACCTTCTTGGATGTTTAACAGCCATACTTTGAAGCCTATAATAATTTGGTCAGAGGGACATAAAGGACAGTTTTTGCTCCTTGCCTTCCTAGGTTGACTAGTTCCAGGGGACTATGAGCATCTCTCAAAATGTCCTGTAACTGTGGTGAGACACCTGTCCTCTTGATCAAGGAGGTCATGGAGACCCCACCAGATGGAACTAAACCAGTGTCCAGTCTACAAAGAGGAGGGTCAACAGAGAGGAATCGTTTCCTCCATGCTTCCAAGTGAAGTCAGACATGGCCGAGCAGGACCTTTGACTTATCTTCACATAGATGGAACTGGTAAAAGAAAGGAGCCAGGGGCTCCTCCCAAGCCCATGTGACTCCTGAGGAACAGATCCTCAAATGACCTTTAGTGTAAAAATAAATTGGTTTATCTGGACCAATTGTAGGAACTTAAACACCCAAAAGGGAAATATAACCAAAGATTAAAGGGGTCAATATAATTCTTTAAGAGTCCATATGTATAGCTAAAGGCTACATAACAAGAAACAATGCCAAACAGGAGATACCTTCCTTTGAGTTATTGGCCAGGGTGGCCCACAAGACTTCCAGACAGTAACCCAGCATAGAACTGGGAAAATGAACAGCAGACCCCAATCTTACCTAAAGGAATATTGGCAACTGATTGCTGCTAGGTGAGGATCTGCTGATCTTCCTAAAACAAGATTCTCTAGATAGGCTGACTAGTAGATGAATAAGCACTGGGGAATGGCTTGGGGTGCCAACAACACAATGGACAGTGACAGGGATGACAGAGTATATGGCCTCCAGTGCGGGGGTGCCTATGGGAGGGTGCTGTTTGGGAAGTGGGTGTATAGATGAATAAGATTGTTTGGGATGTTCTGTATGATATACATAAAAAAGTCAACAAATAAATATATGACATATTTGAGGAGGAAGCATAAAAATTTACTTCATGTTAATTAGTAGAGGGGATAAACACTACCACTGAAATCTACCTGATGGCTTTATAGCCACACTCAGGTTCCAAGGATCCAAGTGTAACTGACTGTGACTAATCAGGTACATAGGGATCAGAGACACATGCCCAAACATCTAAGTGTTAGTAGCATTAAAAATGAGTCTTTCTGTAGGAAGAAGCATATTTTACAATGAAATGGAGATCTTTTTAAAAGTTAAAAACTCTTTTTTTTTTTTTTTTTTTTTTTTTTTTTTTTTCTGAGACAGGGTCTCCCTGTAGCTCCAGCTGTCCTGGAACTCACTATGTAGACCAGGAGGGCCTTGAACTCACAAAGATTTGCCTGCCTCTGCCTCCCATGTGCTGGGATTAAAGGCGTGTGCCACCATGCCCGGCTCAATTTTATGTCTTATAAGGTCTATATTGAGTTCAATATTGTATGACTGTATTAATTCAACTGTGAACCTAAAACTTTATAGCCACTTTTGAAAGAGATGTATCCTTGCTCTGAAATTGTTATTGCATATGTTAAAGCTGTAATGAAAATGATGGCTGAGCAGTTAAGAACACTGGCTGTTCTTGCAGAAGACTGGGGTTCAAATCCCAGCACCCACATGGCAGCTAACAACTATCTCTAACTCCAGTTCCAGGGGATCCAACAGCCTCTTCTGTCCTCCGTGGGCATTGCATGACACAGGTACACTTACCTGCATGTAGGCAATACACGCATACACGGAAAATAATAAATAAAATATTTAAAATAAATAAATAAATAAATAAATGGCTGGTCTAGGTGGCATGTGCTTATAGACCCAGTGCTGAGTAAGGGAAGGCACGGAGGTCCCTGGGGCTCCCTGGCCAGCCAGTCTAGCCTACCTGGAGAGCTACAGACTAATCAATAGAAACATCATCTCCAAAAAAAACAACAAGATAGACACAAAGTTGGGACATAGTAAGGGGATTCTGGGGGTATTGGAGGCCGGGAGTATGTATATGTGTTGGGGGAGGGGGTGAATGTGATAGAAATACATGGTACGCATGTGCTTTTATTCTCAATGAATACATTAAAAAAAATTTTTTTATTTATTATTTTCATTTTTTTATATGTATGCGTGTATTGCCTGCATGTAGGTAAGTGCACCTGTGTCGTGCAGTGGCTGTGGAGGACAAAAGCGACTGTCGGATCCCCTGGGACTGGTGTTACAAACAGTTGTTAGCTGCCATGTGGGTGCTGGGATTTGAACCCGGGTCTTCTGCAAGAACAGTTAGTGTCCTTAACCACTGAGCCCTCTCTCCAGCCCCTGAATACATTTTTTAAAATTGAAAAAGGGCTGGAGAAATGGCTCAGCAGTTTAGAGCACAAGCTGCTCATGTGGACAATCCGGGTTGGATACCCAGCACCCACATGGTAGCTAACAACAGATACATAACTCCAGATGCAGGGGGTCCGACGCCCTCTTCTGACCCCCTCAGGCATTGTACCACACTGGTGCACTCACATACATGCCGACAATACGTCCATACACATCAAATAAAAATAGTAAAATAGAATATTTTTTAAAATTAAAAGTCAATTCTATATCATAAAACTATAAAAAAGAGAAAAAACAATAAAACAAGCACAGATCAAACCTAATTTTGCCCATTTTTCTTTCTACTCAGAAAATGTTTTATATTATGAAGAACTTTTGTGGTCTAAGCAAAGAATCATTAACCCCAGAATTTGTGATATTTTCTGAAATTGGTAAAGTAGTCACAAAGTTATTCAAAAGAGAGATGCAGTTAAAGCTCAGCATCACACAGGTTACGCAATCTCATGTTCATGCAAGCCTTACTGCCCGTTTGGGATTATTTTGTTGTTGCTTTCCTTGAGTGAATGAAGTTTTATAGGGCTTGAGGGAGGCACTTGAGGACTACTGCATCAATGTAGTAGCTCTTCCCTCTGACCCATTTAAGGCATATATTGTCCATGTGGTTCGGATACTAACAACGACTGAACCACACAAAGGTGGAGGAAGACACCGCCTGGGAAGAAGTATAGGAGAAAATAAACTAAAATCTTGCTAATATATGTTGGGACTAAGAATGATTTTTTTTCCTTGTTTTTTGTTTTTCTAACTTCAAATTTTTCTCTAATATGCCTGGCAGTGGACAAATGTAGAAGGAAGTATGGGGTGTTCACAGTAAGGCAGTCTGTCTCTCCAAGTTTAAAGTGGTGATTGAGGCTTTCTGTGGCTCGGTCTTCTTGAGTGGAATATGGAGGAATAACAATCACATCTACCTACCAGGTCCGTAAAGCTCTTAACCCAGCGTTTAAGGCCTAGGGGCTGCTCAGTAATTGCACCTCTAATAGAAAAAACAAGGCCATGCTGCAGACACTAGAGAGTGTTCATTTGTTTCGCCAAGCTCAACTTTGTGCACGCTGTGTTAGTAGGCCAAAATAAATCAGAAACCACATTGAGGAGTTAGAGGTCAACTTGCTCGTAAATGAGAAGGTGGCACTGGAATGCCTCTCAGAGCTGAGTTATCCACAGGATGGCATTCTCTCCCCAAAGCAGATAAAGAAACCTAGTTTTTATCAAGGAAGCCAAGAAGCCTTGGTCAAGAGCCCATATTGGCTGTAGCTCAGTGATACAGCACTTGCCTTGTGTGCAGACTACCCAGGACTGCTACAGAACACCCCATTATTCGATAGGAGGACACTGACTCTGGTGATCCTTCCTCACACAGCTTTGAAATGCTTCCTTATTTGTCCAACACCTCAACTCTACCCCAGATAGCACCTATGAAAAGCCACAGCTTGCTACCTACCATCATTGTTAGATATTATCGTTTTTGAAACTGGACCTACATTTATCTTGATTGATTTTGGAATTTTCTCACTAGGAACCTTATCAGCTTGTCACCTTCAAGCAGATTATCAGGCTGAAAGGCTGGGTACATTGCCAATAGAGACTGGGAGCAGAGAGTGGGGGAAGGCTGGCCAACATGGCTCCCCAGGCACTCATCACACTCTGATTGTTTGTTACATAGGATCTCAGCCACTGAATAGTCTCACAATTCCTCACTGGCCCCAATAGCCTCCAACCAGAATTAGGGAAACAATTTCACAAAGCTCAGGAATGAATCCATAATGTAAGTTGTTCCCAGACTTACGTTTTTATTCAATTATACCAAGAGTCTTTTCCAGCATGAAACCGCATTTCTTACTGAGCAAGAATTCCCTGTATCCCCTACATTCCCATGAACAAACAGGGCCCCTGTAGCTTTTCTGTGAGAGCCTAAAGCAAAAACAACAGCCACGGTAGCAAGAGAGGCAACTCTTCTCAAACCATCTGACACTGACAATTTGGCTTTTTCTCCAGAGAATGCCATCAAGGTCATGAAATAAACAAAAATAATTATTTTTCCTGACCAGAGCAACACCCAAAATGGGAACATGATACGTGTTCATACACTTGAAAACACTTCACGATTTGTCTAATTAAAGAGTCCTCTTCTGAGGCTGTGTCTCCAGATAAACACTGTCTCTGACATTTTTTTTTTAAGATTTCCTCTTGTCACAATGATGTTGCTTAAATTTCAGAACAGGCATTAGTGGATGTAAAACAAAGGAAAAGAATTACCAATCTACCTTTACACTCTGGGTTTTGGCACCTTGAGAAAAGAGCTCATTAGCAAGAAGAGAGAAAAATCCAATTTCCAACTGGCATTCTTTCTGCTGCAAATGTTGATAGCAATTGTAGTCATTAGTCTCTTTCATAAACGTGGAAATCATTACCGTAACAGCATGGCCAAGGGGTACACTGATCCCCACTCGTTATGCGTTCCTGAAATGGTTGCATAACCATGAGTTTTTCCTTGTTCCATCTTGGGTAACCGTGTTGGCCACAGGGAAGACTGACGTAGTATAAAAGCACTCTTTAACTTGTGTCAAGGAAGAGTCTGGGTTTAGTGTTATTCTTTTCTGTTAGGATCAAGAAATACGGAATATAGTTTTTCTTTATTCTGTTATATAAACTTTCCATTGACATTTTAAAGAATTTTTAAAATTATCTTATGTGCATGAGTGTATTGCCTGCATGTATGTAAGGCACCCGTGTCGTGCAATGCCTGTAGGGGTCAGGAGAGGGCTTGTATCCTCCTGAAACTGGAGTTTGGGGTGGTTTTTAGCCAACATGTGGGTGCTGGGAATTGAACTCGGGTCCTCTGCAAGAGCAGCCAGTGCTCTTAATTGCTGAACCATCTCTCCAGTCCCTCCATTGCCTTTTTTTTATGTGCTCATAAAGGGAAAAAATAGGGCAGGAACAAACTTCTTATTTCTCATTTTTGATTAGCAATATCATTCGTTCTAACAGATTATCCAAATATATATACATTCCCACTTTAGCCATGGCTAAGACAAGAGGTTTTGAGAGTCATTCAGTCCTAGTTCTGAGTCCAGTCTTCACCCCATAATAGCTCCATTACACTATTATTAGGTCCATTACACTACTCAGAATCTCATCCTTAAATGAGACTGACTCTCCATACCAGTCATCAGTTGCCCATAATGCCTCAGGTAGTGTTGGGGTTTCCTACCCATTTCCCCATGTCTTTGCTGCTTCCATGAGACTTGAGCATGCTGTCACCATTGCTGTGAGTTCGTATGAGTAGCTGACCAACTGTGCAGGAAATTCTGTTTTCTTGTGGTCATTTTTCTCCTCTGGCTCTTATGATCCCTCCACCTCCTCTTCCACAATGATCCCTCAGCCTTGGGAGGCAGAAGTTTGATATAAGCGTCCTATCCAGGGAAAAGCAGTCTGCAACCACTTATTCTCTGCACATGGGCCACTTGTGGTTCTCTGTGTTAATCACTACCCGGTGTATAAGGGTGTGTATGATGGGGAAATTGCCCCTACTAGACCCATATGCTTGCAAAGTAAAAGCCCAATGTCAGGAATAAACTCCCTGTTTTGAAGCTGTTGACCAGGGGTTCTATAGACCTTCAAACAATACTAGCCCTTGCCCCTGTCCTTGGTTGCCAACCAGAACTTCACAGTAAGACCCTATTGCTGATGACACTACATGCATGAACTATAGAACAAACAAGAACAAATCAAGCTGGTATTTACTTCAAAGCCTCATCTCTACTGTCTATCTTTCATAGTGCTGGAAGGTGCTATGAAAACTACACGAAGAGAAAATTTAGCATGAACCTTACTCAGCTGTGAATCTTGTGAACTACAGTGACAACTAGCCTGGCAAGGCATGGCCACTGGTGCAATAGTGGCACAATAATTGTGGGAGCAACCAATCACTTTCTGATTAGATTTAAGGTCTGCTTTATAGGATGGGCCCATACCTAACACTGCTATCAGGCCTAGGAACCTGAGACTAGACAGCCCACAGGCCTTGGGAGAAAGCCTAGTACAACTATTCTGCTAAATAGATACAATATTTAACTGATTTCTAATGACTTATTGCTGTCTTTCTTTTTTAAAGAAAGACTCACAACTGCCTGTAATTCCAGGGATTTGATGCCCTTTTCCTGTCTTCCCAAGTATCCACACATGTGGCATACACAGAGAGAGACATTTATACACAAAAATGAAAAATAAACAAAACCTTTAAAAAGCTCTGAATGCTCCAGGAACAAAAGGACAAAGATGCATTCTCAAAAGAAACTGAGCCCCCAAACCATTGCTTCCTTCATGGCTATATCTGAAATATCTACGATGTCAATGTCTTTACTTAAATTATAAGAAATAGCTTTGAGGGGGCTGGAGAGATGGCTCAGCAGTTAAGAGCACAGGCTGTTCTTGCAGAGGACTCAGGTTCAATTCCCAGCATCCACAAGGTGACTAACAACTGTCTGTAATTCCAGTTCCAGGGGAGTCCGATGCCCTCCAGAGTCATTGCCCAACATGGGTATTCATACACATGTAAACAATACATTCATACACATAAAATGAAATGAAGTGGAATAAAATAAAATAATAAAATGAAATGAAAGAAATACCTTTGAGGGACTGACATGATGGCTCAGCAGGTAAAGGCACCTGCCGCCAAGCCTGATGGCCTGAGTTTGATGCCCGGGACTTATATGGTGGAAGAAGTGAACAGACTCCTGCAAGTCTGAAAGATGAAAGACTCCTCAAGTACCCACACACATACTTAAAAATTAGTTTTGAGTTGGGCACAATAGCTATCAAGTGGAATTATAAATAATTCTATAACTTGCAGGCATAAGGTGACAAGGAAGGAAATGCAGATAAAAGTAGCACAAATTGTCTTTTAAAACAAGTATCTGCATCCAGTTTCTGTAATAAATGAAGAAATACAATACTAAAAAATGACACCCATCAAAAAGTTACAACTCACATTGTTTTTATCCTGATGAATTGAATTCTGTGGAATTTCAAAGAAAGCATGTTTAGGAGATAATAGCATCCTTTAAAAATACACACCAAACCCTAGAAATAAATTATATTTAAGTAATCAAGAAAAATAATAAGATAGAATTATAAAATAATACTATAATTTCTTTTTTAAAGTATTTTATTTATTATTTTTATTTTATGTGTATGAGTGTATTGCCTGCATATAGGTAAGCGCTCCCGTGTTGTGCAATGCCCACGGAGGACAGAAGAGGCTGATGGATCCCTTGGAACTGAAGTTACAGACAGTTGTTAGCTATCATGTGGGTGCTGGGATTCAAACCAGGGTCTTCTGCAAGAACAGTCAGTGTTCTTAACCACTGCGCCATCTCTCCAGCCCCGTAGAATGCTACAATTTCTAAAATGGAAATACATGAGAAATTTTCTACCATGGATATAAGGAGAAAAATATAATTTAAAGCTTATAATTAGGTAAATATAACTTGGAAAATAAATTGTTAATATTAACAGTAATCTAATCATGCTTAATTAATACTTAATACCTGCCCTAGTGCACTGGGGAGAGGAGAGCCTCTCCAACCCGCCTCACTTTGAGCACGGACTTTTACTAGACACAGGATTCTTGGTCACGGCCTCTCCTTTTTGCTCTAGAGTATATTGGCTCGCTGCCTTGTTTCTAAACTTTCTGATGAGGAAGTTGTTACTGAGAGCCATTCATGGGTGACAACTTACTTCTTTCTCACATATTAATTTATTTACCAGTTTCTTCTGTGTGTGTGCTCAGGCACATGCATGTGCATGCACACATGTGCCCTAGAATGCATGTGAAGACCAGAGGACGACTTAGGAGCTGGTAATCTCCTTCCACCCTGTATATGCAGGGGATGGAGCTCAGGTCCTCAGGCTTAGCAGCAAGTGTCTTTACCCACTGAGCTATTTCATTGGCACCATATCATTTTTGTTTAGACAGACACTTTTTATCTTATGTGTTTTATTAACATATTAATTATACATAATGGGTTTCATTACAACATTTTCAAGTTTGGATATAATGTATTTTGATCATATTCACTTCTTTTAAGATTCTTCACCTTTTACTTAAAGAAGACCTCCAACCAACAATACTTAAATTATTTAAAATGATAGAAACAGAGGGAGAACTCCCAAATTCTTGCTATGAAGTCAGCATCACTCTAAAACCCAAACCTGGTAAAGACACAACAAAAAAGGGAAACTGTAGACCCAGATCCTTAATGAACATAGATGCAAAAATTCTCAACAAAATATTTGCAAACTGAATACATCAAAAAGATCGTGTACACCAAAAAGATCATCCACCATGATCAAGTCAGCTTTATTCCAGAGATGCAGGGATGGTTCAATATATGCAAGTCAATAAGCATCATTAATCATATAAATAGACTCAAAGACAAAAACCACATTGCCATCTCAATAGATGCAGAAAAGGCTTTTGACAAAATTCAGCATGTATTTATGTTTAAAGTCCTAGAGGGAATTGATCTGGAGGGAACATATCTCAACATAATTAAAGCTATATATAACAAACCTACAGCCAATATCATTCTAAATGGAGAAAAGCTGGAAGCCTTCCCATTAAAATCAGGAGCCAGACAAGGATGTCCACTAGTTCCACTCCTCTTTAACATACTGCTTGAAACTCTTGCTAGAGCAATAAGACAGGAGAAGGAAATAAAAGGAGGATGAATTGGAAAAGAAGAGGTCAAACTATCACTTTTTGCAGATGATATGATACTATATCTAAGAGATCCCAAAAGTTCCACCAGGAAACTCCTTGAACTGATCAACACTTTCAGTATAGTGGCAGTTTATAAAATCAATCTACAAAAATCAGTAGCCTTTCTATATACCAAGCAATTGGAAAAAGAATACAGGGAATTGGGGCTGGAGAGATGGCTCAACAGTTAAGAGCACTGGTTGTTCTTGCAGAAGACCCGGGTTTGAATCCCAGCACCCACATGGCAGCTAACAACAGTCAGTAACTACAGTTCCAGGGGATCCGACAGCCTCTTCTGTCATCCATGGGCATTGCACAGCATGGGTGCACTTACCTACATGCAGGCAATACACATATATACATAAAATAAAAATAATAAAATATTTAATAAAAGAATACATGGAAATGTTCCTATTCACATTGCTGGGGAAAAAAAGAAATATCTTGGAACAAATCTGACAAAAGACACCAAAGATCTCTACAATGAAAATTTTAAATCATTAAAGAAAGAAATTGACGAAAACACCAGGAGATGGAAGGACTCCCATGCTCATGGATTGGAAGAATTAATACTGTGAAAATGACCATCCTAACAAAAGCAATATATAGATTCAATGCAATCCCAAACAAAATTCCCATGACATACTTCAAAGAATTAGAAAAAAAATCCTTAAATTCATATAGAAGCATAAAAGACTCTGCATAGCCAAAGCAACCCTGAGCACAAAGAGCAATACTGGGGGGTTTACAATACCAGATCTCAAAGTATACTACAGAGCTATAGTCATAAAAACAGCATGGTACTGACATAAAAATTGACACATAGATCAAGGGAACATCATTGAAGACCCAAACCTGAGTGCATGCAATTTCAACCAACTGATATTTGACAAAGGTGCTGTATTAGTCAGGGTTCTCCAAAGAAACAGAACCAGTAGAATGAATATGTATAA
>NW_008360319.1:2213700-2247751 GCF_000622305.1 Nannospalax galili | reverse complement strand
ACAGAGGATTAACATCCAGAAAATATAATGAACTCAAAAAACAAAGAATCGAGAAACCAAATGACCCAATTAAAAGGCTAAAGATCTAAACAGAGAGTTCTCAAAGAAAGAAATAAAGATGGGTAAGAAACATCTCTAAAAGTGTTCAACATCATTAGTAATTAGGGAAATGCAAATTAAAATCACCCTAAGGTATCACATTACCCCAATCAGACTGGCTAGGATCAAGAGAACAAATGATAACAAATTCTGGTGGGGATGTGGAGAAAGGGAAATGACCCAATTAAAAGATGGGCTAAAGATCTAAACAGAGAGTTCTTAAAGAAAGAAATAAAGATGGGTAAGAAACATCTCTAAAAGTGTTCAACATCATTAGTAATTAGGGAAATGCAAATTAAAATCACCCTAAGGTATCACATTACCCCAATCAGACTGGCTAGGATCAAGAGAACAAATGATACCAAATTCTGGTGGGGATGTGGAGAAAGGGGAACACTCATCCACTGCTGGTTGGATTGGAAACTCGTGCAGCCTCTATGGAAAACAGTTTGGAGAACTCTTGAAAAACTAAAAATGAGCTGACCATAAGACCCAGTTATACCACTCCTTGGCATATACTCAAAGAACTCATCCTATTATAGAGACACTTATACAACCATATTTGTTGCTGCTTTTTTCACAATAGCTAAGAGATGGAAGCAACTTAAGTGTCCCTCAACTGACGAGGGGTTAACAAAAATGTGGTATATTTACACAATGGCGTTCTATTCAGCAGAAAAAAAAAAAGATGAAATAATGAAATCTGCAGGTAAATGGATGGCTCTAGAAACTGTTATACTAAGTGAAGTAACACAATCTCAGAAAAACAAACGACATATGTTCTCCCTCATATGTGGATCCTAGCACCAAATCCTTTTAAATTCCATGTTATTTTAATAAGATGATGTTGTACAGTGGTCCCTTCTGCATCAAACAACTACCTTCATCATGACTTCTGTTGAGCCTGATTGCTAAACATTGTCACAATTGGGCTTGTTGACGGTTGTGGTCATTCATTAAAGGAGGACCAAGCAGGGTCACTGGACCCTCACCAGAGAATCCAGCCACTCTTCCCAGCCAACTGTGTGTAATTTGGCCCTAATCACGTGTGATCTCCTGGATTTGGGGAGGGCTAAAGTGTACAGTCTGGAGAAGGCTAGGAAGAGAAGACATGACCCATGCTGGGAAAAGGCTTTCCAGTGTGCATACCCTCAGGTCATACATATACATCAGCAACCCCTCAGTTACTTCGAAGCTTTTGAGAGGGAACTGACATTGATTCTAAGCACTCCAACAGCTATCAAAATACCTGAAAGCAAATCCTGAATCCATCACTCTATAGTCCAGCCTTGGCAGACAAAAGAAAAATGAGGAGGAACCCAACAGAGGGATGCTTTTGGAAGCCCTTGTCAAGAAATTCCAATGGACTTGCATATGAACATTTGAAAATTGCCCTGTTCTGACTTTTCTAGTTCCCTGTCTAGAATGTGTAATGTTAACTACTCTTGCCTTTACTTCTCCTTCACGTCTCCTTTTCACCAGTCAAGGACTTTCTTTCCCCCCTACAGATAAGAGTTATGCAATTTGGGAGTCTTTTAGATAGACCCACTGAAGAGGTACCCCAACTGTCTCACCCTGCACCCCTGTTCAGCATGGAAGAAACCAGAGCAGTCTGTGACCTAATTCCCTATCCACAAGCTGGGTAACCTCTTCAGAGGATGGTGTGATAAGAATAGGAGGTAGGAACTGGCTAGGCAGTTAGGGTAAAAAGACCCCAAAGAAAAGCAGCCAGTCACTTGGCTAAAATTCACAATGTCCTTGGGCCTCTTAGCAACATACTCCATTCCAAAGGCCAAAAACGTTGAAAGTATTTGGGAGCTGGTATCTAATCCTTAAAAGATTTTAGGGTTACTTCTTCAGAGGGGGCAATTTTAGAGTAGCCAAAAGCCCCATAATAAATAAATAAATGAATGAATGAATAAATGAAGAAGAAGAAGAAGAGGAGGAGGAGGAGGAGGAGGAGGAGGAGAAGAAGAAGAAGAGTACATGAAGTTATCAGAAAAAAAGTGATGGGGGGTTATGAGAGGAGTTGGAGGGGAGGGAGTGGGCATGGATTTATATGCATGTATGATATACTCAATAAATTACTAAAAAACCAAAATAACAACAACAACAACAAAAGATTCTTCATCTTCGATCACAATGTGTCTAAGTTGAATCTTGCTTGAAGTTTATTAAGGCTTTTGGATGTTTTTATTCATCCAAAAATTTATCAAATTTGGGGAGTTATTCCTCACTCATTCACTGTCACTATCACCTCACCAACACTCATCATTCTCTCAACATCTCTCTTTCTCTCCCGCTTTCTTCCCTTCCTGAGACTCTGATAATGTAGGTATTGGTGTGTTTGATGGTACCCTTCCTGACTCTTAAGCTTTGTTTCCTTTTCTTCAACCTTTTAAAAACTTCATTCGTTTTTATTTTATGTGTATGAGTGTTTCTCCTGCATGTATGTAAGTGCCCTGTTTGTGCCATGCCCATGGAGGTCAGAAGAAGACACTGAATACTTTGGAACTGCAGTTAAGGACAGTTGTTAGCTGTTTTGTGGGTGCTGGGAACTGAACCTGGATCCTCTGCAAGAGCTGCCAGTGCGCTTAACTGCTGAGCCATCTCTCCAGCCCCATCTTCTTTATAATCTTTTGAAATTTCTGTTCCTCAACCTCCATAATTTCCTGTTTTTACATTCAAGTTCATTGGTTTTTCTGTGGGCTCATACACTCCCTGGAATTTTTCTGGTAGTGAATCCTTCATCTCAGCTACTGAACTTTACAGCTCCAGAAGTTTTAGAAGTTTCTTTTAGGTTTGCTATCTACTTTTTGGGGCTTACACATCATCCATACATCTTTTTCTTGGTGTTCTCCACAGTTCCCTTTAGACCTTTTGTCCTTCAAAGCCTTTCTGTTCTTGATCTACCATAAGAGATCTTTTAAGGACAATATTTTGGTTAAAATTTGGATAGCTGAATCTAATAATGCAGTAGCTCTGGAAATCAGATTCTTCTCTTTTCTCAGGGCTTTCTGCTTTTTGTTTCTTTGTGTGTGTGTGTGTGTGTGTGTGTGTGTGAGAGAGAGAGAGAGAGAGAGAGAGAGAGAGAGAGAGACTGGGTCTGGGTCTATGTCTGGGTCTGTGTGTGTGCATGCATTGGTATAGTTGCCTTTGTATTGAGACTATCCCAAATGATCAACTTAGTATCTTTTAATATCTTTTTTGAGCCTTTCCATGGGCATGCATGGCCCCTTTCTATTTTTTTTCTCTATATAGTTAATTCTTGAATGTCCTAATGTTTATGTCATGCTCCAAAAGGAAAAGAAAAAACTTAAGTAGGAAGGCTCAAGGACACCAGCCCTATAAAGCTTGGAATCGCTTCATCTGGAGACCGAGAGGCCTGCAGCCATGCAGGGGATATACAATACTGTCTGCTGCTGCTACTTCTTGTGCATAAATAATCAGAAGGTGCAGTCAGCAAAGCACAAATCCCCAATGTTTGTAGGAAAGTGTATATTTTGCCCACACAGTCTCCTTGATGCTGTGCAGAAGCTACCCCAGAAACAGACGCCTAGCTGCCTGGCACGGAGCTACATTAGCAGAGGATAGCTGCTACTGTGATACAGCTGAAATTGCCTGCATTTACCATTCAAGCCTTCCTCCACAAGGGGCACGCTTTCAATAGTCTCCATAATTCCAAAATCATTGCATGACATAGATTCTGCCAGTGCAATTCATGTGCAGGAGATGCTTGGCTAGTGTTTCCTGTTCTGCCATCTTCCAAATTGCATCTTCCCTTTAATCCAAGCTGTTGACTTTTCTAAAGAAACCTGGTACTTATTAAAGTCTTACTTTCATTTACTACTTTAAAAACAATGAATGTTTTTAACTATGTACTAGTCACAGCCTCTGTCCTTACACAGCTTGTAATCTAATCAAATTGTTACACAAAGACATAATTATGAATTAAGACGGGTATTTTAAAAGAATGTAGAAGTGGACTGGCGAAAGTAATGGAGGAATTGATTTAATCTCAATAGTCATCAAAGAAACCATCTCTGGAAAAGAGCTGTTATGGTTTGAACGTGAAATGTTCCCCAACCCGTGGCACTGTTCAGAGAAGGTGGGGAGCCTTTGGGGTGGGAGGCAAGGCTGGCGGAGGTGAGTCACTGGAGGCAGGCCACACTCTTCTACTGGTCCAAGCTCTTTGATTGCTGATCCCAAGATGTAAACAGTTACAACTAAAGCCTCTCCATACAGCTAGCTCAATCTACTGCAGCTGCTGTTCCTTCCCCACCATGGTGGATTGTATCCCCTGAACTCTGAGCTTAAATAAGCATCTTCTCCCTTAAGTTGCTTCTGCCAGGTGGTTGGTCATAACAATTATCAAAGTAACCAACACAGTAGCCTTTGAGCTCAGGTACAAACTAAGGTCTATGCATTTGGGATACAAGGGGTTAACTAAGCAAGGAAGACTGAGGTCAGATGCTTTAGACAGAAATGCCAGTATGTACAGGGACAGTAGAAGGTAGAGTGCCATAGTTAGTTTTAGTTGTCAACTTGATACAGCTAGGAAGAGGTAACCTCAACTGAGGAATTTCTTCCATCAGGTTGTTCTGTGGACATGTCTATGGGGCATTTTCTTAATTGCTAATTGATGAAGGAAGGCCTAGTCCACTGTGGGTGGCACCATCCCTAGGCAGGTAGGCCTGGTCTGTATAAGAAAGGGAGGTGAGCAAGCTAGAGTTTCCTCCATGTTTTCTGCTTCAAGCTCCTCCCTTAAGTTCCTGCTTGGCTTCCTTCAACGAAGGGCTGTAACCTATAGGCAAATAAATCCTTTCCTCTCTCCCAAGTTGTTGGGGTTTTTTTCAGTATTTTATCACAACTTCACAGACAAGAGCTTGGTATATTCAGGACACTGATATGTGACACAGGTGGAGTAAATTAAGCACAAAATAGTAGACAATGGTGTTAAGGACGCCTTCTTGCCCAAAGCTATTGGTCATTAGAAGCCATGGAAAGATTTTAACTAAGGCAGAGAAGTCATTTACCAATACTTAGCTGTAATAGTTAGGTGAAATATACTACCTCCCTCCCAACCTTGTTAGTAGTAATAGATCAGTTACTAAGAGGGAGTTTTAATGACAATGTCTGGCAGAGACTTTAAATCAGACATACTGATACTTTTTCCAAGTCATTGGACCGTTGTGAAGTGATACAGTGTTGAGGTGAGTGTGCCATCCTCACACAGATTCTTATATAAGCAAGGATGTAAATGATCTGTTTGAATAGAGCTCCAATTTAGACAGTTTCATTAATTACTGGTGGAACATTAATCCTTTCTTTTCACAGTAGGATCACTCTGGGTATAAAATAGTGCTCCTGCAGAGAGGTAATCTCTATAATTGAATCAAATCCCAGCTATTCTTTCTTGGCATCCATTTGTTCCCTCAATAATGTAGACAAAAAAAAATCAGTCAAATGAACTTTGTGTCAGAAGTTTTGTGCTTATTTCCTCTAAAAGTTAGGCTGCAAGTTCTCCTCTACTCCAAAGTCCGACTCTGACTCGTGACTGCCTCTAACAAAGATTAGAGAGTCATAAATGATAACTTTTATTTTTTCTCCCAAACACTAACTAGATACTTTCAAGAATTTCTGAGTTTGTAAAGCAAAAGAATCATTTTTCTTATCTTTCAAAGCATTCCGGGACCATTAATTGCCCTGTCGTTTAATGTCTGAACATGACACCACCATCTGACACAAGCTTAAATTTATTTGCTGTGTCAGACTGTATTCCACTTGATACCACCTTGCAGCAGGTGTTTGTATATCATTTTCTTAGGCTTGTGATTTGTGAGTGCTATCAGAAAGTTCCCTTTAAGAGAACGGATGCCTTTCATCATCACCACACAGCAGCATCTCAGTTGACTGGTTATCCTCATCACATGGAGGAGTCTTGAAAATTAACCTAAGCTGTAGTTTCTGCTCTCAAGCTTCAGTCTTGCCAGAAGCCACTGCCTGCACATGCATAGCTTCTTTATTCCCTGTTAATGAACAATGGCTCATATGTACCAGTCAACGGTCCTGGAATTCACAGTAGTGTTTGCTCAAACCGTATTTTCTCTCCCTTTTGAAGCCAATGATAGAGCTGTTCTGAGGATGTGATATTAATGAACAATGGCTCATATGTACCAGTCAACGGTCCTGGAATTCACAGTACTCCCTTTTGAAGCCAATGATAGAGCTGTTCTGAGGATGTGATGCTGTTTGGCTGTCAGCATCCCTGAGTAACAGCCATTTAAAGTTTCCAAATAAACTGGCAGGCCCTTCCCTAGATGGATTTTTTTCCTATTTCTCTTGCTTCAAATTTGGAACTAGAATGGTTTCTCCATGACTTCGATTGAGAGATGGTTTGGTTAGAGTCCTTATCTGTGCCAGTGTTCACCACTGTGGAGTACATCACACCCTAAAGCCTCAGGCAGAAAGAAGAGGACTGGAGAAAAACTTTGCTAATAGGAAAACTTCGATCTGTGTCTGGGAAACAGATGGTAACACCAGCCAAAACCTCTGCTCTCTGTTCACTTGTCTGGGTAAAGATACAGATACGATGGTTGACGGCAGGCAGCTTTGCCCCATTGGGAGATGGAGAAACTCAAGGAGACGTACTCATTAGCGTTTTAAGTTTCACATTGATGGGGGATGCTAGGACTGCAAGCTAAGAGTTTGCCATCTAATTCATCCCTTAATTACTTACCTTCTCTAAGTTTTAATTTCTTTATCTCTAAAATAAAAGCAGTAACATTCAGCCTCCTTGTAACTCTCTAAGAAGTAATGATATAATTTAATAAAAGCACCAGCGTGGTACACTATAAGCCATCATCACATGTAAAAATTTTTCCATTAGTTATTAAATATGTTCAGGGACTTGAGAGATGGCTCAGCAGTTAAGAACACTTTCTGCTCTTCTAAGAGGACTGGAGTTCAGTTCCCAACACCCGTATCAAGCAGCTCATAATTGCTAGTAGCCCCAGGTCCAGAGGATTAGACTCTTTCTTCTGGCATCTGATGGTACTCGCACACACGGCAGACACTCACACAGATGCATACATACATAGAAAAATTAAAATCTTAAAAATTAAATATATTAAATAACACAGATACTTCCAGCACAAATGCCCTTAGCACCAAATTTGGGAAAGATTAATGATTGGGTTCTAAGAAACATTTTAGTAAGTTATAATCAAGTTTGGACAAAAGAAAAATGAAGTAATAAAAACGTTTAAATGAGTACCACATGCGTTTAGAAACTCATGTTGGTTGGGTTTACTGAACAGAGCAGAGTTAAGAGCACGTTTAAAACAGATTTTATACCAACATCAATGCCCCCAAACCAAACTAAAAGGAAAGAACCGAGATATAAAATGGGTCACACCAAGATGTGTGTGTGACTAGTCAGACGTACAGGGAAGTTCCTTCTCTAGGTAAATACAAATGCACAGTGATAGAGCTAGACCTTCAAAAGTATTAGGAAAACGGAAGGTTCCAGGAGCTTCCTCACCTTCTGCAATCCTATTTGGAATACCACAAGATGGTCATGTACGCATTTTCTAGGAATATGATTGTGAGGGTTAATCTTGATGGGATTTCAAATCTACTGGTCAACAAATCTCTGGGTGTGGCTGTGAGAGTGTTTCCAGAGAGGTTTAAGTGAGAAGACCCATTGTGAATACGGATGGCAGCATTCTTCGGGCTGGGTTTCCAGGTCGGATAAAAGCAATGAAGCAAACCAAGAACAAGAATTCACCAGGTGTGGTAGTGCCAGCCTATAATCTCAGCACTTGGGAGGCAGAGGCAGGAGAATCTACAGCCTGGTCTATCTAGCAATTTCCAGGCAACCCTGTCTCAACCCCCCGACTCCCCCACACACACAAAAATATTTTTTTAAAAAAATGAGGGGCTGGAGAGATGGCTCAGAGGTTAAGAGCACTGACGGCTTTTGAAGAAGACCTGGGTTCGAATCTCAGCACCACATAGTGGCTAACAACCATCTGTAACTCCAGTTCTAGGGGATCTGATGGCCTCTTCTGTTCTCCACTCCTCAGGTACTGCATGACACAGGTGGCAGTTACATACATGCAGGCATAGCACTCATACACATACACAGGCTGGAGAGATTGCTCAGCAGTTAAGAGCACTGACTACTCTTGCAGAGGACCAGAGGTGATACCCAGCACCCACATAGCAGCTAACAATCATCTGTAACTTTAGTTCCAGGGGATCTGACACCCTCTTATGACCTCCGCAGGCATTGCACAATTCAGGTGCATTTACATACACTCATACACATAAAATAAAACTAATAAATAAAAAATAAAAATAAAATTTAAAAAAGAGTTCATTTCTGTCTACTTCCTAGCTATGGATGCAATGTGACCAATGGCCTCACACTCCTGCTGCCACACCCTCCTGCCATGATAGGCCATATCCTCAAACTGTAGGCCAGAGTAAACTGCTCCTTCGCTAAGTTGCCTTTGTTGGGTATTTTGTTACAGCAATGAGAGAAGCAGCTCATATAACGAGTGCTCATATATTTCATCAGATTCTTCAAGAGATTAAAGACCCCACAAAGTTCAGCATCACTAACACAGAGCACTGTTATCCTCCATCACTATTTCCAGTGAGTAAATAAGTGTATCATCATCATTCTCTGCTTTTCTCACACGTCGTGGAGCCTGACAGCGCCTTGTCTTTAGAGAATATTCCCAACATAGACAATCAAAAGCAGTGGGAAAATGAAATTAAAGCATTTGTCAACCCACTGTGCATATACATTACACAATTCTCTATAAGGCACTAGAAGCTGACTCTAAGAAATTGTAAGGAAATGCTGTTACGATAAATTCCCCTTAAGGATTTTTAACAAAGCTACTATGAAATCTCAAAAGAATTCTCCCTGAAGTCCAGGACTGGCTCACTCACAGCTCATTCAAGCCCATGGAATATCTTCATTCTCCTCCCTGGCCTCAGTTTCAAACCTACAAAATTAAATAATGGGTTAAATAACGGGTGGTCTTGATGCTTCTTCCAATACCCAGCATGAGTTATTGATCGTCTACTTCACCACATGTCAATCCACATTCAGTCACATCAGTCATCAAAGAACCTCTGCAAGGTGGTATTCCTCTTCCGCTCTCTAGCACGATTTGAGCAGAACATGGACTAGGACTTGGGTCTGCTTAGTTTTCCCTCTGCACTGGTGGTCGCTGGTACATGAGAAAAGTGATATTCAGAATGCGCTCTCCTGTAAGTACAGGTGATCTCTGACTTACTCAAGCTAAAGATTTTCAACTAGAAAATGCTGCTAAATAACAACATGTAGAGACCATAGTTTGAATTTTGATCTTTTCCTGGGTTCATAATATGCTGTACAATCTCTCTCATAAAACTGGAGCAGCCACCATTAGCTGTAGGATCATGAGATAAAGAAACAGTTACTTTGTGGTATACTGTGTTCATAGTGCTTTCGAATGTTTTAATAAATTACATGGTGTATTCAAGACTTCATTATAAAATAGGATTTCTAGAGACATAGCATGGTTTGTAGAGAGTGCTTGTCTACTCTACGTGGAACTCTTAGTTCAATCCCCAGAACAGAACAAAACTGGGCGTGGTAGAGCACACCTGTAATCCCAACATGATATAGAGAGTCAAGGCTAACCGGAGCTACATGAGATGCTTCCAAAGTAAAATAGAATAATTAAAAGAAAGTAAAACAGGATAGAATAAAATGTCTTATGTTAGATGATTTTGCCCAACTGTAGGCTAGTGTAACTGTTCTGAGTATACTGAATAGAGGATACTCTAAGCTATCATGTTTGCTGAATTAGGTATAGTAAGTGTGTTTGTGGCTTAGAGTATTTTCAACCTGTAATAAGTTAGCTTATCAGAGTGTAACCCCATATAAGTGAAGACAAAAATTGTATTTTACTGTAAATTGCCCATACATATACACACCATTTGTAAAATATATGTACATGCATGCTATATATGCCTCATAGACATGCATATATTATCCTATGTAAATAAATAACGTTTCTGTGAAAATATGTTGTAGTAATCACAAAACATACACAGATGAAAACTTGAATGTCATAAGCTAAAATCTTAATAATGGGCAATTTGTTGCTGGTACAAAGTATATTCTAACTAAAAGCAATTACTACCAATATTTAGAGAATGCTATATGATTAAATATTTGTCATTATTTGGGGGATTTCTAGTTTTATAGTTTCTGATTTTGCAATTTTCAGATATGTGTCTGAATTCAGGCTATTTTTTCAGTCTTGATTTAGTGGTTATTATAATCTAGATGGTGAAAGTGTTTGGTTGAACCCCAGACCCTCAGTTTTCAATCCCTTCTATCAGGCATATAAATATTTGTTGAAATTTGTTTTATAAATTTCTCTCTTTCCAGATTCCAAACAATTTCTTTTTTTATCACAAGGTGCAATACTTTTATATTTTTAACAAATAGACTTCAAATCTCTGAAACTCAATTAGTTGACATTTTCAAACTCACAAAGAATTGTTTCTAAGTACAAAAAACTCTATCAGTGATTCACCTAAATCATTTTCCTCAATAATTTCACATAAGAATAGACACATCCCCCCAAGATCCATTTGCAGAATGTTCTCTCCACAGCATGAGATTCTTTCAAAAAGCTGTTATTTTTTGCACTGTTACATTTACCAAAATGGATAGATTAAGCACACGTATTACCCTATGCAGCACACTCCAACAGCTACTGTTCAACACAAAAAGGTAAACGGTTTGGAGCTCTTTACTTTTGCAAAGAAAACATACAGACTATGGTGCAGTCAGACCTTCTCTGCCACCCTGTTACAGCCACAGAGAGCTGGCTGCCACAGTTCCCACCGCTTCTGACCCAACCTGCAGGGTCCACACTTGCCCATCTCTTTCTCTACATCTATACCCTACACACCAGTCTTTGATAATGATATTCTTTCCTTTACACCCTAAGACTTCTAGAGCCAAGGACCATTATTCATGTGCTTAAAATTAGAGCCAAAGGCCTTCACCATAAGGGAGGCTCTCTTTCCAGCTTGTTACCTCTTCTCTTTCACTCTCAATGTGGAGTGAAGCTCCTTTCCTGGGTTCCCCTTGTGCAGTGTGATGACATAATGGAGGAGAGTTTAATTGCATATCCCCTAGAAAACATTTCAAGAAAAAAAAAACCCAAAGTAACAGCTTTTCAGAGAATATGTAATAAAACTTTGGAAAGTCCCATCTCATTTCCAAAAGGTCAATGTGATAAAAACTGTGGATTGTCGCACAGAAGCAGCAGCTCTGAACAATGAAAGCATTTTCTCTATGCACTAAACTGTGGTTAATGTAAAGGCCAAGGCCGCCTGAACTAACGAATGGCTGTTGACGGTGGAGTTCAGGGAACCCTGGAATTATAGGTATGCTATAACTGAACTCAGGGAATGCAATAAGAAATGGAAAAATGATTATCTCTGTGTACTCATCAAGCCATAAAAGCTTATAAAAAATCACCATTTCTAATCATTTCTCTAAACTGTGATTCCCCTTGAACATCTCAAGATCTGCACTATGGAGAGCTTTCAGCCAGACATGGACATCCAAGCAACAAGCCCCAACCTGACACAAGACGTTGCATTTTAGATTTGAGAATCAGACTAGATAACCCGAAGCCCCGGTTTTTCAACCACTCCCATTATAATATCACTTTATAGTAAAGCACAGGTCCCTTTTTATCCATTCATTAATCTGTAAGATGTGATGTTAACTGTCCCCCTTTCATGACTTAGTTTTTATTAATCACAAATCATTCTTTCTGCTTCATATTGCCCTGGATCACTCATTCAGTGACTTTTCAACCTGTAGTCAAAACTGTGTTCAGACTCATAAAAGACATAGGAAAAAGACAAGGTACTTTCAACACTGTTTAACTAGTTGCCACGACCAGAGCCTTGTGAAAATGTGACCTGTTTGTGTTATCAAGGGTACTTTGCTTATAGGGGTTTGAAAATAGCTAAGGCAAAATAAAAATAAGAGATTTTGGTGTACTTGAGACTGTACTTTCTAAAAATGGACCATGGAGGATTTTGCTTAGAGATTTATTCAGTGAACTAAGCTGTCCATATCTTTCACAACACAAAAGATGTGGCATGGTGACCATTTGGCATACTCAATGTCTCTTTTCTTTATGTCTTTATCTAGTAATTTAAGTGTCACCACACTTAGGGTAGGGGTTGAGAAGGTGGCTCAGTGAGTAAATGTACTTGCCACAGAAGCATAAGGTCCAGAGTTTGGAAAAGCCAGGCCTGGCATGCAACTGTACATCCAGTGCTGGGGAAGGAGTAGGGATGGAGACACTCAGATCCCTGGAGCTCAGTGACCAGTCAGTGCACAAACTGATGAGCTTTAGATCCATGAGAGACTTCACCTTAAAAAATAATGTGGAGAGCAACTGAGGAAAAACATCTGATGTCAACCTCTGCAGTCTATACACACGTATACAGATGTACATGCATACACACACAACTACATACACACACACTCAAAAAAGGTAGAAATATTATCTTTATCAAAAAATCTTCCTGACACTTTGAAGTAAATGTCAGTAATTTACTATTTATCAGTCACTTACTTTTTTGTTTATTATTTTTATTTTATGTGTATGTGTGTATTGCCTGCATGTAGGTAAGTGCACCCATGTTGTGCAATGCCAATTCCCACGGAGGTCAGAAGAGGCTGTCGGATCCCCTGGGACTGGAGTTATGGATAGTTGTTAGCTGCCATGTGGGTGCTGGGATTTGAACCCAGGTCTTCTGCAAGAACAACCAGTGTTCTTAACCACTAAGCCATCTCTCCAGCCCCCTCAACCACTTGCATTTTAACAATGTAAATAATTCTTAGAAGGTAAAAGGTAAATGATCTATCATAAAGTATTTTAGCGTCAGTTTGCAGAATTGAGAAGCTAGAAAGAGACCATTTAAACTTGTCTTTCTACAAATGAAGTAAAGCCAAGCCAGGTGACAAGACATTCTCAAGATCAAGCAATAGTTGCCACATCACTTTTTGACAGGGTATGAACAGGCATAATTGGCACTCTTGAAATCTTCTATTCAGGCAAATGAAGATCAAAAGCACTTTTTTAGAAAATGCATCTTCACTGAACATGTGTGGACTTTTTGTCTTGTTAGTGATCCTTAAACTTTCAGTATAACAACTACTTACATGTTATTTACATGGTGTTATATTTTCATTCCTGTTGCCATGATAAAATTCCCTGGCAAAAAGCAGCTTAGAGGAGAGAGGGTTTATTCAGCTCAGAGTTCCAAGTTACAGTCCATCATAGCAGAGTATCAGGAGCTTGAAGCAGCCAATCACATCCAGAGTCAGGAGCAGAGAGAAGCTAGTGCATGCATGCTTACCATCAGCTTGCTTTCTCTTACATAGTCCAGGATCCCTTGCTAGGGCATGGTGCTGCCCATAGTGAGCTGGGTCATCCCACATCAATTAATAACAGTATTCAAGACAATCCACAAGAGACCAACCTGATCTAAGAAATTTCTTCATTTGAGACTCTTCTCAGGTGATTCTAGGTTGTGTCAAGCTGACAATTAGAACTCTTCATTACAGGTGGTATCAAGCATTATAAGTCACATAAAATGATTCAGAGTACCTAGGAGGATGTGAACAATTTCGATGCAGATGCTATACCATTTTGTATTATTACTTCTTTATTCTATCTTATCAGTGTGTGTGTGTGTGTGTGTGTGTGTGTGCGTGTGTGTGTGTGTAAAGGTATATGAGCAGGTGCTTGCACACATGTGTAGAGGCAAGTCCACTTTGGATCTTTCTCATTGTTCCACCTTACATTTTTTGAGATAGAGTCCCTCACAGGACCCAAAGTCCACTGACTAGGCTGGACTGGCTGATCAGGGAGCCCCAGGGGGGCTCTTCCTCCTATCTCTGCCTCTCCAGTACTGGGATTATAAGCATGTACCACTGCGCCTGGCTTCTTTTTTTGGTTTCTTGATTTTATAAATCATATCCTTCATGTGTTACATGACTATCAAATATAATAAGTACCAGCACTGTAAAGGAATAGACACCATTACATTTTTCAACATACCTTTTTAATATATTTTTTCATTGAAGTTTTGTGCATTTTATACAATACATCTTAATCATATTTAGACCTTCTCCCCTAACTGCAACACTCCCATGGCCTGCCCACCAGAGTTCATGCATTCTATCATATGTGTTAAGGCCTATCAAGTCAAGTGTGTGCACCCAGGTGTCATTCGGTGTGACATCCACTGGAGCCTGTTCAGCCTATCCAGCATCACTCTCTTAAAGAAAGCCAACTCTCCCTCACCCAACAGCAATCAGTTGCCAATAGCTCCTTGTCTAAGGATGGGTCCTCCTGCTCATTTGTCCAGTTTTGTGCTGGTTTTGTCTGGTTTGTGTTTGCATAGGTTTTGCACATTATGTCACCATTGCTGTAAGTTCATATGAGCAAGTTCCAAGAAACCTGGAAGACTGTTTCCTTGTGGTCACAGACCACCCTTGGTTCTTACAAACTTTCTGCCCCCTCTTCTACAATGGTCCGTGAGCCATGGGTGGGCGATATTTAATGTAGGAGTTCTATCCAGGGACACCTACTCCAAAGGCTCTTATTCTCCGTACTCTCACTAGCTGTGGCCTTCTGTGTTAATTGTCCTCTGTTGCATGAGGAAGCTTTCCTGCTGAGAGGCGCACTAGTGTTCTCTCTGTCCCTTGTTCTACTACGTTCTCTGAACCTTAAGTGTAGAGGTTGCATTGTAGATGTGTCACTCAGGGCTGGGCATATCACGGACACTCATTCTCTGTGTATGACCAGTTGTGGAACTCTGTACTGGTCTCCACCTGTTGCAAGGAGAAACTTCTTTGCTGAGTGATGAAGGTATATTTGTATGTAAATATAAGCAACCATATTTAGCATATAGTAAGAAATTATGTTTATCTAGGTATATGACAGATATACGTTTTTCTCTAGGATCTATGACCTCTCCAGCCATGTACATTTGGCTGTTTACAATACCACACATGAGTTCTCTCCTACTGAAGGGAGGTTTCTCTTGTCTGACACTATGTTTCTTGTTATAGAGCCTTCAGCTATACACATGCATTCATATACAGGTACTGGATGTGCGTTTTTCCATAGGCCCAGCTTTTGTATGTGGGTTCTGGAAGACCAAACTCTAGTCCACATGCTTATAGGGTGAGCACTTTACCCACTCAGCCATGCTTAGCCCAAACCCAACAAACGCTATACTGTTTTATGCAAGAGATTTGAACTTGTGCCAATTTCAGCTACCACGGGGGGAGGGGGGTCCTGGTGCCACTCCCCTTCAGATACCAAGGAATGAATCCACTTCAATTAAATTATCTCTATTATGAAGTGAGTTCACTGCAAAAAAAATGATAGAAACAGGAGAAACCTCCCTTCAAGTTGTCGGTCAGGGCAGTCCAAGAGACTCCAAAATAACACAGGCTATTGCCATAACCCTTGATTACTTCTCCAAATTTGAAGGTAAGAGCTTATTGCTGAAGACAGGACATACTTCAGACATAGGACTTGGAACAATGGAGCTGGAACTGACCTGGGAGCCTCCCCCATGAAGACTGGCTCTCATAGTATCAGAGGAGCCTATGCAAGAGGCTAAGGGAGAAAATCAATCAATGGTCCAATCCAGCTGTAAAGTCTAATAGCCACGCAATGACCAGTGCAGCCAACTATTTATATTGGTGAAGTAATGGCACTTTTATCTTGAGGGTAATCAACAGCTATATAGTTGGACCTAAAACCCACTCAGTGGGAGTGAAATCTTGTGTAGTACTGTAAACATAGCCAAACAGGCATGGCTGGAGAGGCCATAGATCCTAGAGAAAAACCTCTATCTGCCATATCCCTAGACAAACATAATTTCTTACTGTATACTAAATATGGATCCTTGTATTTACATACAAACATACCTCTCACCACTCCACCTTTTTCGGCAGATGGAGACTATTACAGAGGTCCACAACTGGTCACACACAGAGACTAAATGTCTATGAGATGCCCAGCCCTAAGTGACATATCTACAGTGCAACCTCCACACCTACAGCTCAAGGAACATAGAGGAATAGGGGGCAGAGAGAATATTAATGCATCTCCCAACTCTCACAATCAAAGCTCCTTCATGAAACAGATAATGACTAACACAGAAAGCCATAATGGACCAAAATGTAGAGAGTAAAAGACTACAGAGTGTACCTTCCTGGATAGGACTCCTATATTAGACCCCTGTCACCTAGGGCTCAGGGACCAATGCAGAACAGGGAATTGAAAGACTGTAAGAGTCAGGGGTGGTGAATGATCCCAAGGAAACAGTTTCCCAGGTGACTGGGAATTTGCTCATAAGAACTTACAGCACTGGTGACAGCATGCACAAGACCCGTGCAAACTCAAGACAAAACCCCAGCATACAAGGGTGGAGGTGGGTAGGAAGCCCAGCCTTAGCTGAGGAGTTATTGGCAACTGATCACTGCTGGGTGAGGGAGGGTTTGTCTTCTTTAAGGGAGTGACACTAGGTAGGTTAAACTCATACTGATGGATATTTTGGGGACACAAACATGACTTGATATGCCTTAACATATATGACAGAATGCATGAAATCCATCGGCAAGATTATTGGGGGTACAGATGAGGGAGGGGGTCTAAATATGATCAAGATGTATTATATGATATGTATAAAAATTCAATAAAATTTAAATGATAGCAAGGACATAGAAAAATACATATTATCCAACTCCTACACCCATATGCACTCCCGAGAGAGCAAGAGAGAGAGAGAGAGAGAGAGAGAGAGAGAGAGAGAGAGAGAATATGAATCAGAAGCAAGCACCATCCTCTGCTGTTTGTTCTAAGGAGTTCACTCTTCTAGTTCACAACCTCACAGAACAATTTCTGGCTCCTGGCAAGTTTGATATAAATCTCAGAGCATGTAATTGACACTGTGTGCTACAAGGATCAAAGAACTCAGTGGGATAATGGACAGTGAGCCCAAGAAGGCCAGTAACTCATATATTTCATCTGCAGAGGAGGCCTGTCAGCTAGCACTATTCCATTCTAGTAAATGGTGTTCTCCCTTCAAAGCCTTGCTTGGTGCTGATTCTTCCATGGCAATGGCCATTTCTCTGTTACCGATTTTGTCTCATATTGTTATAACTGGGACATAGGATGGGGTTGTTTGTGGGCACATTATATTTCTTATTTTATTTTCAGGGAAGCTAAAACTGTTCAGGTCAATATCCGCCCACCCACTACTAAATACTTTAAAATGACTTGCAAGTGTTTAGAACAGTATTTCTCAGTAGTGCCAGAATATTGGTATTATACATGCCGAGAGTTAGTTTGTGAAATTAGTTCAAGGGTGAAGATGTTCCTGTGACTGGGAATTCCATTGTCTTCCAGGGTCTCAATGTAAGTGTTCTCCCCAAATTTATCTGTTTTTCATTTCATGAGAAATGGCCCTCTATTGTCTTCTGTGCTCTGTAATGGTCAAACTTTGAAAACTGAGTAGCTTTGAGCCCAAGAGCAGTGTTCAGAAAACCAGCCATGAACGACATCAGGGAAAGCCAGATAATATGAGTGCATACAGACTGCAAGGGTGTGGAAATTTCGAACTCTATTTTCAGCCCCCAAACGGAACATATCGAGTAACCTCTGGCATTTGGGCACCAAGAGCTCTCTAGAAAGGGGAAACTGAGGCAGAGGTGGTTCACTGTGTTTTTCCTGGCTTGTCTCATTTCCTGTGAGTCTGTGACCTTCATTCCGCCAGTACTGGGTATAGTTACACCAGGTATACGATTCCCCAGTGTTGCTGCATAGTTCGCATTAGTATTCTGGTACTATAGAGAAATAGTGGTCAAAAAACTTGCAAGTGATTTTTAAAGTACTTTCTAGTGAGTGAGTATATATTGTTTGTTTTGACTGAAGGGTTCAGAGGGAGGGTTCAAAATGTTGGGGGAGGTGTGGCTGCAGGGGCAGGAAGCACAGAGCTCACGTCTTGAACCACAAACAGGAAGACAGAGAGCACAAATCGGAGGTGGGGCAAGGTTATGAACTCTTAAAGCCCCCCACCCACCCGTTGATGTGCTTTCTGCTGCAAGGGCACAGCTCCCCAAAGTTCCAAGACTGCCCCCAAACAATGCCACCAACTTGGGGGGACCAAGTGCTCACATACTTGAGGCTATACAGGGCAGATCTCATTCAAAAAACCACAGAGGAATACAGAAAAGATACCTCGATGCACCAGGAAGCAGGTCCTCGTCAGTCACTGAACATACTGGTGCCTTGATGGCTTTCAAATTTGCAGTTCTTAAAACAGCTAACAGGTCAGAGTTGTTTGCAGATTTATTTATAGCTTCTGCTTTAAGTTTTCTGAGTTCCTCTACAATTATATTTTAAACAGTTATAAAGGTAAAGGATCAAAGAGTGGTTCAAAAAATTAAAAGTCTGCAAACATTTTTCCGATTCTATTGAAATTTTTAAATCCTTTATCAGGGAGTGACAGGAATAAAAAATTAAAATTCTGATAAGTTTTTAGAGGCAAGTAAGTCTTGTAACACCTTATGGATAGTATACTTTAAATTCAGTGTGTGTGTGTGTGTGTGTGTGTGTGTGTGTGTGTGGTGTGTGTGTGTATTTGTGTCTGTGTGTATTATGTATGTGCATATATTTGTGTGTATACCCATGCATGTGTGTACATAGGCCGAGGTTAATGCTAAATGTATACTTCAGTCACTCTTGACTTTATTTTTTGGGACAGAGTCTTTCACTGAACCTGGAACTAACCCATTAACCTTGACTGGCTGACCAGCAAGCTCCATAATTCACATGTCTCTCTGCCATTCCCCAGGCCCCTGGGTGCTGAGATTACAGACATACACCTCTGTATCTGGTTTTTCACATGAGTGCTGAAGATCACATCCAGGTCCTCACAGTTACTGGGCGTGCTTTTCACAGAGCCCTAGCCTCCAAAGTGTTTTGTTTTTAATAGAAAGTGTGGGGCAGGAGCTGGAGAGATGGCTCAGCAGTTAAGAACACTGGTTTTCTTACAAAAGACCTGGGTTCAAATTCCAGCACCCACATGGCAGCTAACAACTGTCCATAACTCCAGTTCCAAGGCATCCGACAGCCTCTTCTGTCCTCCACGGGCATTGTAGAACACGGGTGCACTTACCTACATGCAGGCAATACACACATACACATACAATAAAAAAATAATAAAATAATAATAAAAAAATGTGGCACAAAGGAAAAGGGGCCAAACTGACCACAGAAAGAACAATGGCTGATTTAGGCTGATGTCTTTATAGGACATTGGAGACAGAGTAACACTGACATCTTCCTTCAAGTCTGCTGTTAGCAGTAGGATTCTGTGTCCTCCACCTTTTCCCCTCTGGTGAATGCTGTTTAATGTCTAATTCTGTCTTAAATTTTAAAGGCAGTAATTAAGCCCTAGAAACTTGTGGTGCCAAAGCCATTCTTTTATACTGTTAGTGTTCTGTAAATCACCGTCTTCTGCCCCTTGGGGCTCCTTCCCAGAAGCTGTCAGAGGCAACTCCATGTTTATGAGAAAGTGTCTCCATGCTTTATCCTCATGGAGATAAAATTAAGTCAAAGAGCATTCCGTTAAAATGGCAGGGTAATTAAATGAACTGTGTGGTGTCCCGCCATTTAAATTGCATCAAAGACTCTGAACTGAGGGAATGAGGATGTGAGAACCGTTTTCTTACTGAGTGATTCTCGGGTACTGTAGGCACTAGTTAGCTAATTAGGTCGTAAGCGACTGGAAACCTTGCTATCTCTTCTGTGTATACTCAAAAATGACACAGGCAATTAGTGGTTGCTAGATTTGGCCAGTTATCCATGGCACAGCAATGGAATAATGCACAACTCCGATGCTTGGATAGAAATGGACTATACTTGTTACTCTTCCCAGGGCTGTGAGAAAATATCCAATAATCAACTAGTTAACATTTAACTTACTGTTTGAGGGGAAATCATCCATCGTGGAGAGGAAGTCATGGCAGTAGAAGCTTGAGGCAGCTGGTCACATTGCATGTGCCGTCAGCAAACAGATGGATGCTGGTGTTCAGCTCAGCTTGCTTTCTCCCTTCCATTCAGTTCAGAATTTCAGCCCAGGGAACAATGTCATCTACAGTAAAGAGGGGGAGGGCACTCCCAACTCAATTAACCTAATCTGGATAATCCCTGTGGGCATGCCCAGAGACAAACCTAATCTAGATAATTCTTCACAGATGTGTCCCAGAGGCTTGTCTCCTAGGTGATTCTATATTCTGTCAAGTTGACACTCAGTATTAGCCTTCACATTGGAGAGAAGAGGGGATGGGCATGGTTTGTGGTCTCTGGGGTATTAGTGGGTATTAGGAAGATCCGTTCAACTAAGGAGCCTACACTGAGCAAAAGGGATGTAACAATGCTTTGAAATTTTCATAGACTATATAGCTACTCTCTAGTTCAGAGGTCTCAGGCCCTGTCCAAAGTTTCCAACAGGGCCTAGCATATCTGTTATCATCAAATCATCATTTTATTGTGCTGAAACTAATGTTTATATAGTTAACCGACCTCCTTCTTCAGCCCCACTTCCAACTGCAAAATCCTAGACTATACATGGGAATTTCACCAGTGTATCCTCCCAGTAAGATGTATGTGGTGCCTGCATCACCCTCTGTTGACCTTCATGTTGAATTCCATCAAGTGAACTTGCCCTTCATTCACACTCACCTGCTGCCTCCCTTACCACAGCCACACTCAGCAAGTCCACCCACCTCCTGCTAATCTTCAGCCTTCTTCATTCACCTTCTTCAGTACAACCTACTGGTATTTGAGAAAAAGTATCTTTGATTTTCACTACGGAACACACAAGAGTGTCACACAGTGGTGGGTATTTACTGAATTAAATTTTGAAAGCAAGTACAGGATAAGTGAAATCTGAGTTTGTTCTTTAGCATATTTTAGAAGCAGATGTTTTATTTGCTTCAATTCACTCCATTTGTCTACATTCAGTTCTCAACAGTGCACCAAAAATGCACCAAAGACTTCCTTTCCAGTTACGTGCCATTCATTTTCATATACCTTTGCTCCATTAAAGGAAGCTTACTGATTGTATGAATTTTAATTATTGCAGGGATTTAATCACATGTAGAGACATATATGGGATAGTCTGATGGGCTCTAAGTTTTACAAAGTTCCTATAAAACTCTACCATTGTTCTCTTCTTGATTGGTCTTGTCTTTGTGGCCAGCTCTTCCTCTTTCCAAAGGAAAATGAAGCCTGCCTGTGTAAGTTTCTAGAGTGCCCTTAATTCTGGAACATTTCTAAGTATTGCTCATTCTTTTGTTTCTGTCTAGAATGACCTTTAGAAGAAATATCTGGGGATTATTGATATCCTAAGCCCATCTGCCTTTCTTGGCATTTGATACCTGCCTGCACATTCAAGACTTATAGCCACTTGGACTGGCCTGGTCCTTTGAATATTGACTCTGGTGCATTATCTCAGTCTCAGGTTGTATCTGCACAGTCCATCAGGCTCCTGTATTAGTCACTTTTCTGTTACTGTGATAGAAACACTGACCAAAGGAACTTATACAAGGAGGAGTTTATTTAGCTTGGTTCTAAAGGGGCAAGAGTCCACCATGGCGGGGAGGCATGGCAGTGGAGGTGGCTGGAGGAGGAGCAGAAACTAAGCACACACATCTTCAAGCAGGCACAGGACGCAGAGTGTGACTGGAGATCTGGCGAGGCTTAAGAACTCTGTAGGCCTGCTCCCAGTGATGTGCTTCCTCCAGCACAGTCACACCTACTAAGACCTCCCAAAACAGCACCACCAACTGGGGACAAAATGTCTGAATACTTGGAGACTATGCGGGACATTCTCATTCAAACCACCATGATTCCATTGGGCTGACATGACATCCCTGGAAGCATTGCATGACTCATTTTCATTACAAAGTATGAAGTTGGAAAACATGATGTTTCAATTTCATTTGGAGAGGAACTAGGACTTACACAAAATGTCATATGAAACAGTAATGAAGATGACAGTGATAAGACAAAATTGAATTTTAAAAGTTTGTTCACATCAAGTGTTACTTGGTAAACCTGGGACACTGAAACTGCATGAATAATATGATTCTAGTTTCTCAGTGGGGGAAAGAAGGAAATTTCAACTGCTTCAAAATGCAGAAATTTCCCTACAGGGCTTTTATTAGACTCCCCAGATATATATTGATGTGATTTTTTTTTGTTCTTCGTGTCATTTCACTACCAGAGAAACTGATAAAAAGTAAGATCAGAGGACACAAAAAGGCAGGGAAGATGGAAAGTCGGGTACCTTTCAGGAGTAATCAGGAGCTGAGGCTATTATGTCATAGTAAATTTTGTCCTGAAATTGAAAATGTGGCATTCAATGGCTGTAAATTCCTAAAAGAGGGATTCTTATGTTATATGTTTTGCAACATTGAGTCCTGAGGTCATACAAGCAGAGAACACCAAGCAACGTAATAGAGTATTACTGAATAAAATATAGGTCAATGAGCTGGAGATATGGCTCAGCTGGTGGAGTGCTTGCCTAGCAGGTGTGAAGCTAGGTTGGATCCTCAGCACCCCGTAAAGCCAGACGTGGTAGCACACACCTGTGATCCAGGAAGTAGCAGGAAGATCAGAAATTCAAGGTCATCCTTAGCTGCATATTAAGCTCAAGGCCAGGCTGGGCTATGTGAGACCCCGCCTAAAAAAGAAGAAAGAAAAGAAGCAATGGATGACTGGATTGATATCAGGACTGCATCTGCATATCACGTTCCACAAATAAACACAGTAAGACAAAATCTTACTAAGATAACATCAAGGTTGTAAAACTCATTGCTGACAGAGCTAAATTTTCTGTTTCTTTAGGACCAAGCTTGCCTTGCATAGCAATAGGCTGAAAACAGATTAGAGAAATACTGTCATAAATAAAAACATTCTAGTAAAAAGGTAGACTGTTCAAGAAGGTTCATACAGCCATTTAAAAAGATTTATACCATTGGTTGCCAGAGCATTTCGATACTTCCCAACGGCATTTTATGTAAAAACTGGACTTTAAGAGAATTTTATAATTCACTTTAAACTTAATTCTATGCCTTTATTATTAACTCTGGAAACAGACAACTGTGATCAAATAGCTTGCTAATGGTAGCTGCCCGGGGATTACAAGAATCCCATTCTATTGCAGCTCTTCCTCTGCATACTTACTCGAGGAAGATATTATAATTCATAATTTCCATGTAGCCAGGTTATTGCACTCTCCAGTGATTACTCTATGTTTGTTTGGAATCTGTCAGTTTCTGTACAATTTATTAAAAAATTTTGACTTTCCCAAACACCAGCTGAATCTCATATGGCTGCATTTCAGATAAAAGTGAAAAACACCACAGTTGTCTTTTAAGAATGCAGCTTAGTGTTATCATCCATTCAACCACCTTCTCTTTCTGTTCCACTTCCCCATCTTGAAGTTCAACGATTGGATTTCATCCCATTGGAATGTAATTTTCAAAAATATTATCTTAAATATTATTTTAATGTTGAAGTGGTAAGTATGAAAGTTTTGGTTATGATGAGTTGCATTTGCAAATTTATGTGATGATTAAGTGAGGCAACTTGCAAAGAATCAAAACAATTTATAGGGCATTTAATCTTTCTTTAGTCCAAATTCTTCAAATCAGAAGATAAGTGGGTCTTGGTGTTTCATTTTTGTTTTCCTTTCCTTACCCATTAGAATTGTTATTGAGCAATTTTCATGTGCTTAAGACTGTACTTGGGGGCTGGAGAGAAAGCTCAGGGGTTAAGAGCATCGGCTACTCTTGCAGAAGGCTCAGGAGTGATGTTCAGTGCCCACATGGTGGCTAACAACCATCTGTAACTCCAGTTGCAGGGGAATCTGATGCCCTCTACTGACCTCTGGTGGCATTACACAACACAGGTCCACTTATATACATGCAGGCAGGACACCCATACACATAAAATAAAAATAACAAATAAAATATTTAAAAAGACTGTGCCAGTGGAATATATTACTATATCATAACAATTACCATATGAACATGTAGAAGTTTTAGAACATTGTGTACGATAATATCATAGATTTTTATGAGTGTGTTTTAAGAGGCAATGGATCATAGAGGCAAACTGCTCGAACCTTGAACTTTGAAACTAGACATAAGTCTCAGTTACAGCTGATAACCGTAGGCTATTTATTCAACTTCTCTCTGGTGTAGTTTACTCATCTGAAAACAGAAATAACAGAAAACACCTCATGTTCTAGTTTTATTCTCTTACTGTGACAAACACACCGACCAAAAACAACTTGGGAAGAAAAAGTTTATTTGGGTTACACTTCCCAAGTGATCATAGTCTATCACTGAGGGAACCCAGGGCAGGAGCTCAAGGCAGAAACCTGGAGGAAGGAACCATGGAGGAACGCTGCTTGCTGGCTCGCCCTCTGGCTCATGCTTAACCAGCTTTCCTATAAATCCTAGAACCACCTCCCCAGGAAATGGTGCCACCCATAGTGGGCTGAGCCCTCCTACATTAGTTAATTAAAACAATCCCTCATACATCTTGCCACAGACTAACCAGTTAAAGACAATTACTCAGCTGAGAGTTCTTTTTCAGGAGATACTTTATAAGATTGTCTGAGCATTAAGTGAAATTATCCGTACTTCAAATTGATGTGAGATGGCAAATCCAGGTATCATAGAGTCTTATGTGAGTCATTAGACTGAAAGCTGGATCCAGGTTTGAGTTAACTCAGGCCCAGAGGCGCCCCCTTCTGAAAAGACCTTTCCCCAACCAGGACATTTCTGCTGTTGCCTGGTCACATAGAAATTCTGATCTCCAGAATTATAAATATCTAGAGCTTTTCCAGTCAGGGCTTCCCTCTTGCTAAACACTGGCCAGAGCACAGAGTTCCATGTTTATTGAATGCTAATACTGCCTGATGTGGTACTGTCCAGAAATTTACATTGTAGTATGGAAGAGAAAGCAGCAGCCAGAACTTGAAATTCTGTGGATAAACATTACTCACAGTAACCCCTCCTGGTGGAGCACACAGAGGAGAGGAACAAACCTCAGGACACATTTCAGGAGGTTGCGGTCATGACTAGATGACATTATTTAAAGTCAGGATGTAATAGGTATGAAGAGTCTGGCACACAGCCCTGGCTCTGTGAAAGCAGGTGCATATAACACCCTCCTTTCTTTTCACCTGGCCACGCTGGAAAGTTGCTAGAAGATGATCAAGCTGTTTTCTTAGGAAATAGAGAGCACTGGTAGACCATGACCGACATATTTCTAGACTTGAAATAGGCTGTATTAACTTCACCCACTATTCTCTATTGAACCACCTTCCCAGCACAGTTTAATCACTCAGAAAATGAAGTGAAAATGTCTTTGTACAAAAGTGTTTAAATATTTATGCAAACATGTGCTGTTCTCCTCTCACTCCCAGAAGGGCAAGGAAGAACATTCTGGACTTGTAGAGACTTAGATTCTAATCCGGATTCTCTACACTTCATCTTTATGATCACGGTCAAGTTGCATGGTTAAACTTCATTTTTCCTTAGCTATAACTGAAGCGGAATTATTACCTGCCTCGGGTAATTGTGGTAATTCAAGATAATGATACATGGTGAGAGCTCAGCTTATTCATTCAACAAGTAGCCTGCAGTGTACAGGATGTTAAGTCCCAACATCAGAGAAAAGGAAGGAAGGGAGGGAGGGAGGAAGGTAGGGAGGGAGGGAGGGAGGGAGGGAAGGCGGGAAGGAGGGAGGGAAGGAAGGAAGGAAGGAAAGAAGGAAGGAAGGGAGACAGGAATGGAGACAGGAAGGAAGGAAGGAAGGAAGGAAGGGAGACAGGAAGGGAGACAGGAAGGAAGGAAGACAGGGAGGAAGACAGGAAGGGAGGAGGGAGTGGAGGGAGGAGGGAGTGGAGGGAGTGGAGGGAGGGAGGGAGAGAAAGAAAGAAAGAAAGAAAGAAAGAAAGAAAGAAAGAAAGAAAGGAAGGAAGGAAGGAAGGAAAGAAGAGCTCTACTTCCACTGTGGAGGGGAGAACAGCAATAAACCACATAAACAAGTATAATTTATACTCTGTTAGTGATAAGAACTAGGAAGAAAAAAGAAAACAAAGCAAAGTGGAGAAGAAATGGGGTGTAAAGAAGGGAGTTGAAATTAAACTAAAGCAGGGCCTACTGTCTGAAGAAAGACCTGAACAGAGTGTTGCCTACACAGGTGAGTAGTTGGTGAATTTTAGCTACATGAGCAGCATGCATTTTTATTGTATTTCTTTGGAATTGGGGGAATACTGATTTGAAATGCTAGCTTAGACTCACCGTACTTTGCCCTTGTGATTAGATTTTATTGTCACTTATAATTTTTCAGGGTGTCACCGGTTGCCACAGTTTCTCTTTGCCTTGCTCCTTAGGCAGATCTGATCACATCTGAAGGGTCTTTTCTATAAACAGATACACATCTTCCCTGGTAGGGTAGCCTTGCCACCAGAGAACCAACTGAAGCACTCGATTTTGCGTCTTTTATAGAGGCTCATTCCCATAAAAGGATTACTTTGCTTCCCAAGATCATTTCTCATCAGATGCTAAATGACATAAACGAGTGTCATGTTCCAAGTGGCCCATGGGGACTCACTTGCTCAAATATACTTAGCTTGCTAATGTGATTTGCACGGCATGCTTAGAGGGTGAGAATTCCAGGCCTCCATAGAAATTGACACTGTGAAAGACAACAGATTCCAGATAGAAATATTCACCTTGGACATATTTGTTTATTAAGATTGTTCCACAACCTGATGGGCTGGGATACACTGGAAACAGGTGCCCATCTGTGTTACTCAGGGTTCTCTAGGGGAACCAAGCCAACAGAATAAATACAACATGAAAAGGGATTTATTAGAATGGTTTAAATAATAGGGGCCATCTGCATGCTGGAGAAGCTGAGGACCCAGTAGATTCTTAGTCCACAAAGCTGGACGCCTCAGCAGTCTCAGTCTGGTGCTGAAGGGCTGAAGGGTTCTTGTAGAGTAACTGCTTTAGTCCCCTCTGAAAGGCCAAAGAATCTGGGTTTCTATGTCAGTAAAGGGTGATGGCAGCAGCAGCGACAACAGAACAGATGCACTTACCAGCAAAGGTAGGCAGGCAAAGGAGCACTGGTTTTCCCTATGCCCTCTTCATCTGTGTGCTGCTATGAGCAGAGGATGCCACCCACTCTGAGAGATGGTCTTCTCCCCTCAATTAATCTTTCCTAGAAATACCTTTTCCAACTCACCCGGATGAGTATCTATTAGTTAATTCCAGATCCAATAAAGTCGACAACCAAAATTAACCATCACACCTTAACCCACGAGGTAAGAAGACAGAAAGCATCCCCTATGTTCTCCAGCCAAACAGAATCCTTATATTCCTAAGAAGAAATAATTTGATTTGATAATTTATTCTGCACTATTTGCTCCATTTTTCCCCCATGTTTCCCAAGCTTTTAATCATGCTCCTTTCAATCTTAATGAACAACTGTTTATTAAATGTCCAGTTGCTAGGGATGGAACCAAGCTGTATCACCTTGGATAAAAAGCTACCAGGCTTGTTCCAGCCTCATCACTTCTGTGAAACATTGAGAACTGCTCTGTGAATGTAGCATGGTATTCTGTGGTAGAGAACTGAGAGCTAAGCAAAGGTTTGCTGACACTGAGAACCAGTTCTCACAGAGCTTTTTGTATAGAATGAGAGTCAATGTAAACTTATGGGTGAAAAGGAGGATCATGCAGTGAGCTGCAAAAGCTTGTGAGATCAGTGACTCCCAACAGATGACTCACTCCTAGTGCTTATGTAGCCTCTTCCTGGCATAGAATTAATACGTGAAAGTGAATACCTAGGTGAGGAGTGTGAGGGGATATTAAGGACTAACAAGCTCCTTTTATAGCTTTAAACAATACAAATAGGGACTGAGGACATAGTTGAGTCAATAAAATACTTGATATAGGAGTGTAAGAACCTAAGTTTGATCCTCAGAATCTACCTAAAAAGCTGGGCGTGATGGCATGCGCTTGTAATCCCAGCACTGAGGAGGCAGAGACAGGTGGATCCCTGGGACTCACAGGCCAGTCAATCTAGTGTGCTTACCCAGTTTCAGGCAAGTGAGAGACCCCATCTCATCTCAAAAGTCAAAGGGGACAGTGCTTGAGGAATGGCACCTGAGACTGACTTCTTGCCTCTACATGCACATGTACACACCTTCATCTGCATACATACATACATAAACACACACAGAATAAATGAAATATAGTTTTTATTTATGATTAACACATTGTTGAAAGTAAATATGTGTTTCTTTCTACATAGGAGATAAATGATCATAATTTTGCAATTCCAAGAGCAAATCATACTGTGACAATTTAGGTTCTTAGGCTAATACAAATATCAATGTTACAGCACGTGCATGGCTATTTCATATACAAAAAGAGTATGTTATATTATATGATGACCTGCTCTCTGTATGTAATGATATTCCACTATACAAAAAGATTCAATGAAGAAAAAGTTATTTTTTAAAAAAATATTTTATTTATTATTTTTATTTTATGTGTCTGAGTGCCTTGTCTGCATGTGTGTAAGTGCACCCGTGTCATGCAATGCCCTCGGAGGTCAGAAGAGGGCATCAGACTGGAGTTACGGATGGTTGTTAGTTACCATGTGGGTGCTGGGAATTGAACTGTGTTCTCTGCAAGAGCAGTCAGTGCCATCTCTCCAGCCCCGACCCTGAAAAAATCATCTTTTACATTTTTTAATAGAGCTGTGTTGTTATTTATTTGAACACTTTTGCTATTTTGAGCAGTGCTTCAGTTAACATCTTTACACACATTTCCTAGACATGTGCTTTGACTATTTCAACATTTTAGTTTTCAGCTCTTCTTGAGTTTCTTTGAGCTTAATGTTTATAGCTACAGTAAAACAGTTTGAAGCATCAAAATAGATGTATTTAAAAAAATTTTTTATTTCCTTATTTATTTAAATCTTTAAAAATGTATCACCATAGTCCTTGTTTGCCTCCCAGCACTTAAAGATAAGACACTATTGCTGAAAACACTTCAGACCCAAGTTTTAGAGAAATTCAACTGGAACTGATCTGGAAGCCTCCTCCCTGAACACTGGCTCTCATAGTATCAGAAGGAGCTTTGCAAGCTGCCAATGGAGAAAAACAATCAATAATGCTCCCCAACTGTATAGCCTATGAACCACAACAATGGCCAGCCCTGCAAAGTATATCTATTAGTGCAAGTGGCACTCTTATCATGGGGATAACCAACAGCTGTCTAATTGGACTTGAGGCCCACTCAACAGGAAGAACTTCATGTCTGGTACTATAAACATAACCAAATACTTATGGGTGGAGAGGTTATAGACCCTAGAGGTGAACCCACTATTGCCATTTCTTGCTATGTTCTAAATACTTATCCTTATATTCACAGATAAGTGTAGTTCTCATCACTCATCAAAGGACACTTTTTCCGCAACAGATGGAGGTTATTACAAAGTTCCATGACTAGCCAAAATGCAGAGACTAAGTGACTGTGGGGTGCCCAGCCCCAATACATCTACAATGTAATCTTTATACTGAGGCTCAGGAAACAACAAGGAAGATGGGGTGGAAGGATTCTAAGAGCCAGACCACCAAGACCCCTGTTGCTAGATAGTGTGTTCTAGATATGACAGGGGAATCTCAATGATAATAGGGTTGCCAAAACAAGACTTGCCAAATGACAACAACAGTAGTTGACATGCCAATGTGGATGGGGATATTTCACAAGATCCCACCTCTAGATAGCTACACCATTAATGGATGATGAGGGAGTGAGAATCAGTTTTCTACAGCGAATCAGTTTTCTTAGCTCTGTGCTAAGTTGTCTAGTCCCAAGTGATCAACACTAAACACATATACACAAGCATCACTAAACTAGACTCAGTAAAGATGGCTCAGTGGTTAAGCACACTTTCTGATCTTCCAGAGGACCCAAATTCAGATCCCAGCATCCACATTGGGCTGCTTACAACTCCAGCACTATAATCTTGGTCAGTGGGACAGAGAAATAGAGCTGTGGCTAAATTATTAACTTGAATTTATAATATAAAAAACTTTATTTTTTTTATTTGATCACTGGTTATTTATATTTTTCTCTGAATTTCCTGCCCATGTTATTTATCAAGTTTTTCTTTCCCATGGTAGTTCATAATTTTATATATTAAGAATTATTTCTGTACACTTGTGGTTTGCAGCTCGATCCCTGAGACTCCATAACACCCTGCCATCTTAGCTTTCATATGTCCCTGGGACACAGAGATAGCTATCCTGGATCTATGCACACCTAATCTTGGCACAGTGACTCAATCCTGCCATCTCAGCACTCAGCCCAACATGGGTCTCTGGGATCCTTCCCCACCCCAAACTTGCAGTTTGGAGCTCAATCCCTGAGACCTCCCTGTGACCTGACATCTGGACTTTGTTCACCCGAGACCTGAGAACTCCCACCCTAACCTACCAGCCAACCTGCTCATGTCGCAGGTCCATCCCAACCTGCTGACCCAAGACCCTGTGTAGTTAATCCTGAAACTGCAACTCAGAAGTTGCACCTATCTCTAACATAACTGAGATTTCTTTTAGCCATATTGTACATTAACATAAACTGATCCCAAAACTGAGCATCAAGCACTACTCAGCTGGTTCATAACCTGAAGAGTCAGGGAAACAACAAATAAGACACACAAAAAATTCAACAAGGATGAGTTCACTTACCAATGCCAAGACATACCACCACACATGTCCAGATGCCCAGGCCTCAGTAAAAAACACAAACGATATGAATAATCAAGATAATAAAGCTAATACAGAAATTAACAACTCCATTGCAATGTTTTCTGAGAATGACAACCAAGTGTGTGCACAAGACAATGATTTCAAAATAGCAATTATAAATATGTTCAAGGAATTCAAAGAAGATATGAATAAAAACTGAAGACTGTGAAAACACAGTTGAATAAAATAACTAAAACAATTCAAAACATGAAACTAGAGTTTGATAAAGAGACTGAATCTCTGAAGAAAAGTCAATCTGAAATAAAACTTGAAATAAAAAATTCAGGAACTCAAACAAAAAGCTTAGAGGAAAGGGGTGAAAAGGAAATGGAGGAAACGGAACAGAGAATATCAGATCCTGAAGAGAAGCTTGGGAAAACTGATCGCTCAGTCTAAGAAAATGTAGCTAAAATAAGCCAGGAATGGAGTACGTAAGACCTCTGGGATACAAAAAGACCATACCTACAGATCATAGGCATAAAAGAAAGAGAAGAAACCCATGCTAAAGGTGTAGAAAGTTTTTGGCTTTTCTGAGACAGGGTCTTCCTGTAACCCCAGATGTCCTGGAACTCACTATGTAGACCAGGCTGGCCTTGAACTCACAGAGATCCACCTGACTCTGCCTCCCGAGTGCTGGGATTAAAGGCGTGCGTCACCATGCCCGGCCTAGAAAATATTTTTAACAAAAATCATAAAAGAAAATTTCCCAAACCTAGGGAAAGAGATCATCTATCAGGGTACAAGTGGCATGCAGAGCATCCAGCAGACAGGACCAGAAAATAAACTCTCCAATCCATACCATGGTTAAAACATTAAATGTACAGAACAAAGAAAATATGCTGAAAGCTGTGAAAGAGAAAGAGAAAGTCACATAAAGACAGGCCCATAAGAAGCTGACTGTTCCATAGAGACTATGAAAGCCAAACAGACATGGACCAATGTCATACAAGACATGAAAGAATGCAGATTCAAGCCCAGATTACAACACACAGCAAAGCTATCTGTAACTGAGGGAGAAAGAAAATTTTTCCATGATAAAATAAATTTAAGGAATTTGTGTCCACAAAATCAGCTCTACAGAGAATACTCACTGTAATACTTCTGTCAGAAGAGAAAATTAAAGACTCTCAAGAGGGCACAAAGAGGGGCTAGAGAGATGGCTCAGTGGTTAAGAGTACTGGCTGGACCCAGGTTCAATTCCCACATGGCAGATAGCAGTCATCTATAACTCCAGTTCCAGGGGATCCAGCACCCTTTTCGGACCTCCATGGGTATTGCATGACACAGGTGCTCTTACAATCATGCAGGCAATACACTGACATACATAAATAAAATTAAAAAGAGGGAACAAAGAATAAATAAATTACTCCAAAACAGTCAACCAAAGAGGTGTAAGAAAACTGCACTACAACACCAAAATAACATGAATTAATAAACTTTGGTCAATAATAGCCCCCAATTTTAATGATCTCAACTCCTCAGTAAAAAGACACAGATTAACTAATTGGATTGGAAAACAGTTTCCATCAATTTGCTGCCTCCAAGAAATGCAGCTCACCAACAATGATTGACATCACCTTAGGGTAAAAAGACAGAAAAAGATAGTCCAAACAAATGGAACCAAGAAACAAGCGGGTAAAGCTATTCTAATTTCCAATAAAATAGTTTTCAAATGGAAACTAGTCAGGAGAGACAGGGAAGTTCACTTTATACTCATTAAAGGAAAAATCCTCAAAGAAGAAATCACAATCCTAAACATATAAGCACCTCACATACAAAACTTTTTGGTGCTAAAATCTCACATTGACTCTAATACAGTGATAGTGGGTGTCACCAATAGACAGGACAACCAGACAAAAACTAGAAAAGCCCTGGAATTAAATGGCACCATAAATCAAATGAATTTAACAGAATCTACAGAACAGACCATCCAAACACCAAAGAATACACTTTTCTTTTTCTCAGTAACCCATGGAACTCTCTCCAAAATTTACCAGATATTAGGACAAGAAGCAGGTCTTCACAAATTTATGAAAATGAAATATCAGCTTGTATCCTATCTGACCACAAAGGAATAAAGTCAGATACGAACAACAATAAAAAATGCGGACAATTACACAAATTCGTGAAAAGCTGAACAACACATTACTGGTGAAAACTGGATCATGGGAGAAATCAAGAAGGAAATGAAAAATTTCCTAGAATTGAATGAAAATGAAAACAAAATATCAAAACCTCTGGGACACAATGAAGGCAGTCCTAAAAGGAAAAGTATAGCAGTAAGTACCCACACTAGAAAACTAGAAACATCTCATACAAATAAGTTAATGATGCATCAGGAAACCTTGGAAAACCAAAAATAAACAACACATAAAAAGAGTAGAGGGGGCCCTTCCATCTCTGCCTGGGGAACTGGTGCTGCTTCCTGATCTTTTTCGACCAGGCCAGCTTGGTGCCTTCCTTGGGCCCCAGGAGCACAGCTTCCACGGGACCTGGCCCCGCCCTCACCTCTCCCTACTTCCCGGACCTGCACCACTGGCTAACTCTCCTGGCCCGCTCTCCCACCCTCAGGCCTCTCTGGGGGTAAGTCTACCGTGCAGCCCTCCCACGCCTTGACTCTGCCAGCCGTGCTCACTCTTCCATCTCCCCCGCTGTTCTCTACTCCAAGCTTGGGCCCTGTGCCATTCCTAGTCTTGGGGCCCCAGACACCTGGGGAACCAATACTGCTTCCTGACCCTTCTCACCCAGAGAAACTCAGTCCCTTTCTTGGGCTCCAGGAGCACCACTTCTGGTCCTGGCCCTGCCCTCACCTCGCTCTGCTTCCCTGGGCCTGCAACACCGGCTAACTCTCCTAGCCTGCACTACTATCCTCAGGCCTCTTGGGGTAAGTCTATAGCGCAGCT
>NW_008360319.1:2212916-2213531 GCF_000622305.1 Nannospalax galili | reverse complement strand
TCTTTCTGGGTCTCCGAGGCTTACTTTTCTGCCCCCTGATCCTTTGCATCCAGTAAAACCCAGCTACTCTATCCACTCCCTGGGAAATCTTGGGGCTTCTTCCCGCCCCATCTGCCTTTGCATCCCTGTGTGGCACGGCCATGGCCAGGGTCTCAGGTCAGTCCAACACCCAAGTTCCTGAGGCCAAAATCATTCTTAGAAGATTCCAAACCCAAGGAGAAAGTCTGAAAACGTCTGACCCACATTGGAAGTGGGCCACTGCGGAACTCCTGAAGACAAAATGGGTCCAGCCACATCAATATAAAATCAAAAGAGAGAACCAGAAGCTTAGACGAACCAGCTCTTCATACCCAAAAAGTAAACCACAAAGACACATAAAGTTCAAAAAAAGAAGCAGAACTAAACTTGAAGGCCCGAGTAGCACACAAGAGTCAGAAACTACAAAAGAAATTCACATATCAAAATCACAGAGAAAAAATAATAACATGAAAAACCAAAATAACATATCCCCACCAAATACCAGTAATCCTCTAGAGGAACACAATGAGAACCCCCTAGAGACAATGCAGGACATGGAACTCAAAAGAACAATGATGAATATGATAAAAGAATTCA
>NW_008360319.1:2200087-2208531 GCF_000622305.1 Nannospalax galili | reverse complement strand
AAAAACATTACCATTGAAATCTACCTGATGACTTTATATCCATGCTCAGATGCCAAGGAGCTCAGAAACTGTGACTAATAATAATCAGATATATAGAGATTAAAAACACATGTGCAAACATCTTAGTGTCAATTGCATTAAAAATGAATTTTCTCTATGAAACTGTATTTTAATAATGAAATGGAGATCTTTTTTACAGGTTAAAACCCCATTTAATTTTATGTCTTAAAGGGTTTATACTGAGTACTGTATTAATTCATCTGTAAACCTAGAAATGTACAGCTAATTTTGAAAGAGATGTACCCTAGCTAAGAAAAATGTTTTTGAATAGGTTAATGCTTTTTTAATGAAATGCTTCTTAAAAAAAAAAAAAAAAAAAGAGTAGTGGGGAAGAGATAAATAAAATCAAGACTGAAATTAATAAAACAGGAAGTAATCAATAAAATGAAGAGTTGGTTTTTTGAAAAGATTAACAAGACTGACAAACCTTTAGTCAAATCAGCCAAAAGAGGGACGACCCAGATAAACAAATACAGGGGTGAAAAGGGAAACATTATAACAGACCAGGAGGAAATTCAGAAAGTCATAAGGACATACTTTAAAAATCTATATTCCACTAAAGTAAAAAGTCTAAAAGAGGCCAGGTGCAGTGGCGCGTGCCTTTAGTCCCAGCATTTGGGAGGCAGAGACAGGCAGATCTCTGTGAGTTCGAGGCCAGCCTGGTCTACATAGTGAGTTCCAGGCCAGCTGGGGCTACAGGGAGACCCTGTCTCAAAAAGACCAAAAAAAAAAAAATCTAAAAGAAATGGATATCTTTCTACATAGGTACAGCATATCAAAATTAAATCAAAATGACATAAATAACCTAAAAGACCCATAACAATCAATGAGATAGACAGAATAATTAAAAATCTCCCAACTAAAAAGAGCCCCAGACCGGATAGGGGCTACAGCACAGAATTCTACAAAAACTTAAAAAAAGAACTAATACTAATACTGCTCAAATAATTCTGCCAAATAGAAAATGAAGGAACACCCCCACATTTCTTCTAGGAAACCAGTATTACTCTAATACCCAAATCAGGCAAAGATCCAACACAAGAGAAAGCTATATGCCAATCTCTCTGATGGATATAGATGTGGAAAACCTCAATAAAATACAAACTGAATGCAAAAACATCAAAAAGATTATCCCCCTGATCAAGTTGGCTTCATCCCAGAGATGCAGGGATGAGTCAACATACATAAGAGAATAAATGTAATCACATAAAAAGACTCAAGGGCAGAAACCACATGATCATCTCATCAGATGCAGAAAAGGCCTTTGACTAATACCAACATTCATTCATAATAAAAGTCATAGAGAATCTAGCCATACAGGGGACATATCTCAACACAATAAAGACAATATAGCAAAAGCCCACAGTCAACATCATGTTAAATGGAAAAATAAAAAATAAAAAACTGAAAGCATTCCCCTTAAAATCAGGAACAAGACAAGGATGTCCATTCTCTACATTCCTGTTCAATACAGAACTTGAAGTCTTAACTAGAGCAATAAGACAAACGATGGAGATAAAGATATAATCATAAAGGAAGCAATTAAAGTATCTTTATTTGTAAAAGTTATGATTCTACACAAAAAGGATCCTAAAGGCTCCATGAGAAAGCGCCTACAGATTTCAAACACATTCATCAAGTAGCAGGATATAAAATTAACACCCCCATATCAGTAGCATTCCTAGATACCACCAACAAATATATCAGGAACAAACTTGAGAAATTATCCCATTCATGATAGCCTCAAAGTCCATAAAATATGTTGGAATAAATTTAACAACAAAAAAGTGAAAGACCTGTATAATCAAAACTTTAAGACATTGAAGAAGGTATCAGAAAATGGAAAGATCACCCATGCTCATGGATTAGTAGGATTAATATTGTGAAAATGGCCATTCTACCATAAGCAATTTACAAATTCAGTGCAATGCCTATTAAAATTTCAACACAATTCTTCAAAGAAATTGAAAAAATAATCTCAAATTTCATATAGAAACACAAAAAACTAGGATAGCCAACATAATCTTGAACAATAAAAGAGCTTTTGCATGCAATTATCATCCTTTATCTCAGATAATACTACAGACCTATAGTAATAAAAACAGCATAGTACTAGCATAAAAACAGAAACATTGATCATTGGAACAGAACTGAGGACCCAGATTTAAAACCACACATTTACAGTCACCTTTTTGATAAAGGAGCCAAAAATACACACTGGAGAAGAGACAGCATGTTCAATCAATGGTTCTGGATAAGGGCAGGTCAAAGCATGAAGCTAGATCCCTCGCACAGACTTCAAGTCCAAATGGATCATGAGCCTCAACATAAGACCTGATACCTTGAATCAGATGGAGAAAGTAGGGAATATATTGAAACATATAGGCACAGAAAAGGACTTTCTAAACGGGACTCCTACAGTGCAAGCATTAGGCCCAACAATTGACAAATAGGACCATATGAAAATAAAAATCTTCTGTACATCAAAGAACACCATAATTCAAGGGAAGAGGAAACCTATAGAATGGAAAAAAAAATTTATCAGCTATGCCTCTGACAGAGAGTTAGTAACTAGAATATAAAAAACTAAACATTAAAAAAAAACCAAAAAAACAAAAAACAACCCAGTTACAAATTGGGGTAAGTAGCTGAACAGGGAGTTCTCTAAAGATAAAAGACAAATGACTGAGAAATTGTTAAAAATGTTCAGTATCTTTAGTTATCAGGAAATTTCAGATGAAAACCACTCAGATTTCGTCTTACTCCCCTCAGAATGGCAAAGATCCAAAAAACAAATGACAAATGCTGGTGAGGATGTGGAGAAAGGAGATATCTTATCCACTGTTGGTGGGAGTGAAAACTGGTGCAACTTCTATGGAAATTAGTGTGGAGATTCCTCAAAAAGTTTGAAATTGATCTGTCATATGATCCAGTCATACCACTCTTAAGTATATACCCAAAAGACTCTATACCCTACTACGGAAATACCTGTTCATCCAGTAATTGCTGCCCTTTTAATAATAGCCCCAAATTGGAAACAACCTAGAGGTCAGTCAACTGATAAATGAATAATGAAGCTGTGATATATATATATATATATATGATGAAATATTATTCAGCTTTTAAAATAAAATTATGCCATTCACAAGTAGATGAGTAGAACTGGAAACAGTCATCCTGAATAAGGTAACCCAGACTCAGAAAGACAAGCATCAGATGTTCTCTCTCATAGCTGGACACTAGATTTAAATTTTTAGATATGCATGTTTCAATTTGAAAATTTAGAGAGATCAAGAAACTAATATATGGCCATGGTGGTTGGGGGGAGGCCTCCTAGGAGAAGTGATAGAATGCAGTGATATGTAGGGGAAAAGGGGAGCATTAGATTAAGCAGGGTTAAACAAGATGAGGACTGGGAGGGCAGGGCAGAGGGGGAATGTAAGGAGTAATAAGTAACACCAAAGGCCTTTAGAAAAAGCCATATATGGAAACAGATCACTATAGAAGCTTCTTAAGGTATATACATATGCATCATAAAAAGAGATTAAAAGGTGTTATCCTATATCAGGGGGACATTGCCCTTCCTAGACATCATAAGCTAATGAAAAAAACCCTCAATTCAAGTAATGGACTCCCTCTCTAGAAGCTGTTGCTAAAAGCTGTTGACCAGGAGTTCCCCAAACCCTCAATAATACTGGTTATTGCCCATCCACTTATTTATGCACCAGAACTGAATGGTAAGACCCTACTGCTGAAGACACTTCATACATGAGCTGTAGAACAAACAAGAAGTCAAGATGGTACTGACTTCAGAGCCTCATCTCTAATAGCTAACATTCATAGTGCTGGAAGGTGCTATGCAAGCTACCAGAAGTAAAAAATAATCATCAGCTCTACCCAGCCATGAATCCTGTGAACTACAGCAACCACTGGCCTGGAATATCCACTGGTGCAACAGTGGCACACATACTATGGGAGTAACCAACCACTCTTTAATTGGGTTTAAGGTCCACTTCCTAAGATGGAACTCACATCTGGCATTGATATCAGATTTGGGAACCTGAGGCTAAACAGGTTAGAGGACATAGCAGAGAACGCAATACTAGCTGTCTGGTAAACAGTTGTCATACTAAATAGACTCCTAATGACTTACTGTTATACCTATAAATTAATACATCTGTCAACTCTCACTAGAGAACTTTCCTTATGCAACAGACGGTGATTAAAATAGAAACCCACAACTGGTCAAAAGGCACAAAACAAGAGACTACAGAGTGTTTATCCCTGAATAGGCGACCTATATCAAACTTCTGCCTCCCAAGGCTCAGGAATCATTGTGGAAGAGGAGGCAGAAAGATTGTAAGAGGTAGAGGTTGTGGATGACCACAAAGAAACAGTTTTCCAGACAGCTCATCAGACAGTTACTCATATGAACTCACAGCAATGGTGACAGCATCTACAAGTTCCATGGAAGCTCAAACCAGACAAAATCCCAGCATAGACATGAGGAAGTGTATAAGAAGCTCAAACCCCACCTAAGGAAATTGTCTCAACAGATAGCTGCTTGGTGGGCAGAGAAAGCCTCTTTCAAGCATGGGACTCTGTATCTTACCCAGTTTCCAGTGGATGGACCCACACTGAAGGATATTTGAGGACACAAATCAGACTCTATAGGCCTTATCATATATATGATAGGGTCCATTAAATTGGGTGGGGGTAACAAGGGGAGGTGAGGAGATAGGCCAGGAAATCTAATTATCACATCATACTTTATGAAATACAAAAATTCAATAAAGAATGAGGATTTTGAAGCCAGGCAAAGTAGGCTGTGTGCCTGTAACCCAGCTACTCATGAGGCTGAGAAGGAAGGATCACCTGTGCCCAGGAGACTGAGGCAGACCTGGGCAATATGGAGACAGGAGAGGGAGGGGGAGAGAGAGAGAGAGAGAGAGAGAGAGAGAGAGAGAGAGAGATGATTTGCTTATTAATCATATTAATCTTTTTTTCATGATAGCATGAGTACTTTTACCTTTTTAAGTTGTATTTGCCGTGTCTTTCAAAGTTACCTTCTTTACTATAGGAATCCTATCCAGGGACATGCACTCTGGAGTCTCTTATTCTTTAAAATTTAGCCAGTTGTGACTTTCTGTGTGCATTTCACTCTGTTGTATGAGAAAACTTCACTGATGAGAGTTGAGGGATGTATTAGTGTTCTCTCTACCACCTGTTCTGTTATGTTCCATGAGTCTTAGGTACAGAGGTTGCACTGTAGATGTGTCAAGGCCGGGCTGGACATCTCTCAGACATATATCCTTTGAGTGTGACCAGTTGTGGAACTCTGTAATAACCTTCATATGTTGCAAAAAGAAACTTTTTTGATTAGTGTTGTACAGTACATTTATCTGTAAATATAAGGATTCATGTTTAGCATACGGTAAGAAATTTCATTTGTCTAGAAATATAACAGAGATAGGGTTTCTCTAGGATCCATGGCCTCTCCAGCTATGTGTATTTGGCTATATTTACAGTGCTACTCATGAGTTCCCTCCCATTGAAAGGACTTTAAGTCCAATTAGACAGCTGTTGATTACCCCGAGACAGAAGTGCCACCACTGCACAAACAGAAGTATTTTGCTCTGCCAGTCATTGTGGTCATTAGGCTTTAGAGCTGGCTGAACCATTGGTTAATTTTCTCCCTTAGCAGCTTGTGTAGCATCCTCCAGAACTATGAGAGCTAGTCTTCAGGGAGGAGGCTACCAGATCAGTTCCAGCTCCACTGCTCCTGTCTGGCACCTTGTTACATAACTTTTAGGTATATGTATGCGCTAATGTTCAGATATTGTATGTGTATTAAACCTCACCTACCCACAGCTCAGGTACCATTGCAGAAGAAAGGAAGTGGAAAGATTGCAGGAGACGGGCTTGGTGTATGAACATAAGGAAATGAGTTTCCGGTTGTTCACATGAACTTCCAGAAAACCCAACAGCACGTGCATGACAACTCAACCAGACAAAAACCCAGCATAGAACTGTGGAAACGGGCAGCAGGCCCCAACCCTAGCTGAGGAACTATTGGCAACTGATTACTGCTGGGTGAGGGAGAGGTGATCTTCTTTAAGGGAGTGATTCTAAATAGGCTGACTAGACTCCAGTGGATGAATTTGCACCAAAAGACACCTGGGTAGAAATGCTTTACCAGATAGGACTTAACATATATGACAGAATACCTCAAATCTGGTGAGGGGCTATGAGGGGTAAGGAGGGGGTCTACATTTGATTAAGATGTATTATATGAAATGCACAAAAAATGAAAATGTTAAAAATGAAAAAAGTCACTTCATTATTTTATTCTCTTTTCCTGTTATATGAAGATATTTTGTGAAAATATCCCATTTTGCTATAATTTATTGCCTTTCACATTCCAATTTTCCTTCTTCCTAATTTTATTTTGGATTAATGCCTACCAGTATGAGTAAAGCTCTTATAAATGTGAATGTGGATATTTTATCTTTGATAAATTAAAAAGTGTTTATGTAGCATTTTATTATGTCAAAACATTTGCATATACTCTATCTCAAGTCTCCCAACACTATAAAATTAATCCTTACTTTTGGATGAAATAATTAGACTCAAAATGATTTTGTTTGTGTATTTGTGTGTATGTGTGTTTGTGTAGGGACTAGGGTCCACCTAAGGTGTCATTTCTCAGGTGCTCTCTACCCTGTATTTTGGGACAAGGCTTCTCACTGACCTTGAACTCACCAGCTAGGCTAGGCTGATGGACCAGTTAACCCCTGGGATCCTCCTGTCACCATCCCCTTGGTGCTGGGATCACAAGCAGACACTAGTGTGTACAGCTTTTCTACGTGGGTTCTGGAGATAAAACTCAGTTCTTCATCTTTGCATAGCCAGCACTTTTAATGACTTACCCATCTCCCCAGTCTTCAGAATGACTTCTTAAAAATTTTCTTCTTCCAGTTGTAAGGGAATAGGAAGGTGTGGAATCAATTTTTCCTTTGTGAAATATTACAAAATAGAATAGATATGGGGTACGCTATTTTCCCACTCTAAGTGTTCACAGGAGCAGATAAGGCCATTCCTGTGATATCCTGGATTTCTACTGGGAGCATTTCTAGGTTGCTGTTCAGCAAGTGTTCTAGATTCAGCACTCTGAAGGTATATCATAGGTACCCGTAGTTCACCATAAGCTGGGATACTTGGACCCTTTGAAAAAAGAACTTAAGAGTCCAATGACCTCATTAAGTCAAGAAACCAGAGGCCTGAGTCCAGAGAAATCTAGAAATCTACGACTGTTGGGACAGAGCATCTAAAAGATGGACTAGAAGCAGGAACCGTTTCAGAAAATTTGCAAAGTCCTTTGGGACTTTAGTCTGCAACTGTGTGTGGATTTGTTCAAATGTCTACCGTCTGGACTACACAGCCATCTTTTAAACCATGTACCTTGCAGTTGAGATCACACAAAGGACATACCTTAAAAATGGAGCTAAAGTTGCTCAAGAGCCCTGATTCACCCTGAAAGAGCTCAAGCAGAAAGCTCAAAAGGCCAAAGAATCTCCTTCTAAGGAAGAGAGCTTTCTACAAACATGGCCCTGCCAGCCTCTCCAGCCATCTCTGCATCTCTTCCAGGCAGTAAATGAACATGTCTTTCCCCCAGGCCATTCCACTGTAATTTCCCCGCATCCATGTATTTCTCTGCATCCTGGCATGTTGAAAACTGTGTCAACCTGGAAGTTCCTTGCTGTCTCTGGGTAATGTTATCTTCCTGGTCCAGACCTCAGTCAAACATCCTGACAGCTTTATCCTCCCTCCTTCCTCTGTGACTTCCACTCCTTCCCATCATAGTGGACTGCTTTTTTAATGTTGGTTTCTCATCTTCATGTGTTATGTTTTCATAATTTTTTAAAATTTATGACTTTAGTTATGTTTTCACAAAAATATATGCTATAAGCCAGGCATGATGACTCATGCCTGTAAACCCAACCCTTGAAGCAGAAGATCACTATAAGTTTTAGGCTCACTTGGGCTACATAGTGAGTCCCTTTAAAAAATTATTTATCATCTATCTGTCTATCTACCCATCTATCTATCTGTATCATCCAGTATCTATCCATCTACAATTGACCTATCTATCTATCTATCTATCTATCTATCTATCTATCTATCTATCTATCTATATCTATCTATCTATCTATCTATCTATCTTTCTATCTATCTATCATCTATCCATCTATCATCTGTCATCTATATCTGTCATCATTCATCTATCTATCATCTATATATCTAATCTACCTATCATCTATATTTGTCATCTATCAATCTATCATTTACCTATCTATCATCTATATCTGTCGTCTATCTATATT